>NC_139980.1:27937766-28245266 GCF_963993115.1 Abramis brama
TTTCTTGTGTAATTAAATCTCTGTTTAATTATTCTAATTATTTTTTGCTATAAAAGGACATTGTGCATTGTATGGGCAGAGCTAATGAAATCTTGATGTAGTTTCAACAAGGCAGAGAACATTAAGCTTCTGAGATAAAGATGGCCCGAATAAATATTGATTTATCCTAGAGATATGAGATTTTTTTGCAGTGACCAATCTGTTTTGTTTAAAAAGGGCGACTCAAATACAGATGTCATCAGTTTCATGGATGTGATAATATCAGATATTCTTCCTTTGAAGTGAGCCTACAGCTCTCGATTGTCTTAAAAGGGAAGGTAACATCAAGAGGACTACATCATTATTTAATCATCTGATTTCTATATTTGGAGGTGAACCTTTTAATAGCCAATCAAAAAGCTTTCCGATGAGCAACAAAACTCAGCTCTGAAACACACCTGCGATCAGAGGCACTCTTTTGTCATGGGAATGAAACAATAAAATTCACTAGGTTTCAAAAGCTAAACAAGCCAACTAGATTTTTACATGTTCGAAAGAAACTACATTTTGGTGTAAAACTAACCGCGGTGATGCTAAGGTGTTTTGGGTGGTTGCCACAACATGCCAGGCTATTTCTATGGGGTTGCTAATGTGTTCTGAGATGTTAATGTGTTGCTAGGTGGTTGCTAAGTCGTTTCTGTAGTGTTCTGGATGGTTGCCAGGGCATTTCTATGGAGTTGCTATGGTTTCTGCGGTGCTTCAGGGTTTGTTTAGATCCCATGCACCAGAGTATTGTGATTCTTGCCTTAACAAGCAGCACTAATTAGCAAAAATCTCTCCTCCTGCTTGCACAACACTGCCAAATGCATTCAGAAAGAGAGAGGGGGGGGGGAAGAAATATAATCACATGCTACTCATTACAGGTCTGTTGCATTGGAGGAGGAGTTCTGAGGGGAATCCTTCACCTGTGGTTTAAACGCTTCTCAAACAGTTGAAACTGTACTGTCTCCCCTCGTTCTGGCCTCATTTAGTGCACTTGGTTTGAAAATGCACTATTCTGTTCTTAGTAAAGCACTTTGAATCGATGGTGAGTGTAACCAGTCCTACTCGCCCCGCTCCGAGCTGGATTCGAACTTGCGTCTCCGGCATGGGAGGCAGGCTAAAAAACGTGGTCTCAAGCTTCAGTTGCTAGTGCACCTCTTGAAGCCAGGGGAGGGAGGTTTAGCTCTTACTAGCTTGCTTCCGTTACATGAGGACTAAAGACAGGCTGTGAAATTAGCAGTGAGGAGTTTTTATGAAGTACATGAAATCTAATAACGGTTCCGTGGACAATGCCAATCACACTGTCATGAGAAACAAAGCAATTAGATCTTACCAAATACATAATGTGTGAGGGCGTAGGTCTTGTTATGATTGCTCTCACTTTAATGTGTTAATTTAGTGTGGTTCTGTAACTGTTTAAAATAATATGCAGTTAAATTAATCTGTATCATGTAATTCATTTGATTTGGGTTTTTTCTTTATTAAAAGAAAATGTGGCTTCTCGTGTGTTTGAAAGAAGATTCTTATGCTCACCAAGGCTGAATTTATTGGATCAATAATGCAGTAAAAACAGGAATAGTGTGAACTGTTATTACATTTTAAATTAACTTCTATTTTCTATTTTAATATATTTCAATAATTTATTCCTGTGCTGGCAAAGCTGAATTTTCTGCATCATTACTCCAGTCTTCACTGTCACATGATCCTTCAGAAATCATTCTAATATGCTGATTTGCTGAAACATTTCATATTATTATCAATGTTGAAAACAAGTTGCTACTTAATTTTTATTTATTTTTTGAAACAGTGATACATTTCTTTTCAGGATTCTTTGATGAATATCAATTAGAAATCTTGTGCAACTTTCTTTGATCAATTTAATGCAGTCTAGCTGAACAAAGCATCAATTTCTTAAAAAATCAAAAATCATAGTAATAATAACTTTAATAATAACTTTATTCTTATATAGCGCCTTTAAAGCAGCTTCTCAAGGCGCTTTACATACTAGAACAAGCAAATTTAAAATACAACAATACAAAAAATACAATACAACAATACACAAAAAAAAAAAAAAAAAAAAAAAAAAAAATCAAGTAAAAGCTAACCTAAAAAAATGCGTTTTTAAAAGAGATTTGAAATTACTTAGAGACTGTGCATCTCTGATATTTGGAGGAAGAGCATTCCAAAGCCTAGGTGCATATGATGAGAAAGCCCTGTCCCCCACAGTACGCAATCGAGTCTGTGGGACCGCCAATAGACCAGCTTGTGAAGAGCGTAAATGACGCTTGGGTGTGTATAAAGTTAAAAGCGCAGACAGATATTGAGGTGCCAAACCATGCTACCATAGTGACAAACTTTTGAACTTTTTTTAAATGTGTGTTTATATGCATGTATGCGAGTACATATTTGGTTAATCCTTGTTTTTGGCACAAAGGATTTTACAGCGAATTCAAACCAGTTACTAAGCAGCTTTGAAACAATCAAAGCTTCCTTTAACAGGTGCAGAAACACACAAAAAATGTCATATTGCTATGAATCAGATACTTGCGAGAAACATTTACCTCTGCATAGGCTATGTATTTCCAGGAGAGGGATTATGGGAAAGTGTTGTTTGTCCTAATCAGATTCAGTCAAGATTTGTGGGGCTTTAGCAGCCTTCTGAAGAGTAAGTCTCTCCGTGACGTGAGCAGACGTTAAGGCGTGTTTTGCAATTTTGCATTCTGACAATTTATGTTTAAACCTCACTGATACTAAATATTTTGCAGCTGACTGTGTGTGTCTTTGGCGCAGTGCTTGAGACTGGTTTACAGTGAGCACGTGTGTTTGTTTACTTCTGGGAATGGGAGAGAGGGTCAGAACGGGTGAGCATGAGGATCTCGAATATGCAGCTTCGCCCGGGCCGACTCTGACCCGCTCTCGCTCTCTGTCGGGAAACATTATGCTTGGAGCTCGGCCCTGTTCGGAGATGCTGGAGACAAAAGTCACAGGGAGTAACAAATCATTCTGACAACAAATCTCGCAGAAGGCCTTACGATGAGTCATAAACAAGGAATTTCTACACAAAAAAAAAGCCTGTTTCATGATATTTATTTAAAGTTGCATTCAGGCTCTTCCTCATTCTAGTTGATTTAGACTTTATAGTGACACCTACTGGTGTGGATGCATGGAATTGTTTACTAGCTGCTGCTGTGGCTGTCGTGTGTTTGTACCATAGACTGTAAAAAAATATGGACGTAGTGTGCGTGACGTCACCCGTAGGTTTCTGAAGACCGTTTATGAAGCCTAAAGTGGGCGTAGCCGACCGTCGCCATCTTGGCAGTGCGTCACTCCCGGATAAACGAAAATGGGCGAAAAACCGTAACGTGACGGCTAACAGACAGCAGACAAACGACTAATGATGACTAATGATCACAGCAGCGGGAATCCACCTGTCACTCAAAAGTGGACACACCCTTAATTATGCAGAAAGTTAAGGCTTAATATAATTTAAACTGATGAGTTATAAAAAATTCACCCCCCTCACAGTTGTCATGAAGGGCAAAATTAGCTGTATAGACCAAAGCCACTTTTTGCTCCAGGCTGTAAACATGTTTTTTTCTGCTGTAAAGTTGGGCATTTTAACATGGGGGAGATGCAGATTTGACTCACTTTTGCAGCCAGCCTCAAGCGGCCAGTTGATGAATTGCCGTTTAATTCACTTCCGTGTTGGTTTCAAGAGATAGACAGGGAGGTTGCCGCTTGGTTTGTACTCTGCGCTTGATATCCTGACGCTTATACTCGGTGGCATGTGAGCTGCATCACAACTTTTTCCAGCATAGGGAAACTGTTTGTTTGGACTTTTTATTTTTCCACTGGACTGTCTGGTTGCACACATGCCAATACATCATTCCAAAAAATGGCTCAGGCTCAGGCTCCGTTGTTATGTTGTGTCTGTGGTTTGTATATTGTATATGATGTTGTATTGTTTGGTTTGCTTGTTCTGTTTAGATGTACTTAGATGTTTATGCTTCGTAAAGCGCCTTGAGAGCTGAAAGTGCTGTATAAAGCAAACATATTGTTGTTATTAAAACAAGCAGGTCATGTGATCTCAACATGGCGGCGCCCATGAGCTGGCGACCCGCTCCATGGAGGATAAAACTGAAGACTAAAATGACTAGGGTCTTCATCTCATGTAGTATGCATAATTTCAATGCTAAAAAAAATAATAATCACAAAAATGATTGAGTGCACCTTTAATCTTATTCTTTAGTTAAATCATACTGTCCATTCTTAGATTTTTCTAGTTTATAAGTACAGAAAGAGTGATATGCTTATTTATTCAAAGTTGTACATTGCAAAGCACTTTGCAAGAACATTTAAAGAGCCTAATAAGTGATTTGAAAACACTGACTGTTCAGCTTTTGGAAGGAAGACTCAAGGTCTCGCAGTGATTAACAGCTGTGTTTAGATATCGAAGCAAACACTTCACTTCACGTGCCTCATAACCGAAGATGAATTCCCTTCAAACTATCTACAGCATGGCGACGTTTTATAATTATTCATGTTTATCTTTGGGCAATATTCACGGCTGTTTCGAATGCAAACAAGAACATTGATTTAATATGCTAAGCACTAACAGAACTTGCACCCAAAGCAAACACACTTCTCTTATTCATTTTTTTTTTTTTTTAAACAAACGCCCACTTTACCACCATGGTGGCCAAGAAATGCAGGAATTATAATGGAAGCCTTAAAGGGATAGTTCACCTCGAAATGAAAATTGTGTCATTATTTAGTCACCCTCATGTTGTTTAAAACCTGTATGACTTTCCTTCGTCTGTGAATTATTATTATTTTTTTCCGACAATATGCCATTCTTTCAATTTACTCTTTTAATATAATGAAAGTTATTGAGGACTTGAGCTGTCAAGCTAAAAAAAATGATGAAAAAGTACCATAAAAATATAAAATATAAAAACCACTTTTGTGTTTCGATTTGTTTTCAAATGAATTGCTCGATTCATTATGGAATGTTCACATATATATAAGTATGACGCGCTGTAACTGTTACAGCAAATGCTAACCAAATATTTGAAGGTTGAGCAGCGAGCTCATTGGCTACTGATACAGCAGGAACCAATCAGATGTGCCCTATAGAGAATGATGTGATTGCAAGCAGGTTGAGTTAAGGACCTATCAGTGCCATCTAGAGTTTCATGACAGATCTTTGTATGTATGTGTATACTTTTATGGGCCTTTTGTGCCCTTCTAGAACCTTAAAAGCTTCAACCCTTATTGCAGAGAGGAGAACACATTTTCGAATGGTCTCATTGCGTTCATATAGAGGTTTGGGACGTCTATATGAGGGTGAGTAAATGATAATAGAATTTTCATTTTGGATGAACTATACTTTTAAACTGAGAAAATCTTTCTTACAACATTTTAGAACCACCTTAGCCCTTAATGCTGGCACTCATAAAGTGGATAAATGTGAAATCTCACTTGAGCTTTGCAGATGTCTTTGTGGATATGTGGAAATGTGCAGGTGTTAACACGGAGCCAGCTCACAGGTGTTTGGCCAAGACCTCGGTATTTAAAAAACTCCTCAAAAATGGAACAGAAAGTCTAAAATATCAGGCACTGTTTTCATTTTGTAAACCTGTAAAAGTAGGATAAAGACCTAAGCTCAGTTCAGTAATTCACCCTGAACAAACGGAGGTCAGCTCAGCATGATAACATGCCTTTCACTTTCCCAGAGTTCCTACACTGACTTCTGAGCAGTTGCCACGTGGCAGGAAAATCTGCCTTTAGTAGGTTAGGATAAAAGAAAGCCACGTAAACAACATGAATGTAAAGCACTGCTCAAGTATAGTGGGGTCCAAAAGTCTGAGACCATGTTGTTTTCTTATTTAAAAAATTGTATGTGTCTAAAAAATAATAGAAATAAAAAATAATAAAGATTTTCAGTGTGGTCTAATAATTGATAATAAAATGACTATGGAAAAAATCAAATTAGGTCATTTAGCTATACATAAAGGAAAATGGCTTAATTAAGCGTATTGTGTGGATTTCAGATTTAATTAGTAGGCCTATATAATTGTGGGTCATTTCCAGTCAATCAACAGCTGTTTAAAATCTTCAAGTGTTCCCCTCTGTCCAATGGCGCCAGGCTCTTAAAGCCTATGATTGAGCTAAAGCCTATGTTGACCCACATAGTGTACATGAATGTCATGTGAATGTAAATAAGGTCTAACTGCAGGCCCAGGGTCAGTATATTGTCTCACATTTCTCCAGTGCTAGATCATTAAAGCCTCCTAAGCCAGATAGGCAATGCTTTAGGAAGGGTTTCGCTAGGGTTGGCCCCTGGTCGCTCTCCAGCAACCTGACAGCCCTACTCCACTCTCTCTAATACGTGTTAATTGCATTCCCTCTTACTCACTAGATGGGAAAAATGCGCATGTTATTTCTGCACCAGGGACCATCAGCAGATTCCAGCTTTGAAAGTAAAAAAAAAAAATGGCTGCTCAGAAATGTGCAGGGAAGGTACACTATAAAGCACTATGATTTTTATTTTTTTTACTTCTGAATTTAATTGAGTGGAAAGACTTTCCCAATTCATTCTTGCAATATATATACTGTGTGTGTGTGTCTGTCTGTCAAAGGTGAGGTGGTTATCTTAGAGAGTCAGAGAATGGCATTTATTATTTTAATTCATTCATTCATAGTACAGGTAAAACTATCTAAAAGCATATCGTCTTTTTATGACATGACATTATAACTTAAAGGACGATTATAAAAATTGGGAAAAGTTCGTTAAAAAAATAGAAATTTCATCATCATCAGCTTTTCACTCTCTCGTGTCTTTTCATACTTGCCTTTTTCTCTGAAAAATATTGTACAAATTATGAAACACATGTTATTTAGCATATCCAGGCTGCTCTGAAGGCATTTTCAGTGTGTAAATACATACACACACACACATGTATGTATGTATGTATGTATGTATGTATGTATGTATGTACAGTGAGGAAAATAAGTATTTGAACACCCTGCTATTTTGCAAGTTCTCCCACTTGGAAATCATGGAGGGGTCTGAAATTGTCATCGTAGGTGCATGTCCACTGTGAGAGACATAATAAAATAAAATAAATCCAGAAATCACAATGTATGATTTTTTAACTATTTATTTGTATGATACAGCTGCAAATAAGTATTTGAACACCTGAGAAAATCAATGTTAATATTTGGTATGGTAGCCTTTGTTTGCAATTACAGAGGTCAAACGTTTCCTGTAGTTTTTCACCAGGTTTGCACACACTGCAGGAGGGATTTTGGCCCACTCCTCCACACAGATCTTCTCTAGATCAGTCAGGTTTCTGGGCTGTCGCTGAGAAACACAGAGTTTGAGCTCCCTCCAAAGATTCTCTATTGGGTTTAGGTCTGGAGACTGGCTAGGCCACGCCAGAACCTTGATATGCTTCTTACAGAGCCACTCCTTGGTTATCCTGGCTGTGTGCTTCAGGTCATTGTCATGTTGGAAGACCCAGCCTCGACCCATCTTCAATGCTCTAACTGAGGGAAGGAGGTTGTTCCCCAAAATCTCGCAATACATGGCCCCGGTCATCCTCTCCTTAATACAGTGCAGTCGCCCTGTCCCATGTGCAGAAAAACACCCCCAAAGCATGATGCTACCACCCCCATGCTTCACAGTAGGGATGGTGTTCTTGGGATGGTACTCATCATTCTTCTTCCTCCAAACACGTTTAGTGGAATTATGACCAAAAAGTTCTATTTTGGTCTCATCTGACCACATGACTTTCTCCCATGACTCCTCTGGATCATCCAAATGGTCATTGGCAAACTTAAGACGGGCCTTGACATGTGCTGGTTTAAGCAGGGGAACCTTCCGTGCCATGCATGATTTCAAACCATGACGTCTTAGTGTATTACCAACAGTAACCTTGGAAACGGTGGTCCCAGCTCTTTTCAGGTCATTGACCAGCTCCTCCCGTGTAGTTCTGGGCTGATTTCTCACCTTTCTTAGGATCATTGAGACCCCACGAGGTGAGATCTTGCATGGAGCCCCAGTCCGAGGGAGATTGACAGTCATGTTTAGCTTCTTCCATTTTCTAATGATTGCTCCAACAGTGGACCTTTTTTCACCAAGCTGCTTGGCAATTTCCCCATAGCCCTTTCCAGCCTTGTGGAGGTGTACAATTTTGTCTCTAGTGTCTTTGGATAGCTCTTTGGTCTTGGCCATGTTAGTAGTTGGATTCTTACTGATTGTATGGGGTGGACAGGTGTCTTTATGCAGCTAACGACCTCAAACAGGTGCATCTAATTTAGGATAATAAATGGAGTGGAGGTGGACATTTTAAAGGCAGACTAACAGGTCTTTGAGGGTCAGAATTCTAGCTGATAGACAGGTGTTCAAATACTTATTTGCAGCTGTATCATACAAATAAATAGTTAAAAAATCATATATTGTGATTTCTGGATTATTATTTTTTTGATTATGTCTCTCACAGTGGACATGCACCTACGATGACAATTTCAGACCCCTCCATGATTTCCAAGTGGGAGAACTTGCAAAATAGCAGGGTGTTCAAATACTTATTTTCCTCACTGTATGTATGTATGTATGTATGTATGTATGTATGTCTAGGCTTTAATTTTTTTTATTTCAGTCTCCACACATATGACTTCAAGAGACTTTATGGAATTTTATTCACTTTCTTTATAATGTAAAGCAGCATGGATGCTTGATTAGTTTTGTGTTTCACAGATAATTTTTATTATTATTTAATTTTTTATATTGTCATTTTATTATATTTTGTTATTTGTTATTGTTGTTATTATTAAAGTTTTAAAGTTAAAATCCACATCTTTAAAAAAGATTTACCAGAAGATTTATTACCAGATCTGACTGCTTGACCAGTCTCTTGTCTTTGCTTTCAGCATATTGTCAGATTTCAGATTTCAGTTTATGCATTGCTTCTTTTTTAAAGGAACTTTCTAGGATTTTATTTCTAAATCATAGATTTTTTATTTTTTTTTCTAAGTGCATAAGGACATCAGTTCAAGTTTGTAGATCCAGGGCTATTGAGCTTCACAGCACAGGGATTTTCCAGTTATTTAACACATCTGGTTTACCTGACTCCTGTGCTTTTTTTCAGTGGCTGGATTTACAGTAAAAGGTTTAAAGATCAAATTTAGATCAAGGGGTAATCATGGCGTTGTTGAAAGTAGGCTTATCTGGTAAAGGAAAGTGTAATCACAAGCTTTTGTGATGTTAAGGCTCACCAGCATTACCATGTTATCATGGCTCTACAGAGAAATAACAGTTGACAAAGGGGAAACAATTATTTGTATAGGAGTTTACCATTAGACTGAATCCCACTGGATTTTACTATAGGATGTTCAGAAGGAGGTCAGTCAGGCATGTGGTCTTCACTAGCTCAAGACGTTAATCTAGAACAGAGGTGGACTCAAAGCTCATGACTTTGATTAATGTTAGGCTTGTTATTTTGATGACTTATGGCTTAGCAGATGCTAATACTTGAGACTGATATTGAGTCGACAACCTTTCTTTGAAGAGGTGGGGGGATCCTTTTAGTTTTTTACATATCATTCTCCACCTACAGCATACTGTACACTAAGTTCAGTGAGTGTTTCTGCAATATTCATATAAACAAGTTAATCATATTAACACCACTGTGACAGTTACAGCTAAAGCTGGCACTGTTAACAACTATTAAGTTCTCAGTTTTATTATTTACAGTTCTGTTGTTGGCTAGCAATCAACATAGCTATGTTTAATATTTTATTAATTTACACACCCACTGTCATAGATATGGACTCCATAAATCAGTGTATTGTTATGAACTTTTAATGTTTCCATTTAGTCAACTGCAAGCCAGAATTTTTCGTTTTCTCTTTTCTTTCCCCACTAATCTGTATTTTCCCATTATTTGTGTGTGCCTTATTGGGCCATTAAAAAAGAAAAAAAGAAAAAAAAGTCTCTTATGCTCACCAAGGCTGCATTTATTTGATCAAAAATACAGCAAAAAGTTAGATATTGTGAAATATTGTATTTTTTTTTTCTTCTTCTAAATTCTAAAATGTAATTTATTCCTGTGATGGCAAAGCTGAATTTTCAGCATCATTACTATCAATGTTACTATCAAACATTATTATTGTTGAAAACAGTTGAGAAGCTTATATATTTTTATGGAAACTGTGATTTTTTTTTTATTTATTTTTTACAGGATTCTTTGATAAACAGAAACAACAGATTAGCATTTATTTGAAATGTAACTTTTTAGTAACAGTGTAACAGCCAATGCAAATTTGCAGTTGGTCAGACGACCAAAATGCAGGACCAAATAGTCGTGCCCCAATGGCGCTGTCATGTTTGCATACAAATATGACACTCTTCACCTTTAATGCATTAATTCTAGACATTGTAAAGCAAATTGTCATGAAACTGTTGGCCAAATAAAAAGTGAAGGGTCGGGGGGAACCAGTGATAAAATGCTACGCCAACAGAATTCAACATTAACTCTTATTCTGGAAGGTTTAAAGGAGACATATCATGCTTTTAAATTGTTCCTTTTTACATATAAATCATACATTTGTAGTCTATATAAAGCGGAACTGCAATGCTTGGGTCTGAATTCCTCATTATTATAGCTCCACAGGCCCCTTTTCTACCCTTTTTCTGATGTGCGTCTGAGAGCAACTCGTTTTGGTGCGGTCTCTTTAAATACAATTGAGACACTTCATACCCCGCCCACACTCGGTTCAACTCCACCCCGTTCGGCCATTTTTGTAGTTTGATAGCAGAGATACGATTATCTGCGGCACAGAAACTTTTTATTCACACGTTATTAACAAAATGTCAACAACGGAAGACTTGTCCAGCCAGCCTTACATGTTCGAGCCAGAGTCGGAGCCGGAGCGAGATGAAAATGAAGACGACGAACCTGTAGAACAACGTCTTCATATGGATGTATCGCAATGGTGTGTAACGTTACTGTATTTATTTACACATGAAACTTTGGTCTTCCGACCTTTTACCACCGTGTCGATTTATTTTGATTAATATGTGCGAGGGAGAGAGGGCAAGACAGCGTCTAGTTTGGAGACGGTGATGTCTTGTTTACACTTTCGCCTGGCTCTGAAGAGAGAGAGTGAGCGCGCGCGCGACCGGGTCTCTCTCTGCTCGTTCTTTCAGTTAAACATGCGTAACAAGCGCGGCAGTTCATCTACATTAAACGGTGTAATGAAGCGTGTGGGTTACTACATCCAACAACCGAACATTTTAACTTACCCTCTCTCTCGTAACTTCTGCATCCTTTAGCTTGGACTACAAAATTGCAGCGAGAAATAAAAATGGCGGATTGCTCGAAGTGTTGGGCCGGAAGTCAATGTCCTTATTTGGCAGTTCCGCTGCAAATACTGTGACGTAATAGTTCAAAAAACGTCATAGATAACAGAAAAATCGGAACAGGTTGAAAAATATGACCAAAACAGAATATAAAGATATCAACGAAGCACCTGAAGAGAATAATTTCATATTTTCTGTACTTCTAAACACTCCAAATATACAACAAAATGCATTTAAGGGCTAAAAAAGTGCATTTGGCATGATATGTCCCCTTTAACATAATTACTGTGTTTTGGTTTCTTGATTAAGTTTCTAGTTTCTAATTATTTCTTATTTGGTCTACCATGGTTTGGCTCTCATCATCTGCTGATTTGTCATGTCAACAGGATGCGGCAGGGTTTGTCAAGTAAAAAAGAAATAAAATTGATTAGCCAACTATTATATGTTTCATAGATGTCCAGATGAGAACATTGCGATGTAGTAAACGCAAGGAATAAAAGGATTTCTGGTAATAAATGTCAAATACAGACACTTGACTCCCACAGTAAAACAGTCTTGTGCCTTTGGTGAGCATGGTGCCATATTTTGTTTTTAGTGGTCCAACACACAAGCTTTCCTCAATAGCAATTTGTCCAAATGCAAGTTTCATATTTTATTTTAAGCGAGTCTAAATTACAGACTGGTCACTGGTGCAGAAACAAAAATGCTGCTTTTTGTGTGGTAGCTGCTTTTTCCTGAAACCTCGGTTGAAATGCATTGCAGTTTGTCTAATCTGGGATCTCTTTGCACTTTCTCCAATCATCTAAGTGAGTGATTTGTACATATGCCAGTTCATTCAACTTCCCATGAAAATGTTTACCGAGCCATTGCTAATCTTCACAGTTAGGTGAGTGAGCTTTATTTAAAACTCGGAAAAAAGCGGTCATGAAACTTGTGAAGGAACGTATTTGCGGATATATATCGTCCATGGATGATTTGTATTTTGTACAAACAGAACATGATTAAATGATTTTCCCATTATCTAATGAGAAATTGCGGCAATTTACGCACTTTGTGATTACAATGATCATTCAAGAATGTTTCTCAAATCAAAACAAAACCATTGTCTGAAGGCCTGCTCAAACATCCCTGAATGCTGAGTACATTGTTTTCCTAGCATGGATTTGTAGGAATCACAGCGCTGAACCTCTTCTTAGGAGAGAGGATTAGAGGAAAAATGCGATGGCATTCCAGAGATGTTGCCGTAGAAACCGAGGAGTTGGCCAATGTAACGGGTCAGTAGCTTCTGGACAGGTGATGTGCTCACCCAGCAGTGAGGCACATTGAGACTCCCAAAGCACAACTAGTTCTAACAATGGGCCGCAAAGTCACGCTTTTAACACAAGGCACTTTAACGCCTCTTCGCTCCCAGGGGTGAAGGACTCGGGATCATAGTAATGTTTAATAATGCAACGCAATGTTTGATTTGATGGTTGTACCTCCTATTGTTCTCTGTAACTGGGTGAACTCTGTGAACTCTGATGTCCCAGGGGTGGATTTTTATTAAAACCTTTTCGTTTTGTTATATGATTGGCATCTTGGAAACATTTAACCATGCCTTCATCATTTATTATTTTTTTAAATGTCTTTTTGATATAATCTTTGTACTTAATATTATTTATTTAATTTTCAGTTTTTTAAATATTTCACTCTTGACCCAGATACAGACTTTCCATCTTAAATTTGGGTTGTCAAATCTATCATCATGTTTAATCGCATTTACCATAAAAGTTTGTGTATATATATATATATATATATATATATATATATATATATATATATATATATTGTATATTTTGTATATTTACAAACTTTTATGTTAGATGCGATTAATTGATTTGACAGTGAAATATGAAAAACCATCATAGAATTAGATTATTTTTTTTTTTAACTATGATAATCTAAACAAGGGATAAATTAATCATCAAAAACCATATTAATACTTATTTGTGTTATATTATATATTATTAGTTTAGTTTTTTCCCCCAGTGAAAATGAGACATGATGTATAAAAAAACAAAGAAAAAGGATAAATTTGTGAACAGAATATTTTTATTGTGGATTATTTCCAATCATTCAGAATATGATTCAGTAAAAAATAGTGTGAGAGCATTATTTAAATCTGTGTATTTTACTGTAGATGCATAAAATGCTAACTCTGAAATTAGATGTATAGCAAGACAATAGAGTCTGCCACTTTATTATAAAAATGTTTAAAATGTAATTTCTGCCACATATCAAAGATATAATTATTGGAGATGTGTTGGAAATGACATTTGCTAGTTTAAAAATATTGACAGAATATTGTGTTTAAGTTGTTTTTTTGAAAGTCCACAGGGACAAAGGTGTCCGTAGTTGAGGAAACACCCAGCCAATTTTCATTGAACAAGAGAAAATGTAAAATAGAATAATCCGGGATTATTGTAAAGATGAAGGTCGGGGAAGCAGTTTGGAGTTTTGCACAGTCTGTTCGTTCTGGGAATATAATGGATTGTGTGCATGGTGATTCCCAGTATTGTCCTCCCATCCGGAGCTGGAAGATTAAAAGTGTCCTGCTCATTCAGCTACCGCTCAAGAATCAAGAATAAACAGAGTAATACACAGCTGAGTCAAGAAGAAGGGGGGGAAAGAGTGATTTCACTTTTATGGGAACACAACTCTTCAACCTTTTGTTCTCACAATGAAACTTGCCTCCCAAGGTCTGTACCTGGGGGCCCGAGAGAGGCGGAGGGAGGTACCTGGAAAAAAAACCCCAGTATATCTTGGCTAGCAAAACAATAATGGGAAGTCCAATGAGTTTGTCCCTGTGTGGGGTCTCTCAGTGCTAAAGATGTGAAATAACAGAGGAAGAAACGAACTTTCGCATCCTTCCTGGTGACAGTTCCGTATTCACGCTAGATTGATTTGAGTGCGAATACGATTCTTAACAGTGAGGGCAATTGAAACAATGCTCATTTACTGGAATTTGCAGATGGGCCAACAGCTCTCAGGAAGCCATTGAGGATGTTTCAACAGCCACTAGAGAGTTTATCGACTGATTCACCATTCCCACGCGGTCAGAAGCTTAGAACATAGCAAGCATGAATCTGTGTTCATAAGTACCTTGGCTTCGGCGATAATGGCCCTTGGCGTATTGCCAGTGATTCATTTCGTGTTTCAAGGATAGCTAAATAGATATACTTGAAGATCAAAGGTGAAACGAAGGTTGAATGCTGTGTTTTCGAAAATCCTTTTTGCCAAGTCATATGGCAAATGTGCCAGTGACGTCCGGATCGGAGCTCAGGGAGCACGTGTGCGGTTGGGCCTGCTTATGTTTAGCTTCCTCCGGAGTTGTCTCGATTGTGTACTCATAAACATGTGCTGACAAATAGTCTTGGCTCTGGACACGTTTATGGGCGGTTTGTAGCATTTTATTATAAACAGATTGAAGACGTTTCTGTTAGATCAAGCTAAAAAAAACTTGCAAGACTTAAAAGAGATGCACATAAATAAGGTTTAACCTTGGCCTTGAGATTTATTATGCAGTGGCCGTAAATGTATTTCGACATTAAAGGGTTAGTTCACCCAAAAATGTTGCCATTAATTACTCACCCTCATGTCGTTCCAAACCCGTAAGACTTTCGATCATCTTCAGAAAACAAATGTTGATATTTTTGATGAAATCTGACAGCTTTCTGTCCCTCCGTTGACAGCTACACAACTGACACTTTGACGCTTCAAAAAGTTCATAAAGAGATCGTAAAACAAATCCATATGAATTAATCGGTTCAGTCCAAATTTTCTGAAGAAACTCGGATCACTTTTTTATGATGAACAGATTTAATTTTTATTCACATATAAACATTCATCAACCACACATCAGTTGTGGTCAATGGAAGATCAAGCATGTTCGCTTAACGTGCGAGAACCAATGAGGTTCAGTCTCGTGTTTCGCTGCACGTTTGAACTTCCTCAAGGACCAATGAGGTTCATTCTAGTGTTTCGCTGCACGTTTGAGCTTCCGCAAGAACCAATGAGGTTCATTCTCGTGTTTCGCAGCACGTTTGAGCTTCCTCAAGAACCAATGAGGTTCATTCTTGTTTCACTGCACATTTGAGCCTCCACAAGGACCAATGAGGTTCATTCTCATGTTTTGCAGCATGTTTGAGCTTCCGCAAGAACCAATGAGGTTAATTCTCATGTTTCGCAGCATGTTTGAGCTTCAATAAGAACCAGTGAGGTTCATTCTCGTGTTTCGCAGCATGTTTGAGCTTCCACAAGAACCAGTGAGGTTCATTCTCGTGTTTCACTGCACATTTGAGCCTCCACAAGGACCAATGAGGTTCATTCTCATGTTTCGCAGCATGTTTGAGCTTCCGCAAGAACCAATGAGGTTAATTCTCATGTTTCGCAGCATGTTTGAGCTTCAATAAGAACCAGTGAGGTTCATTCTCGTGTTTCGCAGCATGTTTGAGCTTCCGCAAGAACCAGTGAGGTTCATTCTCGTGTTTCGCAGCATGTTTGAGCTTCCGCAAGAACCAATGAGGTTCATTCTCGTGTTTCGCAGCACGTTTGAGCTTCCTCAAGAACCAATGAGGTTCATTCTCGTGTTTCGCAGCACGTTTGAGCTTCCGCAAGAACCAATGAGGTTCATTCTCGTGTTTCGCAGCACGTTTGAGCTTCCTCAAGAACCAATGAGGTTCATTCTCGTGTTTCGCAGCACGTTTGAGCTTCCTCAAGAACCAATGAGGTTCATTCTCGTGTTTCGCAGCACGTTTGAGCTTCCTCAAGAAACAATGAGGTTCAGTCTCGTGTTTCACTGCACATTTGAGCCTCCACAAGGACCAATGAGGTTCATTCTCATGTTTCGCAGCATGTTTGACCTTCCACAAGAACCAGTGAGGTTCATTCTCGTGTTATGCAGCAGGTTTGAGCTTCTGCAAGAACCAATGAGGTTCACAATCTGTCCATCATAAAAAGCAATTGAGTCTCTTCAGAAAATTTGGACTGAACCACTCAATTTTTACAAAAAGTTTTATGATCTCTTTATGAACTTTTTGAAGTGTCAAAGTGGTAGTTGCGTAGACTGTCATTGGAGGGAACAGCATTCATTAAAATATCTTCATTTGTGTTCCGAAGATGAACAAAAGTCTTACGGGTTTGGAACGACATGAGGGTGAGTAATTAATGACAGAATTTTTGAGTTCATCTTGTGCTCTTTTTTTTTTGTGCCAGGGTTGACTGCAGTGGTTTTCAGAGCGGGCACAGCTTTTTTTTTGTCTGAAGGGATTTACAGTGAACTGCAGGTGTCATGGTCCTGTGGACTGTATGGTACTATTGTGAGAAGAACAATGGCGCAGAAAGCTTGGGAACCGCAGCTTTGCTTTGTTCTCGGCTATTGTCTGTTCCCAGGATGTCCTTCAGGAAAATGACAAAAAAGGTCAAGCAACTGACAAACTGCATTACCTTCACAAGACGATGAAATGATTGGCAGGGGAAGACAAAGGAAAGGCTTGATTCTTTAATCTTACACAGTCAAAATTTATGAATGTTGGTTCTAAGATGCAGTGATTCTTAGATGTTAAAAATGGAGAGAAAAGTATGACTATGACTAGATTTTTAGAAATAGCTATTTTAACATGAAAAATGTGAGTGGTGTTTGCCTAGTCTAAACTTGCCTCCAGGATGCTAGGGGTTTGTGGATGGTTTTGTCTTAACTCAAGAAGCATGTCAGTCAGATTAAACTAATACAAGTTTTGCTAAATACAAGTCTTCACTGAGGTGGAAGATATGATTGAACTAGCCAATCATTACTTAAGCTACATTAGGGTGTTGAGATGTTATCTCTGTGTTTTTCAGGGGCAGTCAGACATTGCAAACACAGACCAAAGCTGTACAGAAATATTGGCACATGGTCAGTCAGTCAATGTTATGTAATTCCTTGCACATTCATGCATGGCGGAATATATTTTATAGGGAAGAAATACCTTGTTTGTAACCATTCAAAAGTTTGGGGTCTGTACGATTTTTTTCTTTTTCATTTTGAAAAAACAAAACAAAAAACTTTTATTCAGCATGGACACGTTCATTAAATTGATCAAAAAGTGACAGTACGGTTTTTTTTACATTGATGTGTGTTTCTTTGGACAGAAATCCAGTGTCCCTTAGTGTGACACTGAGCATGTTTACATGCACACCAATGCACTGATAACTCACAAATCAGCTTATTGAAATAACCCGTTGTCCCGGTTTACATGCAAACCAATAACCCTGCAATTCAAGTAAACCGCGTTTACAAGACTTTATTAATAAATCAGTTTATTTCCCATTTGGGATGTCAAAACATAACCATATGTGTATCTGACTCTGAGTATTCCATTTATTATGTCTGTTGTGATGTTAAATAAAGCATTAAAAACCGAAGAGTGCCAACAAACATGTCAGCGTGAAACTTATGGACTCTCATATATTATCCTCTCATGCAGTTACAGATGCAGTATTTTGACTGTGGCATTTCTGCACGAGATGAGAGCACATTTTTATCATTTCTTGTGTCAAGAAAGAGTCAGAGTTTATATTTCCTCCTCCCCTACAGCGCTTAAATCCACAGTAAGGTCGCTTTCCAGTCACATATCACACATACGCACTCCAATAAGCCGACAGAACGCGGCTAAATGCGTTTACATGCCGGGAGAAATCAAAGCTGTGTCGATTGGTTTATGCTTTTATGACTTAACTCAGATAAAGGAAAACGGGTTAACCTGTTTACATGACCACATGCACTGTCGGCTTATTAAGCATAATCAGTGTAAGAACGCTCATTGAGAAACCCTTCTGGGTGTCCTTGCTTTTGTAGTACTGAGCATTGTTAGAAGACATCTATATCTACGAGTACTAGTCCTCCATTTTTTTCCAAAGGAAATGATGCTTTCGCTCGTCAAAGCTATTTATAATCCGGAGTGACTGTTGCATGTTGGGAAGGCAATTACAACAGGATGTGACCCGTGTCAGCGTTTACAGTTTTCAAAGCAGGGCGGAGAGAAGCACAAATGAATCAAAACATTCCTCCCAAGTAGCAAGTGCCTGATAGCAAAGCTCCATGCTGTAATTCCACAGAGAAAGGGTTTGGGGTCAGAGGTCAGATGTTATACTAAACAACTTTAAGAAGCTCATTATGGAAGAAAATGATGAGACATCAACTTCTTAGAACAGCTGACAGCACACATTTCTCAGCATTTTAGCACAGAATGCGTTTTAAGTTGTTTAACGGTTAATTTAATCAGTTTAATACATAATTTTTTTTTTATCTTAATTAGTATTTTGTCTTATGCAGCAAAAAAAAAAAAAAAAACTAAAGATCATTAAAACAAGAAATGCAAGAAAGGCTTGTTTTTAGACAATATATCTATAATTAAAAAAATAAAATTCTTAATTTTAAATCTCAGTAATTTTTAAATAAAAAATGTATTCATATATGATTAAACTGAAAAATTTGCCCATGGGTAAGAGAAAATGAACTCTGAAAAACTCAACACAATTTTGCGCTCAAGTAAGCTGTTTTTGTATAAAGAATTTTTTAGATATCTATGAACATGTAGAATATGAAATTAAAATTTTAGATCAGTATCTATACTGTTTTTGATCCCCCTACAATTTAAAAACAATCATCCAAATTCTTTATTTGTGTTATATAATGAAATGTAGTACATTTGAGTTAACTAATGTCTTTTTTTCTTGACCTTTAGGCGTATTGTTATTGACCAAAAGATGGCTGCCGCTCCTCAGACCGTTCTTTATTCAAGCACAAGTCATAAAACCCAAAAACAAAACAAACACGAACAGTTGTGGGCGACTGACCTTGCCAAACTTTTTTTGGGGAAAGACAGCTGGAACAGTACTTGATGTCATTTCAACAAGGCAGCCTAAGAAACTGGATGGTGACATGAAAAGCAAGCTTTGTTTATTAAACATTTCCTCGTAGTTTATTCATTTCTGTATATTAAGTAGCGCTAGTTATCCTTTCATAATTGAAAGGAACACTGACACAACAAAAGCGTAATTCCCGAGCGAAAATGTATGCTTCGGCACCAGAGGGGTGATGGGAATGCTGGGATACGCACCTTTGGTCTAAGCTCTTGTTTGTGTCTGGCTATCATCAGTCTCTTTACAGTGCTAATCTGGGTGTGGTTGGCAGGAAGAGACTCGGCCCAGTGTACCCATAACAAAGACTGGAGTAGCTAACCCAGAGCTTCAACCTTTACAAAGCACGAATCTGCAGGGTTGATGAGTTTAATGTGAGTTTTCCCAAACATTTTCTTCTGAAATGATTATTCAGTGCGAATAAAGATGCTTGCCAGAGCATGGATGCTAAGACACAGTTCCACAGTTGGCCATGTTATAAGATCAAATTATGGTAAACCAGTATAAATGCTGAAAATAGACGGGGAGAGGAGTCTATTGCGGATGTGAGATAAATGCTCTTCCTCTGAACGGAACCCATGGGATTAAAAGAGAGACATTTCTGGTTAGATGGCAGAGCCAAACCCTCAGAGACAAACAGCGCACCAAAGGGAATCTGCTCCCTGTTGCGCTGATTCTCAGTCTTTGCAGTGAAATTATGAAGTGAATTTATGCAACTGGATAAAAGTAGGCGATTTGATTAGTCCCGCATACAGTACGTTTTACTTTCCAACCTCGTAGTATCATACACTTAATGGTATAAAATTATCTTTTGAACCAAAAAAAAAAAAAAAAAAAAAACCTGGATTTGTATAGATTTTATGGTGAAGTTGTTTATAAAAACAAAAACAAAAAAGCTGAAAAGTTGAAAAGCTGAAGTGTGATATTTCTGCATTGGACATGTCGTCTTGTCATCCTGTTCTTTTCCCAGTGATTTATTTTTTATTTTTTATTGATGTATGGAGGCCTGGAAACAAGGTAATTATCTACGGAAGAGGATTAGTGCCAAGAAATAATAAAAAAATAAAACCATCTCGAGATTAAAGTCAGTTTAATGCGAGATTAAACTTGTTAAATTTCGAGAAAAAAATACGAAATACAATCTTGAGAATAAACTCATTAAATATCGAGAATAAAGTCGTTGTGTTTCGAGAAAAAACTCGTTAAATTTCAAGAAAAAAGTCGAAATACAATCTTGAGAATAAACTCATTACATTTCAAGAATAAAGTCGTTGTGTTTCGAGAAAAAACTCGTTAAATTTCAAGAAAAAAGTCGAAATACAATCTTGAGAATAAACTCATTACATTTCAAGAATAAAGTCGTTGTGTTTCGAGAACAAACTCGTTAAATTTCAAGAAAAAAGTCTAAATACAATCTTTGAGAATAAACTCATTACATTTCAAGAATAAAGTCGTTGTGTTTCGAGAAAAAACTCGTTAAATTTCAAGAAAAAAGTCGAAATACAATCTTGAGAATAAACTCATTACATTTCAAGAATAAAGTCGTGTTTCGAGAAAAAACTCGTTAAATTTCAAGAAAAAAAGTCGAAGTTATCGTGAGAATAAACTCATTACATTTATATGAGAATAAACTCATTAAATTTAATATTGACTTTATTCTCAATATTTAATGAGTTTATTCTCAAGATTGTATTTCGACTTTATTTCTCGAAATTTTACGAGTTTAATCTCGCATTATAATGGCTTTAATCTCGAGATGGTTTTATTTTTTTTTATTATTGCTTGGCCCTAATCCTCTTCATTTATACACTGTATAAAATTATATGATCAATAAGTTATGACAACATATGTTTTTACATTGCTTTAACTCATCAAAATAAGTTAAGAAATTTTCAACTTTTTTTTATGTTATCCAAGATTTATCAAATTTTTTAAGTTAGTTTAGTACAATTTAAGTTGAAATGACATAAACATCCAAGTTGATTGTAATTAAAAAAATTAAGGCAGCGACTAATTACAACTTTTATATCTTTATTTCTCATTCATTTCACAAATGAAACTTCATATTTCACTATAGCGGCTACGATTAAAAAATGGGGTCAGTAAGATTTTTTTTAAAGAAATTGATACTTGTATTATACAAAATCACATTAAATTGATTAAAAGTGACATTTACATTAATAATAAAAAAAAATGCAGTTTCAATAAATGCTGTTCTTTTGAACTTTGTTCATCAAAGAATCCTGAAAAAAAAAAAAAACACTGTTGCCACAAACATGTTAAGCAGCACAACTGTTTTGAACATTGATGATAATAAGAAATGTTTATTGAGCAACAAATCAGCATATTAGAATGATTTCTGAAGGATCATGTGACACTGAAGACTGGAGTAATGATGCTGAAAATTCAGCTTTGACATCACAAGAATACATTACATTTTTTAAAATAAATTCAAATAGAAAACAGTTCTTTTAAATAATAGTTCACAATAATGTTTTTACTGTATATTTGATCAAGTATATTCAGCCTTGGCGAGTGTAAAAGTTTCAAAAGGATTTAAAAGAATTGCAACATTATTTCTTCTAATTGTGACTTTACATCTTCAATTTTTGTCTTTCTCACAATTTTTTCTCACATTTTTATCTGAGGCACAAAGGACCCGTACATAAATAAAGAAATGTCTGTCTTAAAAAATGTTTGTTTCTGATATCACAGAATATCTTGTTCTCTCCGTATAGAGTTTCTTGTAAGCTTGTGTCATTATGAGCAGAGTCTTCCTTTTCCCCCTGTTCTCACACAAACAACTCACGTATCAACTTCATATCAGGAAGTTCATATCCTGACAATGTGATAGCTAATGATATACCGGCAGTGAGCACCTCTTTCCTTACCTCTTTGTGATTGTTTTCAGTATGATACTACTAGAGGATAAACTATACTTCCCTCTGCTTTCATTGTAATAACAGTGATAACTCTGCATCAACATGATAACATTGACATATTGGATGTTGTGTCACCCGAGGGATGCATGAATCAGACACCGTAACGTCCAGCTTCATGAGTCGTCTAGCTTGGAAACCTGCCCTGATGTTTCGCACATCATCGCTCATGGCGCTCGCTTACTTGTCTTCATTAAAATAGTTTAGACTTGAAATTGCCTAATGGTTATGAGAGCTTTAGAATCATTTAAAAGATGTTGCGCCACGCTGGGAGAAAATACCTTTAAAGAACAATTTCAGTTTGTACCGATCCACTAAATGACTTTTAGCAAACGGGTGTGTTGCTTTGCTGTGAGTTGTGAAAACAGAGCGTCACTGGTGGGGTCCGGCCGTGATCTGAACCTCTTATCGTCATAATTACATTAGTTCTTAATGGGCCGAATTTGGCCAATTACTGAGGGAACAAACGACAAAATAAACAATGCAGGGTTCTTGTTTATTATATTATCGCACTAAAGATGTCATGTTATTGTGCTATAAACAAATTGAAAAATAATTGAATTTAGATTTTATCAGGGCAGAAGAACTTGTTCTCACCCCACTATCTAATTTCTAGCGTTGTTCTGACCTTCCATTGTGATTTACACGTGGCCAGGAGGGATTAAAATGAATAATTCTTGAGCAAAAGTTCTGTTTATTTTATTCGAGTGTATTCAGAATGTGAAATATGAATGGGACCGAGGCTATTTTGTCATGGAATTTTAGCTCATCACATTACACTAGTGTAACCTTTTCTTTTTGGTTGCTGTAAGCCTTAAGTATAAGTGTAAGGAGTGCAGTCACCAAGTTGGGTTCACCTCTTATTGAATCAATACAATTCTGATTGACAGGAGTGGACAAGCTAAATGTGATCATATGATTGAATATTCAATCATACAATTATACAAATCTATCTGTCTGTCATTTT
The DNA here is from genome assembly GCF_963993115.1 of Abramis brama. NCBI lineage: Eukaryota > Metazoa > Chordata > Actinopteri > Cypriniformes > Leuciscidae > Abramis > Abramis brama. The sequence goes on from NC_139980.1 coordinate 27,961,000, forward strand.
ATCATTCTATCTATCTATCTATCCATCTATCCATCCATCCGTCCGTCCGTCCGTCTGTCTGCCTGTCTGACTATATGTCTGTTTGTCTGTCATTTTATCATTCATTCACTGTCGTTCTTTCTATCTGTCTGTCTGTCTGTCTATCTATATATCTGTCTGTCTGTCTGTCTGTCTGTCTATATGTCTGTCTATATGTCTGTTTGTCTGTCATTCTTTCACTCAGTCGTTCTTTCTTTCTTTCACTCAGTCGTTCTATCTGTCTGTCTGTCTGTCTGTCTGCCATTTTATCATTCTTTCACTCAGTCGTTCTTTCTTTCTTTCACTCAGTCGTTCTTTCTATCTATCTGTCTGTCTGTCTATCTGTCTATCTATCTATATATCTGTCTGTCTGTCTGACTATATGTCTGTTTGTCTGTCATTTTATTCATTCACTCTGTTCTGTCTGTCTGTCTGCCATTTTATCATTCTTTCACTCAGTCGTTCTATCTATCTATCTATCTGTCTGTCTGTCTGTCTGTCTGTCTATATATCTGTTTGTCTGTCTGACTATATGTCTGTTTGTCTGTCATTTTATCATTCATTCACTCAGTCGTTCTATCTATCTATCTATCTGTCTGTCTGTCTGTCTGTCTGACTGTCTGTTTGTCTGTCATTTTATCATTCATTCACTCTGTTGTTCTTTCTATCTGTCTGTCTGTCTGTCTGTCTGCCATTTTATCATTCTTTCACTCAGTCATTCTTTATTTCTTTCAATCAGTCGTTCTTTCTTTCACTCAGTTGTTCTTTCTTTCTATCTATGTCAGTCTGTCTGTCTGTCTATATGTATGTTTGTCTGTCTGCCATTTTATCATTCTTTCACTCAGTAGTTCTTTCTCTTTTACTCAGTCGTTCTTTCTTTCACTCAGTCGTTCTTTCTTTATATCTGTCTGTCTGTCTATCTATATATCAGTCTATCTGTCTGTCTGTCTGTCTATATGTCTGTTTGTCTGTCATTTTATCATTCATTCACTCTGTCGTTCTTTCTATCTGTCTGTCTGCCTGTCTGTCTGCCATTTTATCATTCTTTCACTCAGTCGTTCTTTCTTTCTTTCTTTCTTTCACTCAGTCGTTCTATCTATCTATCTGTCTGTCTGTCTATATGTCTGTCTGTCATTTTATCATTCATTCACTCTGTTGTTCTTTCTATCTATCTGTCTGTCTGTCTGTCTGCCATTTTATCATTCTTTCACTCAGTTGTTCTTTCTTTCTTTCATTCAGTCGTTCTTTCTTTCACTCAGTTGTTCTTTCTATTTGTCTGTCTGTCTGTCTGTCTATCTATATATCTGTCTGTCTGTCTGTCTATATGTCTGTTTGTCTGTCTGTCATTTTATCATTCATTCACTCTGTCGTTCTATCTATCTATCTATCTATCTATCTATCTATCTATCTATCTATCTGTCTGTCTGTCTGTCTGTCTGTCTGTCATTTTATCATTCATTCACTCTGTCGTTCTATCTATCTATCTATCTATCTATCTATCTATCTATCTATCTATCTATCTATCTGTCTGTCTGTCTGTCTGTCTGTCTGTCTGTCTGTCTGTCTCTGTCTTGATTTCATTGAACAAATAAGAAAACCACTCTGAATGTTAAAGAGAACCTTTATCAAACTCATTTAATAACATCATACAATATAAACATTATTTTGGTGATTTTCATACATAAACACTACTTTAATTTTGCTCCATTACAGTAACCGTCATGGGAATTTTTTTGCACGCCACATCTCAGAGTTTAATGACTTTACTCCACCCCCACTCTCTCTTTCTTTCTCTGTTTATCATCTCCAGTCAATACCGTGGAGCTGTGTACATACAAACGGGAAACGTGTGGTGTCACACACATATACACACCAAACCTGGCAGAGTGTGTCTCTTTGCTGTGTCGAGGGAGCACTGACGTGTGTGACACCAGTGTGTGAAGGCCAGTTAGGGTGAGTGTGGCTGTTCCAGGCAAGTGTGTACGAATTTGGGAAGGTATGATGTGTCTGATTGGTGTTTTGTGTGTGTGTGTGTGTGCAGTCCAGCACGTTTAATGTACATTGTCCCAAGTGCACTCTTCTGCACAAGTAGTTCAACTTCCTGTGGCTGCTCCTCTGTGGGAAGAAAAATAAAGGCCCGCTGCAGAAAAGGCCATGGGAGATGTCGGTGTCAAAGACAGACCTTCGGGTTGTTGGAAAAGTTGTTTACACATGCAAAATCAAAGCCAAAAGAAAGAAAATGCTAAACATTTGAAACTGTTCTTTGCCAATTCAATTCCCCATTTGAAGTATTTGTTCCTCTTTTGGTGTTTTTTTTTTACAAGCTTTCAGAGGAGCAATTAAAATATTTGTGTAGCCAATGTAATTTAAAGATGCCAAATTTCTTGTAGTGGTATTTTTGCACAGCAGAGTTTGAGGTTACGACTAATTGTTTGTCTTGAATAAAGTATGTATGATCAATCTCACAGCCGGTCAAAAACATTGCTGGATCACATTTCACCCCGAGATTAAAAAAAAAAATATATATATATATATATATTGCTAAAACAAAAGGAAACATGTTTTTAGGACGATTTTCATGAAATTTAAATTTCCATTACAATTAAGTGGGTTTTTTACATTATGGTGCGAACTGTTGTACTGCCTTTATTTTTTTATTGTAATATATTTTTGAAAATATTGTATTAAAATATTTAACAGAGAAAAACTTTAAATAAACAATAAATTAAATGATATTAAGTATGAAATAAAAATAATAAATGCAAAAAAAAATAAATGACTATAATGAGAATCACAATTGATAATAATTGTAATTGCAAAAAAAAAAAAAATTTGATGCGTAATGGTATTTGGGCGGGAAATATAATTGCAGTAATTTTTGCACAGCAAAGTTTGAGGCTACAACTTATTATTTGTCTTGAATGAAGTATGTTTAATCTCTCTTTCTCTCTCTCTAATACATACAAAATATAAAATAAAATAAAAACATTGACTTGACTATTATAGTGATGAAAATCACATTGGGAATAATGGGAGTTGCAAAAAATAAATAAAACATAAATTTAAATGAAAAGGTATATTATTCATATGCATAACAATAATTAGAATTCCGGTGGGAAATATTCTTAATTGCCATGAAAATTAATGAATTAATTATGAATTAGTGTAAAGATTATCATTTAAGGACAAAATAGTTCACTAATGTGTTTATCTGTGATTGTGAATGCAGGCTCGTCATTGGAGAACCTTGTCCCTAGCCTTGTCCTGTGATGACTGAGTGGGGACCTCTAAATGTGTCCTTCCGGACTCCACGAATTCAAGTGACGGCTTTAGTGAAAGGCCATTTCGGTGCGCAACCGTTTCACAGATTTCTGCAGCTCAAGCAAATGGAAACCGCACTGAACAAAGTCCGAAATAGAACAGAAGAAAGAAGCACTGTCATTTTAAAACCCTGACAAAGCACGCTTTTAAACCTCTTCTCTGAGGCAGTCCAGTAACATTTACACAGACATCCCAAAACAGTCATTCCCGGCGAGAAAATATGGAGGCTTATTTTGGCGACCAGACGTTCTTGTCAAACAGTGAGCATGTGCACATCCTCACTCTTGAGAAGTGCTGACGTAACAGAGCATTGACACTTCTCTCTCCAGCGACTGTCAGGCATCAGCATTGGCTCTCTTTCCTTCCCATTACTCGGAGAAATCTGATCCCAGGTCAGGTGTTAGGGGGAGGACGTCAGCCAGGGGAATTTAACATGCTGAGGAGATCTTGGCAGGACAAAACAGCGCTTTCGGGACGCGCTAAAGCATCAGCGCAGTCACCCTTCTGCCGTGCGACTTTTACATGGGGCCGCGCATTTGTTGATGAGCTGTAAAGTGAGATTCAAAAGCATTCCCCTAGTGTGGCTGTAACTTTATTAACATTCCAGTTGCATTCTGGGACAGCGCTGTTATTAAAGGCCACCCATTAGTCCTGGAGCGCTTTGCCCAATCACGGCTCTCTCTCAGCCATTGCCGGGAGACAGCGTCTCTCAAGCTGAGAAAGAGGATATCACGCGTGCTGGGGTTTCAGTGTCGTACATGAGAGGGAGAATCGACTCCAATCCTCTTCCTGTTGATTCCACTTAGGATTCCCAAACTGCCTCTTCCCACGTTGACACAAATACTTAGGCCCATGTGACATCCTGTGTGGAAGAGGCGAACAATACCGGACTAATGCGTCAAGACCTGGGAACTGCGTTGTGAGAGATGTACCATCACACCTCAAACACATCAAGCCAGTTCCGCACTTTTTAGCAGTGTTTAGTGTCTCATCATCAAAGTTCATTTCCCTCAATTCTGTAAAAAGTGTTTATTTCATCTGTCAATACTTCAGCTGCAGTATAAAAATCGAACTTTCCATGAATAGGGTATGAAATAATTCATTTATAATATATAATTGGTGCTTATAATTTATAAAAATATTTTCGATATCGATAACTATAATGATAACTTTATTAGCAGTTCTGTTTAATCCAAGTATGTTGCAGTTTTGTCATCTACCGCTTTAAATGCTCGTGCTCCTTAAAGCAGGATAGATTCTGATTGGCTTTAAAATGTAAGTTACTATTCTCTCACATTATAAAGCTTTGAAGAGCCAGGATATTTTTTAATATAACTCTGATTGTGTTTGGCTGAAAGAAGAAACTCATATACGCCTAGGATGGCTTGAGTTGAAGTTGAGTTGAAATTATGGGATAATTTTCATTTATTGGTGAACTAAGACTATTAAACATTTAATGTGTTTAAAAGTTCATTCTAGGTTAATTTTGTCAGAAAATTGTTAATATTACATGTCTAATTGTTAAATAAAAGAACTTCGAGCCTCTAAAGCTTGAAAAAAAAAATACTCCAAGGACATAGTGTGCCATATTAATGTAAAGTGCCAGGTGCATTATAATCACTGTAAGTTGTACCAACAACAACAATAAAAAAGAACACATTCTAATCACTGTAAGTTGTACCAACAACAACAATAAAAAAGAACACATTCTAATCACTGTAAGTTGTACCAACAACAACAACAACAAAAGAACACATTTCCTTAGTGATTGCAGAAAGTATTAAAATTGTGAAAGCTACAGACCTTAAGTACCCCTCAGTTGTTGGTACATTGCTCAATGTTCTAAAAACGTGTTAAATAACAGTGCTGGAGCCAGAGTACTTATGCAGTAGATTTTCTCAGGAGCAATTAGCTTTTTATGCCAGATCTGCAGATAAACAACCTAGCGCTCGATTTGTTTACAGAAGTGGCAGATTTCTTTCAACCCCTCTCTTTCTCTTCGACCTTTCTTTAAATCTCACTTTCTCTGTTTTGCTCTTGGTGTGTAGATGGAGTGGAAATAGAAGCGCTAATGATGCTTGTGATTTAGTGAAATATACTTCACCTTTGACCTCTGATGTCACCCACAATAATGTTAAAGGGATAGTCTCACTCAAAAATCTAAATTCTGTCATCATTCACTCAGGTCGCTCCTTTGACTTTACTTTTTCTGTCTAAACACAAAAGGAAAAATGTAACAATTATTTTTTTGCTCTTTGCTGGACATTCATAACATTGTGAACAATATCTCAGTTTTGTTTCACAGAGGAAAGCCTGTGAAATGTTCACCATTCCCTGCAAAACAACACATTTAGGCCCAATCGGATCTCTGTTTTATATTCTATCTATATTAACTGCACTACCATATTATGCAAAGGGATTTATTAAAGACATCTCTTTTTTTCATCATCACAGCATGTCACATCTGAAGAACATGTTTGCATCAAACAGCTTGACTCAGATCTGTTACCCAGATTGCAGCTGGCCCTGAAGAAGTCTTTAGTATTGGAGCATGTGGAAGCACATGTCTTTCCTAGTCACGTCGGTGCAGAGTGGAGATGTGGCTTTTGGCTGTGATTCAAACCTTTGGCAGATGTCACTTTACGTAACATAATTTGTTATGTTAACTGCTTCATATTCACATGCCACAATCATTATACTATACAGTATATGCTCTATATATAACAACGCTGTGGCGCCAGAAATGAGTAGCATTGGCCACTTTAGTAAATAAAGTTTAATTCTAAGCAACACGTTTTGCTTGACTTCACTGACCACAGTTCATTAAATTATATAAAAAAGCTCTTAATTAGGTCTTAGTGAGGTACCACAGTTTTGTTCATACTCAGAATTAGGTGTTTGTTGAAACCTCTAACCCGAAGTATTACACACAGGTGCGTCCCACATAATTTGATACATTAAATCATGCTGCTTATTGGTGAAATGTGTGCTGTTACTTTTCTAAACAGATGTGTATGATTTTCAACTGCTGAATGATAAAACAGGAAAAGATCCCATTGATGTAGTGTCCAGATTATCATAAGCTGGGTTTCCATCCATGTGTTGTGCAAATTTTGCATAAAAAATGCTGATTAGAAACACCAAAATTTGTTTAAAATGTCAAAAATATGCACACACACACATAAAAAAAAAAAAAATTTAAAGGTTCCTAAATTTGTTTCGGAGGTGTCCTACAATAGGTTTACATTCATCCAAGGTCCAAAAACTGTCATTTTCTCATAATATACATTTCAGCATCACCTCTTTTCTCACAGTGTCTGAAACGGTTCTATAAAGGATTCGTCTCTCTAAACCCCTCCTTCCCGAGAGTCATCTTGGATCTGATTGGTCATATGGCCTAGTCTTTTGTGATTGGTCTACCACTTACAATGTGTGTCGGAATCGAAACGCCCATTACCATATCTGAATTTCAGCTCAGAAGGCTTCCTCAGCACCTTTACACAGTTACACTCAATCAGTAACTATGGTGTCGGTTTTACCATATCATTTTGAGTCCAAATTCTTTGGAAGTGCATGCAAAGTTTATTTGCTTTCACAGCGCAGTCAACAACACAAACCAAACTCTTCCAGGCCTCATCTACAACAACAGTGTTTAAGGGTCAAAGTAGATGTTGTTTGCTGGCAGCCAATGAAGACCATATATGGCAGCCAATGAAGACCATAAATTTGTTACAAACCGACATAGGTTTTTGCAGGATGTAAGACTGGAATTACTGACGACTCGTTGTAGGCAGTTCAGAATCGGATCTTTCTTTTAGGAGACAATAACAAAGACAATTTCCAGACCTTTCACATTCACAAACAGCTATATTACACACTTCATGAAAGGTAATATCCAAAAGAGCTAATTTTGGGGTACTTTATTTTTATTCCCTAAGAAAGCATTTGCATATACTACAATTTACCTAATAAATTCCTCAAACCATGTGAGTGAATGCAACTGCTAGCAATCTACTTTATTTTCCAGTTGTTCCAGTTGTGCTTTTTTTCTTCTTCTTTTTTTTCATTTTTCACATTAATTTACATTTGCAACTTGATTGGAGGCAATGCTAATCAAGCTAGAACCTCTAGAAACCACATAGCAATGCTAATGCTGAGAACATCTTAGCATCTGCATAGCGCTATTCCCATTTTCTGAAAAATCTACTTGTCACTTATCATTGAGCCTTGTATGTAATAGCTCCTTATGACTGACACAAATTTCTTGCAGTAGTAGGTCAAGTTCTTCAGGCATACTTTCCTCCAATTGAGAATGGACACCAGCCGGGTGGGAACAATGAGCCCAAGCAGTCACCGCCACGTTCTTTCTGGGAATAATTGTCAAAGGTTAGTGTCCAGTGTGTATTGTGGTTGTTCAAGAGGCTTGACCCCCTCAACCACAACAGAAAAACCTCAACCACAACAGCTGTTCACTTCAAATATCCCATCATTCCTCCATTCCCCTAGCGGGCAGGCAATGTACACAAGCACCAATGACAATGCAGTGCATTTCAGGATAGACCGATAATCTTTTTATCCTAAGTACAAGAAAAATGTTGAGCTTTCTCTCACCTTTTCCCAAAATACGAACAAGCTTTGACAAGAGTTTTGAGGAATAACATGCACATTTTTCCCCTCGCAGTTCTTTGTATCCTTGTCCTGTAAACATGGCAAAAATAAGCCTTTGATTTTTAGGTTCAAAGTGAGAGCTGTGCTGGACAAAGTCTCTCAGCACCCACCTCAAGCCCACGAGCTTGGCATTGACAATAAAGCGAATCTACTCAGCTATACACTTCAAAGATAAAATGCAGCATTTTTAGGTTGAAAAAAACATAATTCATCGTGCAATGTGCTTTTACAGTATAGGGGGATAGAAGAATACAATGTGGCATTCCTGATTGGATCACATGTTAATTAGTTTGGATTTGCTGAACTTGAAATTAACTTCAGTGACTCTCTTTCTTTGCTGAACTTCCAACATCTTTTCTTTTTTTTTCTTTTTTTTTTTCATCAGGAGCGTGTGAGGAGTTCTTAAAAGAACAGAAGATTTAGTGTCAGTTTATTTCTGAGGATTAAAGCACCTCCTTCTGTCCTCCCATCCCCCTCAAACACACTTTCAGGCCGTGTCCGCTGAACTGTTGCTTTCAAGAGGACAGAAGTGGCTTCTATTGCATGCATGGGAAAGTATAGCATGACTGAGGCAATTGTTGTTTTAAACTAATAAACGTATAGAAAAAAAAAGGAAAAAATTAATATCTTAAAAAAGTTAAAAAGTTTGAGGTTAAGATTTTAGGCTCCAATTTTCACTATTAATTGTTAATTAATTAATTAACTATTAATTCTCACTAAGCAATTTCAACTATTGTATAGGTTATACGAGATTCAACACATTTTTTAAAGTTAGTTTAATGTAATTTAAGGTAAAGTGTTGATTGTACCTACATTTTTTTTTTTTTTTTTTAATTGAGAATTGGACCCTAATCTAAAGTGTGACCAATTTTTTCCAATAGTTTCTTATGCTCACCAAAGTTGCATTTATTTGATCGAACATACAGTAAAAACAGTAATGTTGTGATATAGTATTACAATTTAAAAGAACTGTTTTCTATTTGAAAATATTTTAAAATGTAAATGGTAAAGCTGAATTTTTAGCATCATTACTCCAGTCTTCAGTGTCACATGATCCTTCAGAAATCATACTTATATGCTGATTTGCTGCTCAAGAAACTTTTCTTATTATCAATGTTGAAAACAGTTGTGCCGCTAAATATTTTGTTTGTGGAAACCGTGATACATTTAGTTTTCAGGATTCTTTGATGAATAGAAAGTTCAAAAGAACCGCATTCATTTTTTTAAACAATGTACATTTGTTTACTGTAACTTTTGATCAATTTAACGCATCCTTGCTGTGTACAGATGACTGAGGTACAGATACATTTTTTTATTAATTATCACAGCGAGAGAATATCTATTTGTGGAATATGTTTAAAACGAATTATACATCTGCTACTCTAATGTAAGTTACTCAATATTAACTTCTTAACTGTTGTATAAAAGCAATAGGCTGTCATACAGTGGTGTGAAAAAGTGTTTGCCCCCTTGGTAAATATGATCAAATATGGCTGTAAAAAATAAATCTACATTTTTAATCCTTTTGATATTTTATTTAAAAAATGTGCAAAAATCTAACCTTTCATTGAAGTAAAAGAATTGAAAGTGGGGGGAAAATCACATTATGAAATTAATGTTTTTCTCCAAAACACGTTGGGAACAATGTTTGCCCCCTTTTATTAAATACTTTTTGCAACCTCTTTTTTTCCAAGATAACAGCTCTGAGTCTTCTCCTATAATGCCTGATGAGTTTGGAGAACACCTGACAAGAGATCAGAGACCATTCCTCCATACAGAATCTCTCCATCCTGTTCTCCGTTATAAGATTTCTAGCACAGGCTGTCAGGTTTAGATTTTTTATCTGTTGGTATTTGATCGAATCCGTGATGCCATGTATCTGAACAAGATGTCCAGGACCTCTGGCAGAAAATTAGGCCCACAGCATTAAAGATACAGCAGAGTATTTCATTTTACACATGGGGTACTTTTTTATCCCTGTGTGCACCAAACCCATATTAAGTGTTTGCTGCCAAAAAAGCTAATGTTTTTGTTTCATCTGACCATAGAACATTTGAAAAGTAACTGACACTACTGGAACTTCAAACGGGATGGGTTCTATGGTCAGATGAAACAAAAACATTAGCTTTTTTGGCAGCAAACACTTAAGATGGGTTTATTTCACACATTTATTTCATAATGTGATTTTCCCCCCATTTTCAATTATTTTACTTCAATGAAAGGTTAGATTTTTGCACATTTTTAAAATAAAATATCAAAAGGATTAAAAATGTAGATTTATTTTTTACAGCCATATTTGATCATATTTACCAAGGGGGCAAACACTTTTTCACACCACTGTATATCAAATAATTACACACCTAACAGAAATACTTGATTCTCATTGGTCAGTCGCATTCCGTGGTCAAAATAATTTTGTGTAATGACCTTTAGAAAGCGCCTGATTTCTTAGTCACTTTGCGTGGTCCTAATCGCTCTGTCTGTGTGTGTGTGTGTTTTTTTAATGTGATAATGACTGACTGTACATTTTCCCTTACATATTTATAACCCAACAAGACCCAGAAATTGCTGCGTTTGGATGATTCAGCAGCCAGAGCTTTAAATGTTCTCCGAGTTAACACGATACTCTACAGGACATCAACCTCATCAATCTCTCTCTCTCTCTCTCTCTCTCTCTCTCTCTCTCTCTCTCTCTCTCTCTCTCTCTCTCTCTCTCTCTCTCACTTTCTTTTTTCCTCTATTTTTCTTTCTCTCACACACAGAGCTGCTAGAAGGGGGATTACAGCCAATCCAAGTTCTTTTTTTTTCCTGTTTGAACCACAGCCTCCTGTTTTTAGTGACCAATTACATCAAGGCTGGATCAGCACATGTCCAAGCTGCCTTTCATAGACTCTCTACCGCCCGCCTGCTTGGCCTCGCATGTGAGGACATGCTGAACAAACACCACTCTATGCCCAATTATAAGGACGCCTCTATTAAAGGATGCTTCTGAATCACATAAGAAAAGACTTCTGGTTCTTTAAAATCCCACTCATGTCATCATAAGGGACCCTGGATGCTTTGGAAGGAGAGTTGTAAGTAGCAGAGTCATGGGGACAGGGACTTTTAATTGTTCCTGGTCAGTCACCACAATTACAGTCAGGCTCGTTTGCAAAGCAGTCCTCTTTTTTATTGTGCAGAAATGTTGCCCTATTGTTCATCTCCACGCTCTAGAAATTCCTGATCAGTTTAGATGAATAAGCTCAGAGCAGCTCTCGCTCGCTATTGATTGTCGCTAAAGCCAAAGGCAGTTAAAAATAAATCCCTGGTGAACCAAAGAGGTGCAATTTGTTTGTTTCTCTTTAAGCTTGTAAAGTGGAACCATGTGAAGCAGACTTGTATCTCTGAAGACTTTGCAAATAATTCCTGTCTCAATTCCTGGTTGCCACGTTTCAAACATAATTACATGTTGCAGACATAGTTTGTTTTGTCTGATGTGGTTCTTTCATTTGCTTGCTGCTGTTTTCAGCCCCGAAATCAGCATCAATAAATTCACTTTTTCATGTTTTATTTATTTACCCAACATAATGCCATGGCATAAAACTAAAGAGCGAACAAAAGCAATATTTAATACCTTACGTAACTTGCAACACACTCTTGAAATGCATGACTGCACTTCTGTATATTGTTGCCAAAGAGTCATTTGGTTGTGCTGAGAGAACCGTTAAAGAGTGAAATGCAGCACAGAACTGATTTCTGATTTGGTGCTTGAGCAGAAATAGTGTGATCAGGTGGTCAGAGCTGACAGTAGTTGGGATGTAATGATGCAGAATACCTGGGGCGGACCGTTCTCCTTGACATGAGCAATGTACAACAGCATACACTAACCCACACACACACATCATGACTCCTTGATAAATCACCCAATGCTCCAGTATTGATCTGTATATGGCTGCATTTGGACAACATATTTTAAATCATGGATGAAGGAAAGACAAATGATTCATAAATGTAAAAGTGAATACACAATGGAATAGAATAGAGTAGAAAAATGGTGAATAAACAAAACTTTATAACAGAATAGAGTGGTTTTAGTATGGAGGAAGATGCTGTATGATGAGTTTAAATGCTGTGGTTTAATAAATGCACTGTACTAGAATGATTTACATTGGGTCCTGCCTTGCAAAAAAATATCATTATATATATATATATATTATATATATATATATATATATATATATATATATATATATATATATATACAGTGAGGAAAATAAGTATTTGAACACCCTGCTATTTTGCAAGTTCTCCCACTTGGAAATCATGGAGGGGTCTGAAATTGTCATCGTAGGTGCATGTCCACTGTGAGAGACATAATCTAAAAAAAAACAAAATCCAGAAATCACAATATATGATTTTTTAACTATTTCTTTGTATGATACAGCTGCAAATAAGTATTTGAACACCTGTATATCAGCTAGAATTCTGACCCTCAAAGACCTGTTAGTCTGCCTTTAAAATGTCCACCTCCACTCCATTTATTATCCTAAATTAGATGCACCTGTTTGAGGTCGTTAGCTGCATAAAGACACCTGTCCACCCCATACAATCAGTAAGAATCCAACTACTAACATGGCCAAGACCAAACAGCTGTCCAAAGACACTAGAGACAAAATTGTACACCTCCACAAGGCTGGAAAGTGCTACGGGGAAATTGCCAAGCAGCTTGGTGAAAAAAGGTCCACTGTTGGAGCAATCATTAGAAAATGGAAGAAGCTAAACATGACTGTCAATCTCCCTCGGACTGGGGCTCCATGCAAGATCTCACCTCGTGGGGTCTCAATGATCCTAAGAAAGGTGAGAAATCAGCCCAGAACTACACGGGAGGAGCTGGTCAATGACCTGAAAAGAGCTGGGACCACCGTTTCCAAGGTTACTGTTGGTAATACACTAAGACGTCATGGTTTGAAATCATGCATGGCACGGAAGGTTCCCCTGCTTAAACCAGCACATGTCAAGGCCCGTCTTAAGTTTGCCAATGACCATTTGGATGATCCAGAGGAGTCATGGGAGAAAGTCATGTGGTCAGATGAGACCAAAATAGAACTTTTTGGTCATAATTCCACTAAACGTGTTTGGAGGAAGAAGAATGATGAGAACACCATCCCAAGAACACCATCCCTACTGTGAAGCATGGGGGTGGTAGCATCATGCTTTGGGGGTGTTTTTCTGCACATGGGACAGGGCGACTGCACTGTATTAAGGAGAGGATGACCGGGGCCATGTATTGCGAGATTTTGGGGAACAACCTCCTTCCCTCAGTTAGAGCATTGAAGATGGGTCGAGGCTGGGTCTTCCAACATGACAATGACCCGAAGCACACAGCCAGGATAACCAAGGAGTGGCTCTGTAAGAAGAATATCAAGGTTCTGGCGTGGCCTAGCCAGTCTCCAGACCTAAACCCAATAGAGAATCTTTGGAGGGAGCTCAAACTCCGTGTTTCTCAGCGACAGCCCAGAAACCTGACTGATCTAGAGAAGATCTGTGTGGAGGAGTGGGCCAAAATCCCTCCTGCAGTGTGTGCAAACCTGGTGAAAAACTACAGGAAACGTTTGACCTCTGTAATTGCAAACAAAGGCTACTGTACCAAATATTAACATTGATTTTCTCAGGTGTTCAAATACTTATTTGCAGCTGTATCATACAAATAAATAGTTCAAAAATCATACATTGTGATTTCTGGATTTTTTTTTAAGATTATGTCTCTCACAGTGGACATGCACCTACGATGACAATTTCAGACCCCTCCATGATTTCTAAGTGGGAGAACTTGCAAAATAGCAGGGTGTTCAAATACTTATTTTCCTCACTGTATATATATATATATATATATATATATATATATATACATACATTTTTGCACAAGCTCTACTATTCACCGGCATCATGTCGCCAGTTGAGGTAATTAAGATTACACTGTTATAGTTGATAGACTGTAATAATTTGATTATAGAATACATTTGAGACTATAGTTTGAATCAATCCCTTTTCTTCGCATGACAGATTGACATTATAGTAGGTTATACTTTATATTATAGTATTATATATAGCTACAGAATAGCTCTTTCAGCATTATCCTGAACATTGTATAAGCATTTGTTTAATGTGTCATAGAACAAAAAACAAGGCTCTCTGGAGCATGCGTCAACGTCACATCCTTTTAATTTTCCTGGCAAAAACGTCCTTCACATAAAAAACAATCTACAGGATTTCAAAAACAGGAAACCGGGGAAGCTCTCATTTTTTTTAGGTTTCATTACAAGCTGTTCACATGTTGGCAATAAAAATGTGATTAATACATGAAAATTCATACATTAAGCTCAGGAACACAGGAAGAGGTTAATGTTGTGTGCAGCAGCCAGCGGCACTTAACGGATCATTTTCTTTGTTTCAGCTCAGTAATGACTGCATGCAGGACAAACAGAGATCAGCTCTATTAAACAACCTCAAGACCTTTAAGGAAGGTGTTCTGCATGAAACTCTGAAACACAGCGATAGGCATCACCCCCTCGGCAGACGCCAAAATGTTCTGCGTCTCTGTCCTGAAACTGGTGGCTTACTGGATATCTCAGATCTGTACGCACAAAAGTGCACGCTAAGAACAAGAGCGTTAAATTCCCTGCAGCTTTACCTGGCTCCTTTAGGAGCTCTTTATATCAGCTCACAGGGGACAAAGCGAAGATATTGGGATCTTTCTGTTGTCTGCAACATTAGCGGAGATTGCGTGTAATAAGGCCTTGGATGCCTCTGACAATCAGAGCTGATTGCTTTGGCTGGCCATAAGAGTGCCAGCGCTGTTTGATGTGCTGACCAAAAAGGCCAGAGCTGCTCTCTGAAGCCTTGCCTCATCACGATATGAGCGTTCAGCAATGTAGAAGTAATGGGGGAGCTCTTGTCTACAAGGCCTCTGAAAGATAGAAACCAAATAAGAAAAACCACAATAGAAAAAGAAAAAAAAGTGACTTCAATGCCATCTTTAGCTGTATCTTTATGTTGTCGTTAAAGATATATAAGCATGTCTTTTGAGAAACTGAATGAGAGAGAACTTATTGGTGTATACAACTAATTAAAAGTGTCAGGCTATATGGAGGGAACATTTCTATCCACAAGGAAAATCCAGGATCTTGGCCAAAACGCAATGCCACACAAAGAGCTTGGGGAAAAAAATAAATGCGTAACTGAAAACAGATATTTGTCTCTGTGGCATCATTCATATGGTCTCACAAATCCATGAGATGAGAACAGAATAGAACAGAATAGAATTCTATGAAATTTCCGGGTAACGCATTACAATGAGGTCTCATTTGTTAACATGAGTTAATGCAGTAACATAAACTGGCAATGAGCAATATATTTATTAAACTTTCTTAATATTAAAGTGCACCTATTATACTTTTTCAGATATTACCTTTCATGAAGTGTGTAATATAGCTGTTTGTGAATGTAAAATGTCCGCAAAGTTTCAAAGATCAAAGTGCACGATAAATGGAGTTATTGTCTCCTAAAAGAAAGAACCAAATCTGCGTACAACGAGTCGACACTAACCTATTTAGGTGTGTAACAAATTTGCATAATGCCAGCCTATGGTTTTCATTGGCTGCCAGCAAACAACGTCTACTTTGACCCGCCCTCAAACACTATAGTTTTAGCATGAGGCCTAGAAGAGTTTGGTTTGTGTTGTCCACATGTTGAAGACGCTGTTTTGCGCTGTGAAAGCAAATCCACTTTGCATGCACTTCCAAAAGATTAAGACTCGGGCTTGATTTGATACAGTACAACCATCATTACTGTTTATATCACTGTGTCACAAATGCTGAGGAAGCCTCCAGAGCTGAAATTTACATATGGTAATGGACGTTTTGTTTCCAACACGCAGTGTAAGATTGGCTATCTGACCAATCAGAGCCGATTCGGCTCCCGGAAAGGAGGGTGTAGAGACCGGATCCTTAATTGAACCGTTTCAGACACTGTGAGAAAAGAGGTGATACTGAATATTATCAAGTCATGTCAAGTCACCTTTAATCATGTAAAGCT
The DNA here is from genome assembly GCF_963993115.1 of Abramis brama. NCBI lineage: Eukaryota > Metazoa > Chordata > Actinopteri > Cypriniformes > Leuciscidae > Abramis > Abramis brama. Next base: position 27,977,080 of record NC_139980.1, read on the forward strand.
TTATACAATGCAGATTGTTTCAAAACAGCTTTATCGTGATAACTTGAAAATAATGCATTTCGGTCAAGTCAGTTCAGTGTTGATTCAGTTCCGTTGTAAAGATCATCAATTAATGAATTAGTTAATTTCATCTATAAAGCAGTTCTGCAAAAAATGATGTCATCGTCCAGCTCAGTTCAGTTCTCATACTCGTCAGTACAGTCAGATCAATAATATTGTTGAATATTGAGTGAATTATGGAGGAAAGTGTTTTTTAAAGGGTTAGTTCACCCAAAAATGGGCCTTGAAAGTGCCAATTACATTGCAGTCTATGGTGGGGTCAGAAAGCTCATAAAAAATATCTTCATTTGTGTTCCGAAGATGAACGAAGGTCTTACGGGTTTGGAACGACATGTGGGTGAGTAATTAATTTCAGAAATTAAATGTTTGGGCGAACTAACCCTTTAACCTGGGATGCATGTAAACCTATTGCAGGAGACCTCCAAAACAAAATTAGGAACCTTTAAAATGGGCACTTTAATAAAAAATACAATTTTAGTTCACTGTGCATTAACTAATATTAAGAGATAACCTTTGCTCTTAAAAATGTATTGGCAAAGCAATGATTTAATATGTTATATTTACTTATGTCATGATATAATAAACTATAACACAAGCTCTTTCAATAGGGAGAGGAACAGAGTTTTACAGTAAAAAGTGTCTTCTCATGGGCTCCCCGGTGTCTATGGTTTCCAAGAGGAACGTCTACGACAAGAAAAAATGCCCCCTCAAACAACATAATTCTTATTTAAAGGGCATATCTCTTCGAATCACAAGGAAATGTACAGGTATGTGTACATGTCCCAGTTCAGTTTACTTGAGTATCTAACATAATATACAGTAAATCTTCTAGAAAGTCTTTGCATCTTTGTATCTGGTGATGGATTGTGCAAGATTTAGACTACTTTTTTCTTTTTTTTTTAATCAAGTGTCTCTGGCTATTGTGTTGTGTTTTAAGCAGACATGTCCTCACTCTCTGCTGACCACTAATTTACAACCACATAAATAATGCTTTTAACGTGTAATCAAGCACAAAATAACTGCATTTAAAAAGAGGCAAACTCATCCCAGATTATCTGAGAGGATCCACCCTTACAGCGGATTAACATGTAGGCATTTTCTGACATATGTAACTATCGAGAGGCTGCTGGCGGTGGTGTTTAACTTCAGTCATTAGTCATGTTGTTGACATCATAGTGCATAATATGCTATTATCCTGTATTGCGTAATTGCATGTTAGTACTGAAGCCAAACCAGGTAGACATTACGATAACAGCTTTAATTAGTTGTCTGGAGCCCCTGACTGCCCTGATTACCTGACTAACAGATGTGAGGTAAGCTGTGCCACTTACAGAGGTTTTCCTAAAGACAAAGGGAAAGGAAAAGTTGTATTATGTGGGAATAATTTTCATTATTAACGTAAATGAGTTTATGCAAAAAACGATACCACTATAAAGTCAATTTTGACTGCTCATTATTTCCATTTTTTTTTTTTTTATGTTCCTAAACCAGCCAGCAAATGCTGCAAAATTAATTTCAAAACATAAAAAATGTCATGTACCCTTATTTGGTATTTAGAAAATAAATTTACAAAAGAGATTTACTGGACTTTGTTGAACTGAACAAACTGTAAGGCGTTATCATCCCACATTCCAACCATCAAGGTAACAGGGAAATATGAAATGTTGATCTCTGTTTGTAGTTCCCCCTACTGTGTGTGTCAATACACAATTTTGTGGCATAAAAATCTTTGATTATTTTCTTTGAAAGCTGATTATTTTCTTTGAAAGGTGGGACTCTCTTCATCCTTTGGATACTAAGTTTTTTCAATGACACCCTTGTAATACTATCACCTATCACCTTTTTACCCACCTTTTACCCAGATGCAACTCTGACACATTTTAGATAAAAATGCAATATACTGTACTACTGTAGCAGCCGGTGAAGTCACCGGGTTCAAGCAGCAATCTAACTATTCCCTATACCGACAGAGGCCCTTATTGACTCATTGACAAAACATTGACCTAAAATCACCTGATTTGCAGCTGATCAGTCGCACATGAATAGTTTTTAAGATATATGTATGCACATTATTTGATACTTCAAATGTTATCTGTAATGTTTATGGACTTTTCATGCAGGAAAAACTATAAATCATTTAGATTTGTGTGTCTACTGCACACTGCCAACACAGGTAACTGAAATATATTTCTTTATGAACGTAATTATGCTGTAAAATGAACCATGAACATATATCTGTGAATATTAGCAGAAATTATTACAATACATACAGTCCCCTATTACTATATTGGACTGAATTGTATTAAAATCCAGGGTTTACCATGCATCATCTTGCTCGAAATGACATAAATGCTTGGAAGTAAAACTTCACGTCTTTAAATACATGCGCAGCCAGTGTTATTTCTCTGAATAAGTAGTTAAGTGTGTATATTATTTCCTGATTTCTTTAGAGATCTTGGAAACCGTTGTAAAAACTACAGGTCATCTCATGACAGTTTGCAGATGAATTAAGTATTTGTTGAGCTAATTATTCGTTAAGCCAACATTTTAAGTCGTTATCTTTATTGCTTCGAAAACATGCTGTTAACAAAAACACAGTTGAATCATTTACAGTTACTGCACAATTATATACATAACTACAGTGAACTGTACAAGGCAAATTAAGTTGTATGTGCATGACTTACAAAGCATAAATTTGTATTCATTTTGACATTTGTAGTACAAATATTTAGGTGTCTTGATCCTTCAAGTCCTGTAGGTTGTGAGGTGGAACTGCTGTGGATCGAACTTGTCGGTCCATCACATTCCTCAGTAGACCTTCTGTTGGCTCGGACCAGATGGGATAGCCTTCGTTGGATAGGTATGGGATAGCCTTGGGTGCCCAACACCCATGTTGGTAAATTTTCACTGCTGACCTGGATCAACCCACAAGCTTTGCCATTTCAGAGATTCTCTGATCCAATCACCTTGCCATAACAATTTAGCCAAAGTAAAAGTTTCTCAGGTCTTTATTCCCTCCCATTTCTCCTGTATCAACATGTTGATTACGAGAACTGATTGTTTGCTCACCTTCTAATCTACCCAGACCTTAATATGGCCTTGTTAACAGATGATCACTGATATTCTCTTATCTTATCTCTTCTTATCCCATAGTATATATAGCCTGAATTTGTTCTAGTTTTACTGTATTTGAACACAACCAATATTTACGTAGCTGGATTTGTTTTAGTAATTGTTTTAGCCACTGTTTACTTCCACAGAAGCATTGTATTCTGTGTTTATATATTAGTTTTGAAAACCATTTCCTTTCGCACAAATAGCATGTGCAGACAAGAATAGCATGTAAGACAACCGTTTTAACAGCCATCCGGTTTGTAAATGGTTTATAGTTCTCCACCAGTTCAGCTTTCAGTCCTTCGCAGCTTTTTTTTCCAGTTGATATTAATTTTACGTTTCACACTTTATGGCCATTTTACGCAGACTAATTCTGCAACAGCTGCACCATTAACTCTTCAATCACTCATGGCGTTCGGTGCAATAAAAAGAGCTGTGAGGCGAGACGCGCCGCGGGCTTGCGGTGAGGGTGACACACGGGAAGACCCGCTGTGGGCTGATGGAGAGGCATTCAACGCTCCCAGGCTTGTTTCTGGCTGGCCGCTTTTCCAAAGCCCAGCCCTCCCAGCAGGTGATATGGGTAGCTACTGTTTATTAAGCTGTTTTGTGGGCAGTAAAATGCAAGAAGTGGCCTATTAGGCCTTGTCTATGTCTGACAGACTGTGGCCAAGCAGTTCACTAATTACTGCTTATAAACGCTATAATTTCATTACTTATCGCTGAGCCCAGCAAAAAGGAAAGACATTATTTGTTCAAATCGACCGATACCACTCATGTAAATCACAGTTTGCTCTCCATCCATTTGTCCAATTATGCACGCTTGTGCGCAAATGACAACCTCAGACATATATTTGCCTACTACTGTGTTAACTTGCTAAAATAAATGAAAGTTTGACCCATTCTTTCAGTAAGATTTCTTTCCCACCTATTAGCTCTGTTTACCCATATTTTTCAGTCAATGCATGGGAACAGCGACTGGCTGACATGCTAATACCATGTGTATGCATTTAAACCCATTTAAATGTGTTTTTGTCAAAACATGGAACACCCAGCAAGTCGCATATCATATAATTTAGGAATTATAACTCATTTAATTTTGTCTGGGTTTAAGTGCTTTTACTTAATTGTTTATGATTATAGCACAATAGCGCTTTACTATTAATCAGAAGCAAATGTTGTGGTTATTTGAGGGTTAGACATCAGCAAATCTCCAGAAACCTCAAGGTTTCATATGGCATATTATATTCCAATAATTACAGTAGAAGTGTGAGGAACTTGATCTCCTCTGTGCCAGACCGTTCTGGGTTGACTGAAACCAGATCATGCTTCAAACTGGTTTCCTTTAATTTTCGTATTTATTGGATTGTGGTTCAAACCATAACCACACTTTTTTATTTTGGACTGAGAAAGTCACATCAACCACATTTTTAGATTCATGATTATAATTATTTAGTTTGTATTGACAGTCATATTTTCTTAGGTTCAACATTACTCTAAATTTCACAGCACAATTCCCGATCTTGTGGACCAACGTGAGGTAAAAGCGCAACATTAATTAGTGAGAATACAATATTTTTTGTGAATGCAATAATTTGCATAGAAAGATGCGCTGATTTGCCCAGAAAAGAGCGACAATGACAAGGATTACTTAAAATAGTTATGGCACAGCCTTATATAAGCTTATTTAGTGCCTGGAAAAGGCAGGGGTTGCAGGTTTTTTTTTTACCAATTCATAAGCCATAAACCATAAAACAACTGTAGTGAATTTACCTTAGTGTGGTCATATGGTGATTTGTCAAACCAAAAAATGACAAACTCATTGTCCAGATTTCCAAATACAGAATGTCAGAGAGTATAAAAGTATTAAACTTTGAAGAGATCCACACCAAGATTTTTACAGACAGGAAGGAAGGACATAACATTGGAAGTAAAAGAAGAGCCAAATTAAACACTTGTCTGGCGCTGTTGGATTTTGCTATGGTTACTGCTTGGTAACTGTTCCAAAGGCTTTAAGACCATATCCACAAAAATGAGAGCTTAATAGGCAAAAGAGAAACTGCACACAGTCCATTCAGACTTAACTCAGATGATAAGCTTGTTTCTTTACGGGAATCTCAATGGAGGTTCTTCTGTATTAAAAACGTTCTCCCAGGTGAGCTCATAGCTTCAGATCATCATGACTCAAACACATCACTTCAGGCGTCGGCATTTAAATGATGTCAGCTTCATCTGAGTATCGAGCGGACTTCATTGCTTCTGGGTTGCCTGTCTAATAGCCTCTTTAGCAGAAATAATTGCAATATAAATAGGCTGTGCTGATGAAATACATACTTTTGCATTTAAAGGTGTTTCTTTTAAAGCCTTCATAAAAGCATCCAGAGCTTGGCACTCTGTTTAAGTATGTGTCAAACTCTTTGTTGCCAGTATTACAGAGCCAGACTCGGAGACGTGCAAAGCAGAATTGGGTTGCGTAGGAACTGAATTCCTCCCACGGACTCATGTGGTGAAAATTTGAAAAAGCGTTCATTTGTGTGGGTTGGAGAGCGTGTCTTTCTGATGTTTTTCTCTTTGTGTTGTGTTTTGCAGCATTTAAAATGGAAACACTGTGTCAATGCTAACGATAGACGCACTTCATTATTCAAATGATTTTTTTTCCAAATGTACAGGTACACCACTAGAACAGTGACTCAAGTTCAACTTGTATTGTAGGTTTGTCGCTATTGCTCGCATTCGGGCGCATATGAGATTTTAGAAGTTCATTATGAGTCATGAACCTTGTGATCAAATGAGGGGGCAGCTGAGGGCAGCCTCGCACTGAAGGCATTTTCTTTCAACTGTTTGAGCCCATTACCCCGTCCTCACCTCAACTCAACCTCAACATCAAGCCTTAATCCAATGTGTGCTGCAGCAGAAGCTAAGAGTGGGTAAAATACCACCTCTTTTCTTATATTTCAAGTGGGAAAATGGTGGAATTATCTGTTTTGGCTTGGATCATTAGCTTAGCATTCATCCTAAACATTTTCTCACACCTTTTGTCCGTTAGTAGCTCTTAAACATCACAGCATTGCAGATTAAAAACAAAAAGCTAGCGGGGGTAGCAAAGTCCACCCTGCTTAGCTCAATGTTGTGCCATGTCCAAACTCCTACTAAGAGCAGCTCGTTCCGCTGTGAGCTGATTTCTAATTAGCACCCTGTTCATTTTGTTTGTTGTTTTTGCTTGGCATGCTTCCTGTGAGTTCTTTCTGCTTTGACTATGCAAAAACCTTTCCCAAAATCTCTTGTTCGGTAGTACCTAAATGTTTGCCAGCTAAGCAAAAACAATACGTCAATACGTTGCTTGTCGTAGATAGATCATGCATCTATCAAAACTCCAGACTGACTTTGGTATGTCACATGAAATGAACATATTTGCATCATTCTCAATTGATTTAGTGTTTAAGGATTTTTGCGGAGAGCTTCCAGAAAGTTTAACAACCCGAGGCACCTTTTCACATTGGTTTGGAGAAAACCAGTCCAGAAAAACTATATTGTAAAGTCATTCATTCCATACATACCTCACTTTATTTTTCATTTCCTCAATGATATATCTCTTTTTTCAATCTCTCTTTCTTATTGCCTGTCTTTAATGTAGAGGGCCCTCGTTTGGTTTTATACAGGATGACATTTGGCCCAAATTCTTGCAATCATGTAAATAACAAAAAAAAAATGTAAAAAAAATTGGTTGATCATCATTTGATTAAACTGACCATATATCAATGCAGCCTTTACTTTATTTTATTTTTTTTTACTGGTTGTGTCAGTTTACTTTAAAAAAGTGCATAAAGTACATGGTCTTTACAATGCAAAGATTTGTAATATTACTCGAGTTATAATTTTTTAATATTTGCCAGTGTTGCTAAGTTACAAACAGATCATGATCATGAAAAAAAGTATTTAAACTAAAATCAAGCTCTTATGAAAAAATTGTTAGTGAGAGCGAGACTGAACTAGCTATTAACAAAAAGTAGTTTGGACTTAAGCTCTCTCTCTCTCTCTCTCTCTCTCTCTCTCTCTCTCTCTCTCTCTCTCACAGCATTCACCTGCCATCTTTGAATCAGTGAATCATTTCTCTTTGATTCGGTTCAACAGTTCAAATAAACCGATTCACTAAAGCGAATCAGACTTGTTAATGCTACATACCAGAAACATTCTAGGAGAATGAGAATTAACTTCAAATAATAAAAATTAAAAAATGAGTTCAGTTTCTGCCTACATTTTTTAAGTGTAATCAATTTGGTTGTACAAGTAAATTATACTAAACTGAACACATTTATTTTTTACTTTTTGATGATTTACAGTAATGCAAAAGCATAAGTTGCAAAGACTGATCATATAATTTATAGAGAGCAGCTACTTTTTGAAACAGGATAAAGGGGAAACTTTTTCCTCTCATGGTAGCAACAGTGGCTGATGCCTAAAGACAGTTTTTCCCAATCCTCGAATATGTAAATTTGAAGAAGAGCAATGTGATCTGCAGATGGAGCAAATGCACCTGAGTACAGAGACAGTTCGGCTCTGAGATTACACGGATTTTAGAAGACAATCAAGGGAAACTGCCATCCCTCGTGAGCTAAGCAAGCTGCAATGTTACATAAATGAGGAAACCCCCTGTCAGGGAATTGCAACCATCCTCAGTGCTCAAACAGCCATCTATCAAAGTCATTTTATATTACAATGCACACTTTGGTATATAATCAAACACACAGGCGATGTTGTCTGTTTTTACAATCACCGCGGTTTGAGAACCTTGTATGCGTTAGCAGGGAAAATCAAAGAAGAATATTTTAGGAAGTTTGTGGATATGCACTTACGTTTGTTTGTTGAATGTGTCTATAGCAGTTAAATGAGTGCTATGTCATCCTGCCCTGTACTTTTTTTATATCTTAGCTGCTCGCATGCGCCTGAGGAACACGCGTTTTTGCTGATTTCAGAGTTCCTCAGCATCTGAGAGCCACTACTGCCTTGGCAAGTGTGCAGCCAGCAAAAGCGAACATACAAAGCCTTGTTTTTAACAAGGTTATTAGCTGCTTTAGCATTCCTGATGCGATTGTAAACATGCTTGTGAATTTATCTGGAGATGGAGAGCCAAAGCAGTGGAGGTACGATCAAGAGATGGAAAACCCAAAAGCGTATAGATTCTCACAGGGTTCAGATGTCCTGAACAGCAGTAGTGCGGCATGTCAGATAACAAGAATCACATTACTCTAAATACTGACATAAGTTTCCATGAATGAGAGGAAAGATCCCTCATCTGTGCATGGTCTAAATTTTGAAAATCCTCATAATGTGCAATAGCATATTTGGCATGCTATTGCTGGAGCAAATGTGTCCATTTCAACACTATAGCTATGTTCAGAATAGAATACCAACAAAGCTATTAAATAAAAAATAACTAACTACATTGAATCTATTTAATGTTTTATTTAATGTAGTGCAGCAGTTCTGTGGTTCAGAACAATTAGATTTTTTTGAAAAAGTTTTTCGGCTTTTCATAAATATATATATATTTTTTTTTTATCCCACTTTTAATTAAAGTAAAAGTTTTGGTTTAAACCAGAGCTGTTCTGCAGCGCAAACAGAGCATTGTCAAGTCAAGTCACCTTTATTTGTATAGCGCTTTTTACAATACTGACTGTTTCAAAGCAGCTTTACAGTGATTACAGGAAAATAATGCAACAAGGTCATGGGTTACTAGTGCCAAGGTCATGGGTTCATGAGTTCAATTCCCAGGGAATGAAAGAGTTGATAAAATGTATATTTGAAAATGTAATACTTAAAAAATAAATAAAAAAAGGTGTCGGTAACACTTTACAATAAGGTTCATTAATTAACATGATTTGATTCGTTACAGTATTTATAAATCTTTGTTAATGTTAGTTAATAAACAGCTGTTTATTGTTTGTTCATGTTACTTCATTAACTTATGTTAACAAATACAACCTTTGATTTTAATAGCATATTAGTAAATGTTGAAAATTAATATTAACTAAGATTAATAAATTCTGAAGTATTGCTCATACTTAGTTCATGTTATCTAAGGTAGTTAACTAATATTAACTAATGAACCTTATTGTAAAGTGTTTACACAAATGTGTCTACCAAATGCATAAAATTAAAATAACCAGGGTTAATATTACTTCCAGTTCATTTGTCACTCTAGAAACGGAAGGTTTAGTTTAGCGCATTGCATCAAGGGATATGTTTAATACATAGTGCATGCAATGCATAGTAAACATACTACTGTATATACTATAGGCTACTGCAGAAGTAGTAAGAGTAATATGATAGTATGCAATTCTGATCAAAGCAAAAATGTCACTAACTGTATTTAGAATAGCATACATTTACTGCATGCATTTTATCCAAATGCGTTGCATTCAAGGTGTACATTTTATCAGTTCATGCAATCTAACCCATGACTTTGGCATTGCTCTGCTGTCTGAGAATGGCACTTGCATATGTTCTGGTGTAAAATACTTTCCTAAAACACTTTTAGCTGCCTTGAAACAATAGAGTGCTGCAGTAATGACGTATTTTTGTTTGCCAACCCGGAAATTAGCATCACCCTGGTTCCTTCAACAAAATCCCAATAGGATTTTTCCATTGGCTTGAGCTGGGCTCAGACTACAGGTGTCAGGTTGAGTGAAGGGAGCGAGGACTCAATTGCAAGAAAAAGGGCTTTTATTCAATATATCACAAACTAAAACAAAAAACAAAAACTACCCCGAGGGGGAAAACAAGACAGACTTAGACTTGACTGAAGCACACAGCAGGGAAACACACGGCATATGACAACGATCCAGCACAGGACTGAAGACACAAGGAGAATAAATAGGGAGCACAAACAAAGCAGGTAACGAGGGAGGACAGGTGGGGAAAATGAACTAATAATCAGGTAACAAGATGGGAGGGGCTAGACAATCAACTGGAGAGCACATGGCACAATGGCTGTTTCTCAATTCCAAGAACGCAGAGAACGGACTTGTGTTCTCGTGGAGACCGGTCTTGCCAAGCTTCCTTGGAAGAACGAACTCGGAACCGGCCGCAATGACTTCTGGGACACCAGGCGAGTACTAGCTCAAGTCTGCATTCGATGCATCCTCGGTATCAAGAACACATCCGGGTTCTTTCATGCGTCCTCTGTACTTGCGTTCTTGAGAATTGGGTCTGAACTTCGACGGTTAATGATGACGTAAAACGAGAACACAAGGACGCAAGATCGCTGAAGAACGCATATTGAGAAACACCCAATGAAACATACATGACAAGCCATGTGCTCACACCAAACATAAACACATGAGCACATGGCCAGCAAACAATCATCAGCCATGTACCCCAACAAAAGACATGAACACGCAGCTAATGAGAAAACTCATAAGCCACGTGTTCACACAAAACAAAAGCACACAGCTAGTGAAACGAGCTGCGTGCTACACAGTACAAGACAAAAACAAGACATGGAAGCACATGAAACAAAGCATAGACAAGATAACATACGAGTGTCAGGGCTCTGTCACAAAACCAAGAAATAGACCAGACAGAAGTGACAGAACCCTGACACTACCCTCCTCTAAAGGGACGCCACCTGGCTTTTGTCTTACAAAACAAGACCAGAACAAGACATGACAACTCACCAACAGACAACACAAGACAGGAAGATCAAAAGACAGAGACAAAGTGGGGAGGGAGGGAGGGAGGAAGGGAGGGGAGCCAAGTCAGAGCCAGCAGGAACATCCACAAAGTCAAAAGGAGGGACCAGGGAGGGACAGGCAGGTTGAGCCAGGGAGGCTCAGGCAGTTCTGGGGTCATGGCAGAAGACCAGGGTGGAACCGGAGGGACAGACCATGGAGACTCCCGCGGGTCTGGAATCCTGGCTGAGTGCCAGGGCGGTGCTGGAGGAACTGACCAGGGAGACTCTGGCGGGTCTGGAATCCTGGCTGAGGGCCAGGGCGGTGCTGGAGGAACTGACCAGGGAGACTCTGGCGGGTCTGGAATCCTGGCTGAGGGCCAGGGTGGTGCCGGAGGAACTGACCAGGGAGACTCCGGCGGGTCTGGAATCCTGGCTGAGGGCCAGGGCGGTGCTGGAGGAACTGACCAGGGAGACTCCGGCGGGTCTGGAATCCTGGCTGAGGGCCAGGGCGGTGCTAGAGGAACTGACCAGGGAGAATCCGGTGGGACAGGAGTCCCAGCTGAGAGCCAGGACAGTACAGGGACCTTGGGTGGCGTCGACAGGGCAGGTTGCAAGGGCAGATCCATCAGGGCAGGCGGAGCAGACTGGCCAGACTTGGGAAAGACAGGGATTATAGTGAGGAAGGGAAATCCCACAAATATCACTGCTCCAAAAGATGCACGGCAGGCACAGGACAGACAGTTCTCTGGGATAGCCTCCGGGCTGGCAGCGGGCTCTGGGACGGCCTCCGGGAGCTTGGCCGAACCCGGCATGACTGGGAGCTTGGCCGAAACCGGCATGACTGGGAGCATGGGTGGCGCCGGCAGGGCAAGGAGCTTGGGTGGCGCCGGCAGGGCAAGGAGCCTGGGGATGGCCACTGGGCCCGCAGCAGGCTCTGGGACGACCTCTTGGTCCTGGGGTATGGAGGAAGCCTTCCTCCTTCTCCTCCTCTGTTTCCGAGAGCGAGGTGGTAATGCAGTCTCTTGGACCTCCACAGGTGGTGCTGCAGCCTCTTGGGCTGCCAGTGGGGGCGCCGCAGCCTCTTGGGCCGCCAGTGGGGGCGCCGCAGCCTCTTGGGCCGCCAGTGGGGGCGCCGCAGCCTCTTGGGCCGCCAGAGGATAGGAGGCAGAACTGTTCTTCCTCCCTCTCCCCGAAGGGGTCATCGGAGGACTGGGGACCTGGCAGTTTGTGAGGTGAATAGGAGGTGGGCCAAGAGGTGGAAGGCCACCCTCCTCTCCACGGTTGTATACAAACCCCACAAACTGCCAGAATGAAAGTATCCCCAGCATTCCCATCTCCCAGGCAGGGACAGGCTCATTAAGGCCGTTGTTGAAAATGTCCTTGAGCGCATGGTTGTTAATGTCAAGCCCCTCTGCAGTGATGACAAACTCTTTCACTGTAGACACCCCTTGGCGAAGAGAAAAGAGCATGCCATAGCGCTTCATCGTCTGACAAGCGGAGGGGCAAGCACTGGGAGATGGAAACAGGAAGATGCCCATCTTTCTGCGGAGTCCTCTGATGGCTGGATCGTTCTGTCAGGTTGAGTGAAGGGAGCGAGGACTCAATTGCAAGAAAAAGGGCTTTTATTCAATATATCACAAACTAAAACAAAAACTACCCCGAGGGGGAAAATAAGACAGACTTAGACTTGACTTGACTGAAGCACACAGCAGGGAAACACACGGCATATGACAACGATCCAGCACAGGACTGAAGACACAAGGAGAATAAATAGGGAGCACAAACAAAGCAGGTAACGAGGGAGGACAGGTGGGGAAAATGAACTAATAATCAGGTAACAAGATGGGAGGGGCTAGACAATCAACTGGAGAGCACATGGCACAATGAAACATACATGACAAGCCATGTGCTCACACCAAACATAAACACATGAGCACATGGCCAGCAAACAATCATCAGCCATGTACCCCAACAAAAGACCCCAATAAAAGACATGAACACGCAGCTAATGAGAAAACTCATAAGCCACGTGTTCACACAAAACAAAAGCACACAGCTAGTGAAACGAGCTGCGTGCTACACATTACAAGACAAAAACAAGACATGGAAGCACATGAAACAAAGCACAGACAAGATAACATACGAGTGTCAGGGCTCTGTCACAAAACCAAGAAATAGACCAGACAGAAGTGACAGAACCCTGACACTACCCTCCTCTAAAGGGACGCCACCTGGCTTTTGTCTTACAAAACAAGACAAGAACAAGACATGACAACTCACCAACAGACAACACAGGTGTTTATAAATCTCAACCGATTGTGAAATCTGGTTGCATCACGCACATAAGAATAATCTTCACAAATTGTCTTCTTTCAAATCTCAAACCTACACACACTACAAGATTTGAAAATCAATCAGAGATTAAAATTACAAAGATTATAATGCCAGATTTAGCACCTCACGTGATCTCACAGGGAAGCAGATGTAAAGAAAATGGATACTGTGTTGCGGCAACTTGCTCTAGACATCATATGAGGAGACATTATAAAGTCAGTCGTATTATTGCAACATTTCGACCAGCTGTTCCTCCATCTATACAGCTGTTTGTTGTTTCGCCATTTCAAAGGCTCCGTCACTTCCGTCTCCTTGTAGACTTGTCTGTCATTTGCTATTGTGGAAGTGCTGATAAGTACTGAGGAAGTAATCATAGTCATAATCTTTCCAAATTAAAATCCTTCTGATAGCGGTCGATTTCTGGCCAAAGAGTGAACTCTGAGTGAACTTGCATTAGTGCAGAGGATAGAGCAAAACAAAGCACCGGTCACGAATTAGAAGTCTAAAACGAGAATTTTTAAAGAAATTTGTTTAATGTGGAAGGAACTTGAGTTTGTTGCCCAGCCCTATTTGTTTGAACCGCAGGAGGCGTCTACTCTCACTATACGCTACTCCTACATCCTATGTCATGCATTGGGTCAGAGGTCACTCTTCAGCCGGAAGTTGACTCATGTACAGCCATTATCAAATTTATAAATGTGAATATTATTCTTACAAAAACGCATAACTTTGCTTCTGAAGGCCTTTATTAGCCATATGCATTACTTTTATGATGGATGGATGTGCTTTTTTGGGCTTCAAAATCTAAGGTACTATTCACTCCCATTATAAAGCTTGGAAGAGCCAGGATAAACTCTGATTGTGTTTGGCCTAGGACACCTATACACCTAGGATGGCTTTAGAGTAAATTATGGGTTAATTATCATTTTTGGGTAAACTGACCCTTTAAGCTTCCAACAACTCTTTCAGTCTTTGTTTAAAATCATTTTCGCTGAAAGTTCGATTTATAATAGTTTGTGAGAGCGCGATTATAAACACAGATTATATGCACAGATTCTCACTGCTAAGGGCCAATGCTGTTGATGCCACTTTATTGAGAGTTAGGGGTGCAATGGATCACAAAATGGATTGGATCATTTTTCGGATCAGGAACACTTCAAGTACTTCGATACCACAGTAAAAGCTACTAGCCTTACTAATAAAGTTCAAACATTATTACGGGCAAGTGAACAGCCGGTAATAAAATAAGAGCAAATAAACATGCATAGATAAATACAGTACAATAGAACAAAGTTTTTTGGTTAGAGCTTACAAAATATTTAGTTGCAGAAATTGAATAATCAATAATCTTTCTCGCTTAGCAGCTGTTTAAGCAGCCCTTTAAAATTATAGCTATTGCAAATACATATTGCCAGAAGAGCAGTGCTGAAAGTGATTCAGACTGCTGCATTCTTTGAATAGATGCTGGTTACAGTCAGGCGAATGAAATATATCTTATTCCCCATTCTTAGAATACTCCTGGCATGATTTTCCCGATTTGGACCTCTCAGTGGAAAACCGGGGTGCATCTGGCTAAATTTAGAGTAATGACCATAGTCGACATATTGGACGTTTTGCCGTAAGTGAGAGCCGGTGTGGAAGTGAGGGGAAAAAACGCAGAACGCCGTTTCGGGGTGAAGCATGGAAATATTTTGCCTATGCCAGTCAACCAGCTATTGACTTTGGATGTGGGCTGCATACTTTCTTCTCTCCTGACCTCTCGGTAACCGATGACAAGTCTCGTAATTTTAGCTCTGGTATGGACCCAGCGTGCCCTATACTATCCAAACCCCATCCACCTCAATTAGAGGTATGTTACAGAGTCCTAGTGAACTTTAAAGTCTCTCTTTGAGACGCGCAGGATCCGGCCACATTAAAGATTTTACGGCCTTGACACTTGGACGAGGGGAGTCGAAGAGTTAGTGCTATCAAAACAAAGGTGGCGCTGGGTTGCAGAGAACAGAGTGGACAGTGGCAGGACCGCCGTATAATGCATCCCACATGGTCAACATCCTGCTCCAACAGCGGCACATGGAAGAACCTCATGTTCCTTAAAAAAGAGATGCTGTGTCGAGGCCTTTGCTGATTCACCCCGACCAGGCACAGAGTTTGCTATCTGGAATATGCTGCATGTGCGCATACGTCATGCAATATTGTTGTTGGGTTTTGCTGCTCATGTTCTGGATTTGCACTTCATTCCTCCTATAATTCTCTTCATCTGCCTCATTTAATTTGCATGCATTCCAGTGCGCATCTGTCTGCTCTCTGAAGTTGTGCTCTGTTCTTGATATCAGCTAAATAACTTAATTTTTCTGCTCTTCCCTGAGCCTGATGTTTAGTGCTTGTGCTCATTTCCCGTCTTTCATTTCCTGTGTCCGTATTTTGAGTTGCTGTCTGTGTTTTGAGTCAGTCTCAGTGTCTCTTCCTCTGTCTGTGCTATTGAGGGTGCAATAGCAGCCTGTGAACTAATTCTGTCATGTGTTGTTCTCTAACTTTAAATGTCTAGGAGACTGCTGTTTGCAGGGCATTGTTTTGTAGTTACTAAGGTGTTCTATAGGTTATTGCCAGGGCATTGCTGTGTTGTTGCTAAGGTTTTGAGTGTCAGAGTGTTCTTGGTAGTTGCTAGGGTGTTGCTTAATCAAAAGTCAAAAGTTATTCTGGTCACTCCTTCAATGCAAGATCAATCCTTTTTTCCCCCAGACCTTTTATTACCATTTTAAATGTCAAATTTGTAGAACAGTAATAGAACATCTCTCCTCAACAAGTCACACGATTTAGATACTTTAGCAAACTCCACTAATTACACAGATGCTTCATATTGATGACTTTTGAATATTGGAATAGAAGTGAAATGAAGACTAGGCAATTAAAACGACAGACCTTTTTGATGTAGCGCTTGCTTCAGAATCAGAAACTCCAGGCAAAATTGTGGGCTTTAATAATTTGCGTTGTTTTCCACGGAAGGAATTGGCAAAGCCTGGGGTCACATGCCTCAGGTCTTCCTGCAGACTTCCCGTTGGAGGCCTAACCTAGCAGGGAGGAGCTCATATGGCCTACAGGCAACATTAACTCACTTTGAATAAACAGCAAGGGACTAAAACAAGGCAATACATTAGGTGAGACTGAGACTGACAGTGTCAGGTGATGATATAGTGAGAAATGAGAGAAAGAGAAAGTTAAATCCTCTTGCTGACAGAGAGAGTCTATTAGTGCTGAGTTCCTCTGACTCTGTGCGTGTTCTTCAGCTTATTAGACATGTTTGGGAGCTGCTCTTCCATGTTTAATAAAACCACAGCTTTTCTCTCAGCAGTCCCAGACCATCCAGCAGTGGAAAATTTCAAAGAAAAATGCGATGAGGACGAATCCAATTTCTAACCGCACGGAAAACTGAGACACCATTTGGGATTGGCAGCTCTCGCCATTGTAAAATTGGAAGCATCCTATTGTTTTGCTTTGCTTATGCTTATATAAACAGCAGGGAATGGGCAGATCTCTCAGGAAACATGACTGTGCATGATATCCACAGTGCCTGGAGGTGCAAAGCGGTCAGCCCGTGTGTGTTGACCATCTACAAAGCATTGCATGTTTTTCACACTCTGCGTGCTTGATAGTCGGCATTCCACCGCTGAGCTCCAGGAAGAGTCGGACCATTTGCGGGAATCACATGTGATGTTCTCATGCACCTACACTTGGAACCGCTCCCATATAGCAGCAGGAGAGGGATAAATTCAGAGATTTAATAAACAGTTTGGTCAGGAAGATGACCGTCACAGAACCAATCCTTTTTGGAATTGTGAATAAAACTCCCCAGAACATTTGTTGCAAACTTTCTCGACATGGATACAGAGGGGGAAATGGTTTATCAGATTGTGAAAGACGTGTCATTAAAAAATAAAGTCAGGCGGGTGTCCAATATAAGATTGTGAGAGAAGCAAAGCAGCTGTTTAATCAAACATGGGCGACGTCATAATAAAACGTCCATTGGACATTTTTAGTCAAACTTAGCAGCTTTAACATGGATTCCCAGCACCACCCAGGAGTTGTGGTCTGGGTGGCAGTTTGGGCACAGGAAATGTAACTCACACACTGAGGTTTTCAGTAGTGTGGGCAAAAGCCTATGCATTTCCAGTGACTCTTTACTGACGTCCCCATCTTTCTCTGGAACATGTTTACCCATCCCTCGAGTGGTTTCTCTGACGTACATTCTGTTTCATTGCTGACATATCTTGTGGGATGAATGGTGACTTAGCATAAAGTATTTAAATTGAAAATACATAACTAACATTCAAAAGTTTGGGGACAGCAATACTTTTTTTTCTGAAAGAAATCAACACTTTTATTCCACAAGGATGCATTAAATTGATAAACGGTGATGTTAAAGGCACTTATAATTAGGGATGCTCTGATATCGGTATCAGGCCTGATACTGCATGTGAAAGATAAAATATGATAGAGCAATAGAATGAACAGTGAAAGTGACAGAAGCTTGCACATTACATTTTAACAGGCATAATTAATGATGAAAGTAAATATATATAACGTTACAAAAGATTTCCATTTAAAAAAAATGCTGTTCTTTTGAACTTTCTATTCATCAAACAATCCTGAAAAATAAGATTAATGATGGTTTTCACAAAAATATTAAGTAGCATTTAGCATTTATTAGCAAGAAAATGTATTTTCAACATTGACAATAATGAAAAATGTTTAAACAACATTCTTGAACAGCAAATCTGCATATTAGAATGATTTCTGAAGGAACATTGAAAACTGGAGTAATGATGCTGAAAATTCAGCTTTGCCATCACAGGAGTAAATTGCTAAATAAATTTGACAATATTTCTATTTTTACTGTATTAAAAAAAAAAAAATGAAATGCAGCTTTCAAAAACATACAAAGCTTTTATAGATCGCAAACATTTGAAAGGTATGTGTATACAGAAGACACTGGGCTTCAAGGCCTATTTTATTTATTTTTGCACCAGCTGATTTCTTTCTTTTATCTTTTTCTGATGAATAACTGCAGAATTTATCAGTTTGGCCTCTGGTATATGCAATAGTATTGTGTGATAAATCTGGTCTAAAAAGATCTGCATTAATTAGCATTAGATCAAAGTCTCCTGCTTTTTTTTATGTTCTTCTGCTCTAGCCACATGTGGTCCACAGACTCGGCCCAGGCATATGGTTTTATTTAGCTTTGTGGAAAGGTTAAATAGGAAACTTGGATAAGAGAAAAGGCTCTGAATCTTTTTATATGATGAAATTTTGAAAGTTTCTGGGGCATTTTAAAACATACATGTAAAAACTTATCAGTCTTTCAGTTTGCAGTCTTTCTTGGCGTAGACCGATCTTGGCCGTTACACTGCGTTTGTCTCTATTGCCTGTTTAAACACGGTGGTTTGTGTAGGGCTAATTCTCTTGGATGAAAAGCCTGCACCAGACTCCTTTAGATACTGGCACCAGACAAATTGCAGAGCATTTTGTCTTTTTTTTTTTTTGATCATGTGCCTCTCGTTGGGTGTAAACAAAAATACTGAAATGAGTAAGTGTATATTGGAAAGCATTAGTGTGGTCATATAAAAGAGTTTGACTGAGACACACAAATACAAAATGACAAAGAAAAAATCTTTATTGGTTAAATTGCTTTTTCACAGATTTGATTAATGTCCGTTTTTGTTTGATTGCTCGGTTTTTCCACTGTCATGCACACCGTACGACAGCGGATTCCCATGGAATGGCATTACATCAGTGTTGTTCTGATTTAAAACCCAATATGCACTATTTACCAGATGCAAAATCTTGCCTTTAGCCACTCAACGGCCCAAACCCAAGGATTCTGTGAGAGCACTGTTAAAGTGTAGTGATTTTACGCCTCGTAGTGTGTTGTAAAATAAATTAGTTACGTGCATAACAGAGAACTTCTCGTCATTTTTGCATCAAATAACACCCTAGCCAAAATCTCAGTGCAAACACCATTGTAGCTGAAAAATCCATGAGCCTCTGCAAATGAGTACCAATACTATGATGCACAATTTGAAAAATCAAAACAAAGAATGTCCATAATGAAATTTCATCTACTGTTTGGTAGTTGTGGAGCTACGCTGGCATATATCTCTTAATATAACTGACTAAATATTAGTCCAGCTCTAAAAAAGCAGTCTTCTATCAAAAAAACTCACATTTGTGACATAGTTAGCTTGATTTACAGTACTAAAACTCTATCTCTCAAGCAGCAATGATTACATTGAGTTAAAAAGGTCATTCACTCCAAAGGTAAGACGTTAATTCTACTCATTCTAATTCAAAACTAATTCATTCCGTCTGCCCTCCACAAAGAAAAAAAGGAAAATAAAATGACAAAAAAAGAGAAAAAAAGAGAACAAAAGTTAAACCTTTCTCTCATACACTATTTAGGACAATTTCAGTAAAAATGCAGAAAAGAAAATCAAGCCGTGTACCAGTTGGTACAGCAGCTCAGTCCACACATAGACATTTTCAATCCATACCACCACCCAAAAAACAACAAATATCATCAAATAACAAAAACCGACACCACATAAATTCAAAGTTTATCAGGAAAATGACAGTCCACTGTGATTAATAAAAAAAAAAAGTATTTGCTGATGAATGTATTGCTGAAATTTGGATTATTGTCAATAAATATGCACTTGGATGGTATTAATTATGTAGACATGACCTTGAGTAGTAGTCAATCTTAATCTAGTGGTGGATATCCTGTTAATTTTTATGAATAAATAAATATTAACACCCTGTTGGACAACAGGGATTTGATGTTATGCAAACGAGTGACGTATAACCGTGTGTGTGGGGGGGGGGGCGGGGTTAGAACACAAATCTACACGTACTGTAGGAGTGCAACATGTTAAAGTGGAATCATTGTGTGTGGCATTTTAATAAACCAAATACGAACAAGCAAACAAAATCAATCACATCACCAAGGCATATTCTGGTGGGCAGAATCGAGAGGCGCCCCAGGTTTGGCCCCGCTTGTGCCCCTTTGAGCCCCCCTATAGCTGTTCGTTTGTTAGGGCATGTTAGCTCTGCTAGTTTCAACATCATTATTAATGAATAGTACCTCCAGCAGTGTGAGTAATTTTATGTCTCTGTATCGACTAGAGTCTAGAGTGAGGATCTTGTGCGGATGAAATCCCGCCCCCTCAGCACAGGAGTTGAGCGCGTCTCACTGCCTGTGTCAGTCTTTTAGCGTCGTGACGCGGCACCAAGTCGCGCGGCTAGACGTCCAGGTCGTCGGGTCTCGCTCGACTGCTCATGCGGCTGCTGGCGCGGCTGCACGGCCGGGCGTCTATCAACGCCAACGGCTGCAGCTCGTGGCCTGGCGTCAGTTTCTTGTGCTCCTGCGTGTCATCTGGGAAGTCGAAGGCCTGAGCGTGCGAATTGGAGATGGTGCTTCCGTTCTGGCCCAAGCGGTTCTGTTCTGCGCTGTAGTTGGCCCAGTTCTGCTCGTTGGCCTGCTTGTTGTAATTGCGACAAGAGTTGGTCCGCTCGCCGGTGGCTAGTTTATAGCCCGGAGGCGACATGGGCGAGAGCGGTGCGGTCGGCGAGGAGCAGCCGTTGTAGTAGGCGTACTTGGTAGTGGACAGTTCCTTCGGTGTAGGGCTCATGGTACCGGTGTGGTACTGCTGGTTCTGTTGGCCTTTCACGCGGTCCTTGATCCGTTTGAAGAGCACGTAGAAAAGCTCTATGATGTTGAGCAAAAGCGAGACGAGCGAAACCACCAGCATGAAGATAATAAAAATGGTCTTCTCCGTTGGCCGAGAGAGGAAACAGTCCACCCGATGGGGGCAGGGCGAACGCTCGCACGTGTACACGGCGGCCAGGCTGATGCCATAGATGTACCACTGGATGACCAGGAAGCCCACCTCAAAGACCGACTTGAAAATGATGGTGACTATGTAGGTGCGCAGCAGGGCGCCTTTCATCTTCACCTTGCCGTGCTCCTCTAGGCCGTGCTTGAACTTCTTGTGCTCGATCTTCTTCAGGTGGACCTCGACGTCGCCGCCGTCGTTCTGCACGGCCTTCAGCACCTCCTCTTTGCGGTTGAGCTTCTCCTCCTTGCGCATCAGGTAGAACACGTGCGCCAGGTACAGGAGTGTAGGCGTGGACACGAAGATGATCTGAAGCACCCAGAAGCGCACGTGCGAGATGGGGAATGATTTGTCGTAGCAGACGTTCTCGCAACCGGGCTGCTGGGTATTGCACTTGAAAGCCGACTGCTCGTCACCCCAGGCCGACTCCACCGCTGTTCCCAGAACTAGGATCCGGAAGATGAAGAGCACAGAGAGCCAGATCTTCCCTCCGGCCGTGGAGTAGGCCTGCACCTTGTCAAGAAGTCTTCCCAACGCACTCCAGTCACCCATCTTGAGGGAGTTCTAGCTGAAAATAGAAAAGCTCAGATGTAATAAAACGTATTCAGACACTTTTGGACACTTCGGTGACACTTGAATATGTCTGAATGTCTTTGTATTAGATGCAAAATATCAAAGTGACATCTCTGAACAAATAACACAGTGATTTTTTTCTATTATTTTTAAACAAATAGTCCATCACTTTTAGTGAATGTATGAAGTCAGTTCCCCTCAAGTTCATACCAGCATAACTGTTATAGCATAACATAAATATATATATATACACACACACATATATATATATATATATATGTCACATTTGGATTAAAAAGTCACCTGGTTTTAGTAGTTATTATGCAATGCAAAGACATTCGTACATTTTGAAGTGTGTCTTAAGCGTCCAAATACTTTTTTTTGAGGCCACTGTAGTGTATTTTTTCTGCACATGATGAAAGTGTTAGTTTCAGCACCTGCTGAGGATGTTATTATGAAAATAAGCATGACAACTGACCTCAAGATTATCATAATATAAACTACACCTGGTCTCAGAAAGCTCACATAACAAACATGTGGCTCACACACACGTAGGGGTTAGGTTTAGGGTTGTAAAGATAACTGCCAGCACTTGCTGTCTTTTGCTTTGTGAAATCAAAGTTCTCAAGCTAATGCTACCATGACAGTTTTTACAGAAAGTGAGTCATCACCTACTTAAAACATCTTAAATGCCTCTTTAACATGACTAAGAAAAGACTGACTGGGGAATTTAAAGACGCGTGTTTTTTTCGCAAGATGTTGGTCCCTTTGGTTACATCAGCAATGTTTAAATGCAAACAATAACATTCACTTGAAATCTGAATTGAATTGGGAAGCAAGTCTTTGATTAATTCCCATGTGCAGCATGGAAAATCAAATATCATAAGGAACTGTTTAAGAAGTTCTAAAGAATTTCCTGATTCATGTGGTGCAGGCATGATGAAGAGCATCTCTTCAATATCCTGGACAATTTGTGGGTCTCGTGGCACTAATAAAGTTTAAATGGGGTATGTGGAATGTATATTACGACAATTACAGTGTTAACATTTATAAGAGACATCAAGGGGGAGACATCAAGTATTTTTGTTGTTTAGACATCAAATAGTTAGAAAGTAGGCTTGTCTCTCTGTAATGTTGCATTCTACTAAATCTGTGATAGGTTTTAGTATATAGTAAAGAAGAATATGGAATATGGTAAAATTTACATGTAGGAATACTTGAGAATTACAGGTTTAAGTTTTGCTACAGAAGGGATATTTAAAGGGATAGCTCACCAAAAATGTAAATTCTGTCATCATTTACTCTACTTGAGTTGTTCCAAAGCTGTATGAATTTCTTTCCTCTGCTGAATACAAAAGAAGATATTTTTGAAGAATGTTGAAACCAAACAGTTGACGGGCCCCATTGACTTCCATAGTATGTATATTTTTTTTCATTCTATGGAAGTCAATGGGGCCCGTCAGATGTTTGGTTACTGACATTCTTCAGAATATCTTCTTTTGTGTTCAGCAGAAGAAAGAAATTCATACAGGTTTGGAACAACTTGAGGGTGAGTAAATGATGACAGAATTTTCATTTGTGGGTGAACTATCTTTTTAACATTGTAATACGGGACTGAACAGCGCCCTCTAGGCTACAGCGCGTTCACGACGCAAGCGAAACTTCGTTTTTCACCAGAAAGTCGTATTAGAGTTGTAAAAAAAACAAAGACAGGAAAAAATAAAAGTTGTTTTCCATTTATTCTATAAGAAAAATAGCTGTTATAATTTGTTCCAATTAAATTCATGTATTTGATTCCTGCTTACATTTTTCTTCAAAACTTATTCCAGACACAAAGTTTTTGAAGTTTCTATTATTTCCTTTTTGTTTTAATTACTGAAATGTCTATTAAATGTCTTGTTTCTACCGAACATGTCCTCCACAACAGACGTGAATAAATACTAAACTAAACCTAAATATGATAGGCTATAATAATGAACCATATATGATTATAATATCTTATATGGCGATTCATATCATTTCATAAACTTCTAAACTCACTGAAAAGTTTTTCAAAATCAAATAAAATATGACAAAAGCCTTTTAAAATGATTAAATTAATTCTTTAAAAGTAACTTTCCACTGTGATGCTCAGTTATGAATATTAGTGCTGCTATGGGAAAAAAAAAAAACTAAGTTTTTAAAAGTTGAAAGACTTTCTGTAAAAACTTACCTAGATAGAAGTAAAGAGAGGAGAGCCCTGTAGGGACTTACTCCGTCACCTCTGAAGACCAGTCACCAAATCCAAGTAAGCGACTATGGAGAAACTGAGGCACACTTGTCAAACTTTCCCTGCTTATAAGAGACTCGGAGGGAAGAAAGTGGAAAGCAGACGCACAAAGTTTGGCAAAGTCACGTGACTGCTACGTCAGATTTTTTGGGTCCTCCTCATACACTCTCGCTTGATGGGTTTCTTCAACTCAAACGAACAAATATTTCGCTCGAAAACTTTATGAAATTGACGAGAATTTAACAATTCACAAACAGTTATGTATTATAAGAAAGTGATCTGTAAATCAGAATGGTAGAACGTTTTTGATTATGAACAGTAGCCTATATATATATATATATATATATATATATATATATATATATATATAGGCTATATGTGTGTGTGTGTGTGTGTGTGTGTGTGTGTATAATTTTTTTTTAATAATAATAGTTTAATAGCTCAATAGCTGAATCCCCGTCTTTATAAGACAATAATTAAATACACAGTCGTTTTCATGTACACATTTATCTCCCATTTATTATTGGTGTATAAAAAACTTGGTTAAACCAAGTCCTTCTAGTTGAAAAATAAAATAAAAAAGGCTGTAGAAACTATAGAAACGGACAAAAAAAACAAACAAAAAAACACTGGCCTTAGTGACAGAAGTAAGGCGTTAGTGAATGCAACTCAAGAAGATTACAGCGCCATCTAGTGTTCAGTTAGCAAAAGTTAATTAACAATAACAAATAAATCATAGGCTAAGTTCATAGGCATAATTTATTATATTCATATTTCTGAATATGAAGTTGATTATATTAGCTATATGTATTTTCCTACAAGTGTTCCTAGAAATAGGTGCTAGAACTTGCCTTATAGCTCAGTTTTGGCTCCATCAAGACTGCCTTTTCTTTGACCGCACCTGTTCATAAAGGCCATGTTTAACTCATTGTGTCTCATTCCATCAACAGCACTGGGTTCTACCATAAAAGGTGAAGGATAATGGGAATTTCCAGCATACATTTCATTCTTATATTTCTTATTCCTCCCACTTATCCTCTTACAAAGCAAATAGAATATTTCTAGAACATTTAAGGCCAGAGACACACAAGCCACCACCAGCATGAAGATAATGAAGATGGTTTTCTCTGTGGGTCTAGACATGAAACACTCTGTCATCACCGTACAGGGCAAAATCTTACAGTTGAACTTGTGCTCCATGATAAATCCAAACAGATAATACTGTCCAACGATGAAAGCCACCTCTAAAATGATCTTTGCAAACAGCTGGGTCAAGTAGCTACCCAGCATGTTTCCTTTGATTGCAACCTTCCCGTTTGCGTCTGTATATTTTGGCTGCTTCGACATCGGGTTCCTTTTCAGCTCCTCTCTCAATTTTTTCTCTTGGTGGATGACGTGTACCACGTGGCCCAGGTACAGCAAAGTCGGAGTGGAAATGAAGATGATCTGCATGACCCAGAAGCGAATATGCGAGATGGGGAACTTCCAGTCGTAACACACGTTCTCGCAACCAGGAGTGTTGGTGTTGCATATTAAGTTGGATCTCTCGTCACCCCACACGCTCTCCGCCGCCGTTCCCAACACCAGGATCCTGAAGATGAAAAGGACGACCATCCATATCTTGCCGATGACAGTGGAGTGGGACTGTACTTTGTCCAGTAAAGCTGAGAGAAATCCCCAATCTCCCATGATTGGTTGCTCAGGGCTTCCCTGGAGGATAGATAGGATATTTACACTAAATTATACACAATTAGTTTTTATAGGAATACATGGTGATCATCACAGATAGGAATTGGAGGTTAGCAGAGTGAAATCAAGTAAATTAGGCCGTTTTTTGATCAAAGTTTTTTACTCTTCATTTATTAGTGTGTACACTTCATAAACCAAACACTGAAAAATGGCATTTCGTACTCAGTTTTTTTGTCTTGTTTCCCATCAAGATGCATTTACTAGATTAATTATTGAGTTACTAGAACTAAATTGAGTTTTTGCTTCCTGTTACCCTCAAATCTACCAACATTTTTTTACCCACTGGGGTCAATTTGATTAGATTTTTTATTTTTTTTTTCAAATGTTTGAGTCAGGTACTTTATGTTTCTTTGTTGACTACTTAAATATCCCTTTAAATAAAACACCACCAACCAACAATTTTGATGCAAAGATGATGGCTGCACATCTTTCTCTTTGGAGGAAACCATTGCTAACAGAAGAACACGATGATTGGAAGAACTTCTTCCATCCTTTTATAGTCATCATGTGCTGATGATATGATTAGTAAAATTATTTTAGCTGGTCATTTGGTGCCAAGGACAAAGACAGTGAAATTTGGGGTTTTGTGATAAAGCTTTTTGCAAATATGTACAGTAAAATGCCTCTGATCACTCTGCACAATAATCTAGAAAAATGTGAATCAATTTCATAACAATTAAAGCAGCAAACTTTTCAAATTTGGCCACAGCTGTACTCTGTCATTCAAGTGGGAAGTGGGACCATAATAACGTTCCATTCTTGGAAGGTAATTTATCTGCTAGACAACATGAGGGTCAACACTAGGAGTCTCGTGCTCATCTGAGGAGGATGCCTCATAATCAGGGCCTTCCTCTATCTCAGACACATTCTCCTCTGTCACTGTCACTTTCAAAGAACTATGACAAAATCTAATTGACAGAAAACCTTTGCTTAGAGATCATTTTCAATTGAGAGGGAGCATAAAGAGAGAGCTCACAGAGCACAAAGAGAAATGGTTTATAAGGCTTCTGTGGATTTGTTTCTCCCCTATATTATCTTTTCCCCTCCTCCACGGCACAAAATATCAAAGTTCTTGCAAGAATTATGTTTTCCCTTCCCTGGAAATATATAATTGGCACTGGAAATATCTAATTTCTTGTGAGAATTATGATTCACCCCTCCACTATATCCACTAACTATCAGTGGTTCTCACACACTTCAGGTAGACTTATATGGTAATGTTAGGTTAGGGCCCTAAAGCAGAGGGAAGTTTTTTGATCATAAAATCTCAAGTTATAATGACCTCAATAGTATCCAAAACAACCAAAACAAATGTGGGATTTGTGAAAAAAAAAAAAAAAAAATATATATATATATATATATTTCGTATATGTTTTATACAGCAAAATGAGCCTGGGGTCAAATTGACCCCAAAGAACACCGATGCTAAAATGTGTACAGAACACTGAAAACATATCATCATGTTAACTTTATGTTTACCCAGTTGTCCCCATTAAATTAGGAAAATAATTTAAATATGAAGCAAAAATGTTTTTGTTAATTATGTATTTAGAGACGTTAAACACTGAATGTGGTCAAATCGACCCCAAAGGTAATAGGAGGGTTTAAAAACAAGCAAAATGATCTGCCAGTGGGGTAAGAAAAATATTTTTGCTTCTGTTTGAATTCAGATTAGTTTTCTGACCCCATTGGCAGATATTTTTGCAGATTAATGCAAAATGAATGTCCCCTCCCCCCCTAGTAAATCTGAATGTTACAAGAGAACAACAGCGACTGAGATTTTTACAACACATTGGACATTTTGCTGTAATGTTCTCACTTCCCAAAAATCTTTCCAGTTTATTTAAAGCATTTGCATTTAAACCATTATAGAAATGTCATACTCACCAAATTAAATGGGCAAGAAAAAACGTTGTGCCTTGTAAGCTCAGAGTATTTGTTGCCAACCTGTAGACATATAAAATCATACATTTTAGGACACAACTTTTTGTCTGAAAGCTTTGAGGGAAAGTTATTTCCTAGTTATGTTTCTAGAATGTTTCCTGTTTCCTTATATATATATATATATATATATATATATATATATATATATATATATATATATATATATATATATATATATATATATTAGAAATGTTTTATGAACGATATTCAAAATATATTTAACACTTTATATTCGGTGTCTTTAACTGCTATGTACTTGCAGCAACAACAAAAAAAAGTACAACATGCTGTATAGCAAAACACTTTTGCTATTGAAGTGGGATACGGGTAGGTTAGGGACAGGTTTGGTGTTTAAAGGTATGGAAATTATAGAGGTAATTACTGTTGTAATTACATCTATAATTACAACAGTGTAATAGATGTAATTACAGAAATTAATTACAGATGTAACTACATGCAGGTAATCATAATAATAAAAGTACTATCACTGTAAATAAAGTTGCTGCCTTAAACTTTTAAAGCTACAATATGTAAGATTTTTTGGTTACACTTTATTTTAAGGTGTCATTGTTACAGTGTAATTAAGTACTGAGTAATATTAATTAACTACATGTACTAGGGTTAGGGTAGGATTAGGATTTGGTTGAGGGTTAGTTGCATGTAATTATGTATAATTTACTGTTATTACTATGGTAAGTACATGTAACATATGTAACAAGGACACTCTAAAATAAAGTGTTACCGATTTTTGTTATAAAATATCCAAAAATCACTTGCACAGTGTGATAGATTTCCTGCAGTTGTGTACTTACAATATCCCAAAAGTTCCCAAAGATTTTTTAATTTCAGAGAAATTCCCATTTTAAATAATGCCTCGTCCCTATTCACTTGTCACCTGTCAATGACGTAATATCCGCGTTATCCCTGGTTTCCGCTCGTACTGCCATAGTAACCATGGCGACAGACGTGGACAACTGCGTTACGTCTAACAAAAACGCTCACGCTGTTGTTGTTTCGTTCAAACATTATCATGGCAAGCAGACTTTGGGACAAAAGGAGAACTAAAACGAGGATCTATATCAGCATGGCGTTTTCGAAATGCCGAGAGCTCCAAGTCCATGACAAACTTTGACTTGACAGAGACGCCGCTCCTGCATGCACTTTATTAGACAGGTGAGCAAATGTACATTAAACAAATCAATGTTATATAGCTGAACATGATGAAATGTTAGAATATGATCACTATGTTATTCTAATGTTGATCTAGCTTACTGCTAGTCTCATTCAGACAAACTAACACATGGAATAACATTATTACTTTCAACACACTCAAATGCAGTTTAGTGTGATAGTGTAGACCAAGTGAAACAAGTTCCTCACAAGTTTAATTCGTCTAATAAACTGACCTGTGTAGTAGTAATAAAGCACTTGCGGATAGTTCGGTAGAATGAAATGTCCTTATTCCTTTATATCCGCGGGACTATCCGCTGATATCTGTCTCTCATTAGCAATCGCGCCCTGCTTCATACCACACTAAAAAAATGAATGTATTCACTCATCCATAAACATTATTAGATCCTTCGGCATGATGGCAAGTTTCATAATTCCGCTTATGCGTCATCAACCTACGCCTTTGTTATTGTAAGAGGTTAGCGACCCCTAGCAGCGAAAAAAATTACATATTGTAGCTTTAAGTACAGTCAACCTGGATGTTTAAGTAATTTAAACTTAAATTACATCAAACTGTCTTAAAAAATTAGTTGTTCTTGTATAACTTATAAAAAGAGTTGAAAATTGCTTAACTTATTTTGATGAGTAAAAACATACGGTCATCACTTTTTTTTTTACAGTGTATGTAACCTGTATGTACCTAATAAGTGCATTGTATCAAATGATTTATTTAAATGTTAGTTAAAGACACCTAATATAAAGTGGGTCCAAATAGTTAACAATAACTATCTTGTTAATTATTTAAATATATTTTATATTAAATTAATAAATTGAATATGTAACTGTTAAAATCATACTCCAACAAATCCCAAAATATTCTTACCTGAATGAAGGGTCCAAATGGTAATTTCCCGTAAAGCAACAACTACTACTAATGATTGTAAAAAATATATTTTTTTTAAATCACTCGCAAGTATGTATTTAAATCATCTTATTTTCTTATTCAGTTTGTTGAGATTTAAAGACTATTCTACAATAAAACATCTGTATCTTTATGAAATACCGGTCCCTTTCGATGAGGTCAGACAGGATTCAGTCATTCATCTTTTACCCGTAATATGTGATTTGCCTATATCTGAAGGAACGCTGAAAGCTCCACCCAACTCTATGATAAAGAAAACCAGTTTTAACCAGTCTTTTTTCACTTCTTTATTTCTGTTCTTCTTAGTAGTCCAATCATCAGTCTAGTTGCCATGATGCAGTTTAGTTGCATCACACTTTCACACATTAGCGAAATTTGTCTGAATCATCAGCTTTGAATATGTTGCGAGGTGGAAACAACATCTATGTGATGGTGGTGTGGTGTAGTGGCTAAAGATCAGGGCTGGTTATGTGCTGGGTTTGAGCCCTTATAAGAAATGACAATCACTGCTCTGTCTTTGACTTAAGCACTGATTGTTCCAGAGGGATTGTCCCTATAAGAAAGTACACAAGTTTCAGCCTAATGAATAGCCTACAATGAAACAATATTTGGTAACACTTTATTGTACAGTGTCCTTGTAACACGTTACATGTAGTTACTATAGTAATTATTGTGCATAATTACACACAACAAAACTAAACCACACCCTAATCCTAAATCAAGTGAAGTCAAGTTACCTTTATTTAGTGCTTTACAGATTGTTTCAAAGCAGCTTTACAGTGATAACAAGGAAATTATTCAATGACGTAAACAGAGTTAATTTCAGCTGCAGCTCTAAAATAAAACAGTGTCATTGTTCAGCTGAAGTCAGTTTAATGTTTATTCAGTTTCGTGGTAAAGAACATCAATTATTAAATGAGTTCATTTCATCTATAAAGCAGTTCTGCAGAAAACAGTGATGTCATCGTCCAGCTTCAGTTTTTATCCAATAGTATCAGCTTAGTCAGAACAATATTATTGTTGAAGTTTCCCCAACTAAGCAACAGTGTCGACAGTGGCAAGGAACCCAAACTCCATCAGGTGACAGAATAGAGCCTTGGGAGAAACCAGGCTCGCTCTTTCTATGAAAGAACATGGTGTGATTATGATTCAGGCAGCATCACAAGTCAGAAATCAGATTGTGGATCGGTAGCATTAACCCTAACCCTAGGTACATGTAGTTCATTATTATTACTCAGTACATGTATAATTACACTGTTAAAACAGTTTTGGCAGACATTAATAAAGCTTGATGAAAACTTGCACACACACAAAAAAACATATTTACCCTAATCTCAAGCTCTTCACTGACACTGTTGTCTCCTTGGTAAATAAGTACATTGACTTTTAAGACAATTTCTGACAAAATTGTTAGATGTGCTGGAAAGGCGTCACAACTAAGGAACGGTCATTATTTGTGTAAAAAATTATGTTTTTTTATTTATTTATTTATAATTTATTTATGATTATTTCCCACTTTGTTTAGATAATTGTAGTTTTTATGGAATATTATTGTATGATGGATGACCGATTTAAACTTTATGTATTTAAAGTCATAGTAAAAGGTTTAAAAATAACTTTTATATAATAGGAAAAAGCTTAGTTTTAATAAGAATCAACCCAAGATTTAAAAGTTCTTTGTCGTTGAAAAAACTCTAGCCATATCCTAATTTCCTAATCTGAAACAAGCGAATATAAAACATATAATATAATATAAAACACGAATCCCAATTTGAATGCATGAAATGAGGATGGATGGATGGATGGATGGATGGATGGATAGATAGATGATAGATAATTCTCTGTATAAATCACAGATTGACCCTGACAACCTTTAACACTTGACAATTTATTTTCAAGTAAAGCCTTGTGTAATCTCCCACTAAAAAGGAGTTTTATTTCTCAAGGATTTGCATTTTTGTTTAATTATGTGTAATTGTGGGAGAGAGATCTGCGGACAGTCATCCTGACAATGAACTTGAGTCATCTCTGCTTATAAAACATGGACACGGACACTTTTCATGTCATACGTGACTGAGATCCAAAAAAGGGGGCAACTGAGGGACAGCAAACATTTGAACTGACATTTAAACTGATAACTCAATAACAAAGATATTTTACACCCAAGACCTGAGAAACTTCACCATAGATTTGAACTTAAACCCTAAGTGATCAAAAGAAATATTGTCTCAGGTCCTGACAGAAAAGTCATCTTGCAGTGACAGATTAACTAAGCCCACACTGTTAGACTTTTCTGTAATTTCTACAGTTATTTACTTTAAATCCCCCAGTATTATACTGCTATTTCTCTTTACAGTAAATAACTGTTTCCCATTGCATCATGGGAATTTTCTGTGACGTCTAACACCACATACAGAGACTTACTGTATTTTTTAAATTTGCTGTATACTACTGTATTTGTCTAACACCACATACAGAGACTTACTGTATTTTTTTTATTTGCTGTATACTACTGTATTTGTCTAACACCACATACAGAGACTTACTGTATTTTTTAAATTTGCTGTATACTGTATTTGACGTAACGGCCTCTCTGGCTGGCACCATTCCATCGTGCTTTTTATTTCCTAATTTTTGCCTTACACCACGTGTCTACAACGCTATAACAGTCAGAGGATATTGGACACATTGAAGCGACCGGGCCGGACCATTAATGCAAAATGTAAACCTGTTTGTCCCTTGCCAGAAATAGCGCG
The DNA here is from genome assembly GCF_963993115.1 of Abramis brama. NCBI lineage: Eukaryota > Metazoa > Chordata > Actinopteri > Cypriniformes > Leuciscidae > Abramis > Abramis brama. Next base: position 28,009,526 of record NC_139980.1, read on the forward strand.
AGCGCTTGGACTCGTAACGTTACCGTCCGTACGTCCGAAATATAACGGCGCATCACTATAGGCTACACTGTCTGGGATTTGTCGTGTCTCGCCGGAGCATCCAGTGTAATATCACTGGGACTGTCTTTTGCTGGACCGCGCCGTTCGTGTCTGGCCCGGGGAAGAGACGGAATTCACTTCACCGAGAGAGACCAGCAAGCAAGGTAAAAAAAAAACATTCTGTGTGTTGACAGGAATGTGTCCAGTTATAACCTGTTATACTCGTCAACATGGCGGTAACGAACTTTACCACAGTAAACTGCGCTAACGTTTCATTTTACACACTTTTAAAACACGCCAACAAGCAACGCTTAGTTTACATTAACAATAAATTAACTATGTGAAATTCTGTTTTGGTTGTAGATAATGTTGGCCTACTGATGAGAAAATAACATTGTATGTTAGCTAACGTTAATTTTTATTTGGCTAGCTGCCACCTTTCTAGTTTTAGCATTAGTTTGTAAACTATAACATATTATATTTTTTTTATTTTTTTTATGGAATTTATTATTTACTTCCATTTTTGTATGTGTTTAAAGGCAACTGCAACAAAGCGCCAATTCGCGCCAGTGACTTCTAGCAAGATTCCGGAGATAAGTTAACGTTAGGCCATTTGTGATATATTTTGACATAAGTTTGCTGAAATGATTAGCAATATGTTATAAGTGCTTTGGAGCCACTGGTGCAGACTAGGTAGCATACAATATCTTATAAAATCTCTATAAAATTGGCTAACTTTATATCAAATAAGTGACCTTTGCATCATGTCTAACTTTATTACACAGCAAATGAACCAATCAGAAGATGGACCATTTTCTATGTTCTGTCTCACCAGATTAAATGTATCCAGGTAAGCACTGCACTAAAACTCTCACTAATTCATTCATACCAAATCTAGCATTCTAAACAACTTAAGTTTATATTTTTGCATTATTTTGATATTTTATTAGGCAGAAGACTCTCTACCATTGCAGTCCCACCTGAACAGGAAGGTCCTAACATCAGCGCACAGGTGGGTTAACTACTGTAGGAAGGAGAACGGTCATCACTCAGTGATTTCTTGCATGTCTTAATGTATATTTGTCTCAGACAGGGACCCCTTCACTGCAGATGAGCTGAAATGGGCTAAATCATCGATGTCAGTCTTTCTCTCTATGGATCTCAGCATTTTTGGACAGAATTTAGGATTTGTAAGTATTAAAATTTAATCTGGAATAATTTAATTTAGTTCAGTTGAAATGTTTGAATATGCTATTGCCAAAGCTGTTTACAAATATATATTCTTAAGTTATTGTAAACATAATAATAAAAATGTAAAAAAAGGAGGTTAAAAATATTTTGACACTAATATTTATTTCTCTCTCTCTCTCTCTCTCTCTTACAGTATATAGTGTTGGAACCAGGCTCTCCTCTGAAGGACTAAGTACATTTGTGTTTGTGGACACGCACACAGATCAGGGAACATTCTGATGTTGTCAGTCAAGTTCTGAACAGGAACCAATCTTTGGAGAAGTTCATTTATTCGCAAAGGTGGACAAAAACATTGTGTTGGCTTTTTAAAGATTATTTTGATGATGATTTTTACTCGTAGAAGTAGAAGTAGACTGAGGGGTAGACAGTCAGACATTGATAATAATAAGAAATGTTTCTTGAGAATCAAATAGACTTCAAAAACATTAAGACACTTAAATAGTTCTTTTGGCCACCAGTGTACATGAATCCAACACATTTTTGGAAATAAGTGAAATTATTTTGAAGGTGGGGTTATGTGTCATGTATTGTGAAAAGAACTGTGTTTTTTCCTGTGTTGGACATTTTCTTTTTGACTGCTTAAAAATGTATTTATATTCTGCAGTTTTATGAATGTAATGGTTGATATTTCATTATAATACTTGTATAAGCTAAACAACCAATGACTCTACATTCATTTTGTCAAATGCTAACGTTTTGTTTATGATTTTATGTATGTTTTTAACAATGTGTGCAGTGAAGGACAGCACATAATGTTTTAATTTAACACGTCTACACATCTTTGTGCTAACCTTTCTGACATATTTACTTTGTTAAAATCATTAACACAATGAATGAGTTAAAATTAACACAAAAAAACGTTGTCCCTAAACTCACCCATTAATGTGTAAAAATTCCACACATCATTTCCAGCATTGGCAGACTGTATATTTTGTGATATATATGAAATGTTTTAAATAAAAATATGGTATTTTGTAATAACTTTGTCTAATTGGTTTGTATGTTAGTAGTATTTATGTAGGATAAAAATAAAATTAATTATATATAAAAATTATTAAATCTAATTTAGTACAAATAAAAAATAATTACAGTAGTGTACTGATTAGCTTCGTTTTTACAGTAATGCACTGTATTACACAATTACAGTACCATACTGTAAAACTGAAACCGGTAATGTACTGTAAATCTTAAGTAAGTTACTGTAAAAAACCCTCGAAAAATCTAACAGTGCAAATTGATGAATGGACCCTAACATTTTCTCTTATTGCCATGTGAGGACAGGAAATTTCATAAGAGCAGGATCAGCGAATTACGTCAAACTCAACATTTTAGAGAACACATGCTTACTACCGCTTAACAGCTTCAACCACCCCCATATTGTGATGTCAGATCATTAAACTGTGGACTGAAAACCAAATATTACAAATATAAGAACAAATCCTTTCAAACCGATACATAAGAATGATATATCAACATTGGTTTAGGGATAACGATGTGGTAAAAAAGAGTTTAAAGAAACCTTAAGATGGGGGGGGATAGAAAACAGAAGTAAAGAAGTTTTGCTTCCTAAAATGGCTGTTGTTTTATATAGACATTTGATCACTTGAAGCTGCACTGGTCTCTGTTTTGTATGGTGATCTAGTTGGCACTTGGTTCCTTACCAAATGCTAGCCTGTATGTGTGACAATTAGTAGGCTAGGCTAAGATGATTTTACGATTCTTACTTAACATTTTCGATTCATTCTAGTGAATCTGTTTGTCTTAAACGGTCCAGTCTCTAATACGAAACTCTCATACATTTTTTTCCGGACGGTTCTTATAAATGAACAGATTCTAAAAACACTTGAATCATGTCATTTTTGTAGCAGACTATTCATCATTTTATTATTTTATTTAGTTATAGCCTATTTAGTGCATTTTTATTGCTATTTCTAACATTTATTTGTGCAAGTTTGATTTTGACGTCATCCTTGGGTTAATTAATTCAAAAACCCTCTTTTTTTTTAAACACATTTTTACTTTTGGGTAGTTATATATTTTACCAACATAAACTTCACCTCTCATTTCTCCAAGTAAAATCTCTAGCCCACTCACGATGACCATAGAGACACATATACATCCACACAACTGGACATATTCGTCTTCTTTCAGTGGTTTGCATCATAAAAATACTCTCAGACATGACAGTCTTTCAATTATGATATAAAAGGGATCTGACTGAGTGATCTATAAATGGATGACGAGGATAAAAATTGTTTCCAAAATGTGTGTCCTTTCATGTGGTGTTTCTGTGTTTTATCACTGAGTGAGAACAACCATATTCTGTCTGCACTGTACACTTCACAGAACCGCAAGTAAAAGCAATGTTTGCCAATTTTCTCCCATAATTATGGTTTCTGTGGAGAATAGCTGCGGTGAAACTACATGAGAGCTGGACAAAGTTCAAACATGCATGCTAACATGCATATTTACATATTTGCTGTTTTAATGTATTCATTTGGCAGATGCTTTCCTTTTACCCAAATAAATTCTTAATTGGCTTTTGTACCACGGTCAGACATTCATATTAAAATTAATATTACAGAAATGTTATCTAAATAAAATCAAAACACTATATTGTATAAACCCATTACTGTACAAAGACAAAAACAGCATAACATATTGCAATGATCATGGCCTTTGGATTACATAAGATATTTTTGCAAAAAATGTATGAAATGCAAACAGTCAGACCTTTCCTTTCAACATTGTGTTTGTGTTTTCGGAAAAATGCTGTCTATGGAAACGACAATTTCACCACATTTCTCATGATCATGACTCTTACTTTTTTTTTTTTTTTTTTTTTGGTTTCATGTATTGCAACATCCTGAGGCAAAGCTGGACAATGTAAAGGTCGGTGTGATTTAAACCGAGAGTGTGTGATTTTGAATGTGTACGTGCTCATCGACCCGAAGTGAAATGATGAATTTTTTTTTTTGTGTCCACCCATTTTTTTTGTGGGTGTACACTAAATGAAAGCTACACTTATAAAAAATACAAAACTTGTTGAAGATCAGATCTTGAAACCTCTGATATCATCTTTTCGCCTGCACACAAGAAGTGTCACAGGAACTGTCGTCATAAAAATAAGGTAGGTTTACCTTTGCACTCTAACATTTACTGATGATTGGAATGTTGTTTTTATTTAAAACAACATGTTTTCTTATTACTGATAGGCCACATATTTTAATGTTGATGTTGTACCAACTTTCCTACTGTATATTATAGAAAAACCCATACATTAGCTTTTTTCTTTCGTCAATTTTACAATTTAATTATTTTAAATGACAGCTATAAACTTGAGGGGAAATGACTACATACACCATTAAAAGTGATGGTGATAACTAAAAGACATTTAGTTAAAAATAATAGATAAAATATCTAAGTATTATTTGTTCAGAGTTGTCAAATATATGTACACTACCGTTCAAAAGTTTGGGGTCAGTAAGATTTTTAATGTTTTTAAAAAAAGTATCTTCTGCTCACCAAGGCTGCATTTATTTGATAAAAAACAATAATAATTAAAAAAAAACAGTAATATTGTGAAATATTATGACAATTTAAAATGACTGTTTTCTATTTTAATATATTTTAAACTGTAATTTATTCCTGTGATCAGAGCTGAAATTTCAACATCATTACTCCAGTCTTCAGTGTCACATGATCCTTCAGAAATCATTCTAATATGATGATTTGATGCTCAAGAAACATTCATTATTATTATCAATGTTGAAAACAGTTATTTTTTTTTAAATTCTTTGATGAATAGAAAGTTCAAAAGAACAGCATTTATTTAAAAATAGCGTTTTCTAACTTTATAAATGTCTTTACTGTAACTTTTGATCAGTTTAACTCATCCTTGATGAATAAAAGTATTGATTTATTTTATTTCTTTCCCCCAAAAATAAAATTAAAATTCTTACTGACCCCAAACTTTTGAACGGTATAATGTTACAAAAGCTTTAGATTTCAGATAAATGCTGTTCTTTTGAACTTTCTATTCATCAAAGAATTTTGAAAAGATTTTGTACACAACTGTTTTCAACATTGATAATAATAATGAATGTTTCTTGAGCATCAAATCATCATATTAGAATGATTTCTGAAGGATCATGTGACACTGGAGTCACTGGATCAAGACTGGAGTGATGATGCTGAAAATTCAGCTTTGATCACAGGAATAAATTAAACTTTACTGTATATTCACATAAAAAACAGCTGTTTTAAATTGGAATAATATTTCACAATATTACTGTTTTTGTTTGTATTTTTAATCAAATAAATGCAGCCTTGGTGAGCAGAAGATACTTCTTTTAAAAACATTAAAAATCTTACTGACCCCAAACTTTTGAACGGTAGTGTATGTCCAAGCAATTCCTTTTCTCCCATATTGTACTTTACCTCAGAAGTCTTCTCCTTTGCAGGTCAGCATGGGAGACTGGGGATTCCTCTCTAAACTTTTAGACAAAGTGCAGTCTCACTCAACCAATATTGGGAAGGTTTGGCTGACGGTTCTGCTGATCTTCAGAATAATGGTTCTTGGGGCTGGACTGGATAAAGTCTGGGGAGATGAACAGTCCAGTATGGTCTGCAACATCAAGACTCCTGGTTGCTTGAATGCCTGCTACGACCATGCCTTCCCCATTTCCCATATGCGATTCTGGGCGCTCCAAATCATCTTCGTGGCCACCCCGACTCTGGTCTACCTCGGCTACGTTCTGCACGTCATCCACAAAGAAAACAAACTGAGACAGCATTTACAAAACCAGGCAGAGAAAAGTGGCGTCAAACTACCCAGATACACTGATGACAACGGGAAGATTTATTACAAAGGAAGCCTGCTTTGTTGCTATATGTTGAGTCTCTTTGTGACTATCTTGTTTGAATCAGGGTTCATTGTAGGCCAGTACTATTTAATTGGCCTTTGGATGCCCGCGCAGCTAGAATGTAAAGTAGACCCTTGCCCTAAAGTCGGCCTGCATTGTTTTACATCCCGGCCAACTGAAAAGAGCATCTTCATTATCTTCATGCTCGTTGTGGCATGTGTGTCTTTGGTTTTGAATCTAGGAGAAATATTCTATCTGATAGGTCGTAGGAGCCAGCACAAGATGAGGCCACCTGCAGTGGTTGAGATGGAGAAATGAACCCATACTAAGACATTTTGCTAAATGAAACAGTCTGAAATGACATAATTTTTCCTTCAGACCCATGTCCGGAGCTCAAGCCCTCCACCATTTCCTGTTCTATTCTATTTAAACAGTCCTTTTTTTTCCCCTTTTCTTTTCAGGTGAAACAAGATTTATCCGTAAAAATAGTGTTTATATCGCTTATGTATGCCATTGTATCTGTTTTATAATATCTGACTTGGTAGCTTATTGAAGAACACAGTTTAATTATTATGAACATTAGCCTATTATTTTAGCAGTAGCTTAACACACAGTTCAGGGATTATTATGAACATAACTATTGTGAATATGTCATATGTGCAATAAAAATACAAATAAAAACAACAGCAAAAATAGTGTGTTGTTTATAAGATGCAAGAAAAATGAAACAAAAGCACGCACATCAGTCTCAAAAGGGTGCTCGACTAGAAAACAACAAGTAAAAAATAAAGTGTAAAGTCGGCAACACCTAAGCTCCAAAATTATCAAAAATATTTATTTTCAAGACAACTATCGCACGCTATGCGATAGTTGTCTTGAAAATAAATATTTTTGATAATTTTGGAGCTTAGGTGTTGCCGACTTTACACTTTATTTTTTACTTATAAGATGCAAGATGAATGTTTTTTTCTAAATATTACGAGTGATGGTGTCCAATGTTAACTAGAAAAAAAAATGTTGGCTTGCATTGCTGTTATGTCTTTTCATCACAGGGGGGCGTGTGAAGAGCACAAATCATCAGTGCATTTGAAAATCAGGACATTTAGATACCAATACATGAAATAACACTTCTGACAGAATAATATAATATTAAATTGCCGTGAAAACAGCTAATGCACTTATAAAACACATTTCCGTTTTTTCCATTATTCCATTTTTATTATAAAAAAAATTATATTTAATTTAAACATTTTAAAAATAAAATAAGAAACTAGCTTGAGATCCCCATACAATTTAAAAGGATACTCCACATGCGTTTTAATAGTCACATCGCATTGTATTTGTTTATTTGTATGTACAGTAGGCCTATGTGCTTCAAGTATTCCCATTAAGATTTACATATAGTTCACCCAAAAATAAAAGGTCGTCTCAACACTGCATGGTTCTTTTCTTCCATAAACCACTGAAGGAGATAAGGCAAGTAAAAAGACACACGTGAAACAACCAAGTTTGACGCGTCAGAAACGGACTTATCTGAATATTTGTGAGAGAAAAACGTAAAATATTCAAATTGCAATTAGATTCCAGCAGCACGTGAGACATATGGACTACTTCTATGATATCTTTATCGTGCTTTTTTTGTTATTTTGGGGGTCATGGAGGTTTGGAACAACATTTGGGTGAGTAACGTTAGCTAAATTATGCTACAATTGATATGTTTGGATGCTCCTTTAAAGGGATAGTTCACACAAAAAAATGACAATTTTGTTATCCTCACCCTCAAGTTGTTCCAAACCTGTAGCCTATGAGTTTTTTTCTTCTGTTGGCCACAAAAGAAGATATTTTAAAGAATGTTGGTAACCAAACAGTTGACGGTAGCCATTGACTTCCATAGTAGGACAAAAATAGGCCTATAGTACTACTATGGGTGCCTTCAACTGTCTGGTTATCAACATTCTTTAAAATATCTTCTTTTGTGTTCAACAGAAGAAAGAAACATACAGGTTTGGAACATCACGAGGGCGAGTAAATGATGACAAAATTGTCATTTTTGGTAAACTATCCCTTTCATTCTTTTCTGATTTAATGAAACTCTCTAACATTTCCCAATATTACACGTAGCTTCCCCACACATCATTAGCTGAGCAATACTTAATTTATCAAGAAAAAACATAGGCTTGTTACATTATTCACAGTTTTTATTTTCCACATTTTACTGGTTACTCTCATCGAGTTCCACGTGGTTTGCTTTAACCAAATGGGGAGAGAAGAAAGTATTTAGAAAATTATGAAACTGCAGTTTGTTACATAAACTATTATCTAAGTGTAACGTCAGTTTATGACAATTCCGTTGTCAGACCAAGTAGAGCATCACAAAAATGTGATAAAATGAGATAAGTGATAGATCATAGTCATTACCTTAGCAAAGGTTAGAAGTTATATATAGTCCATATAAAATTACCTTAAATATCATGCACCAACATTCATTCTAGTGCAAACTTTAAATACATATACTCATTTCACAGCAAAACAAAAACTGTGCAAAACAAATTGATCACAAAATGACATTAATTGTAATACTCATTTATCTATGTACGAGCTTACAACACCAAACAATCTTTTCACCCTTAAGTTTTGCTAGACTTTGAAGTTCCTGTGATGTACACCTTGGATCCATTTAAATCTTTCGAGAATGCAGACATCTGTGTGCCACGATGTCTCTTTGACCTGCGGCATATCAGGTAGAACATCTCAATCACGTTCAGAAGCAGAGAGATACACGCCACCACCAGCATAAAGATGATAAAGATGGTTTTCTCTGTGGGACGAGACATGTAACACTCAACCGTATGAGGGCAAGGCGATTGGGAGCATTCTATCTTAGGGATCAGTATGAAACCGTAAATATAATACTGGCCTACAATAAACGCAGCCTCCAGCAAGATCTTAACAAACAGGCTGGCTAGGTAACTACCTAACAACTGGCCCTTGATTATAACTTTGCCATGATCGTCTGTGTATTTGTGTTGCTTGATGCCTTGCTTTTCAGCATGGCTTTCAATCTGCTGTTTCAGTTTTTTTTCTTTGTGGAGGACATGCAGAACGTGGCCGAAGTATAGAAGTGTTGGCGTGGACACAAAGATGATCTGAAGTACCCAGAAGCGAACGTGGGAGATTGGAAAGGTGTGATCGTAGCACACGTTCTTACAACCCGGCTGCTTAGTGTTGCAGATCATTTTTGATTGTTCATCGCTCCACACCTTTTCGGCCCCGGCCCCGAGAACCATGATCCTGAAGACAAAGAGGACAGTGAGCCACACCTTCCCTACGACAGTGGAGTGAGACTGCACTTTGTCCAGCAGCTTGGAGAGAAAGCCCCACTCTCCCATGCTTGTGCCTTTAGTGTCTTCTCTGCCTGCAAAACTAGGGGAGAAAGACAGCATTTTTGAGTGGTTTTGATCTGCCTAAAATGCTGAAAGCAATCTCATTATTTACTCAACATCATGTCTTTCAAAACCCATATATTATTTTTCTGTGAACACACATAATTAGAAATTTTAAAAGAATCATTACGTGGCTCATAGAGCAGCGGCTAATCCAAAAAGGAGAGAGAGAGAAAAAAAACTATATGGACTATAATTCCAAGACTCCAGTACTATACTAACTTTGAGGGAGGAACAGAGTAAACATTTTTGTCATTATTCATTGATAATGTTAACATAATGCATGAAATACTTCATACATATTAATACAATATTTACAGCTGTGAAAAACTATTGGCTTAGAAAACAAAGAAAAAATGGATTACATTTTTAAAATTATATTTAAAAAAATATATAAAAAAATTGTTATATATATATATATATTTTTTTTTTATGTAAAAAAATTAAACTTGCTTTCAAAATTCAAAGTGTACTCCACGTAAAGTTTTCATAGTTACAGTGCATTTTATTATTATTATTATTATTATTATTAATATTATTATTTTATCTATGTGCTTCAAGTATTCAAAATGAAAGGTCATCTCCCTGCATGGTTTTCTTTCTTCCATAGGTAAAATAATTGTAGTCATTATTCAATGATAATGTTGAATACACATCGCATGACTTATGTTACTAAAAACCAATTGCTTGCATCAATAATGTCAACACGGACATATCTGCATGTGGGCAACGCCAACGTGTGAGTTTCAGCAGAAGGGTAAGATTATTAGAGAATAAGTAAACAATTATGTATACAAAAAAGAAAGAAAGACATTTAACCACATTACCTTTGTGGACTGTGACAACAATTCAATGTTCAGAAGCTAAGAGCTTCCAAGGTGCAGCGTTAAAATCTGGTTAAAACAAAATATAATTTAAAAATATGAATTTGAAATGAACATAATTACATTTACTTAGTAAATTGTACTAAGTACTACTAGTACTAGTACATTGTACTAAGTACTTGTACTAGTAAGGAATTATGAGTTGTTATTATTATTATGACCAAAACATTGATTGCTGTCTGTATTATATCCTAAAGACACTGTATTTTTGAAAACAAACAATTCTAGGCATTTAAGTAATTACATTTGTGGTTTAATGACAAAAAGGGAATATGTAACTAATTAGCAAGCAAATCTTTCAACATGCAGTCTTCAAGATACTCAACAATGTTTTAACAATGTGAATGACTGACTTTTCCAATCTAGCATTCAGTTCGAAACAGTGAATGGTTAACATTCAGCAATCACCAACATACGTCTGTATATCAGTACAAAATAACATTATTTGATTATAGTCAGTTTTGTGTTTAGAATCCTGAAGGGAGCTTAACAATACATAATATCACATATAAATTAGCAAATAGAGCCATACAAAAAATGCAAAATACGAAAAACTTACATTTCTACCTGTGACAACTTGCGTCTCAGTCCGGTGCTGACTGACTATTGCTCAATGTTGAAATGCCATGTGTCAGGTGTAAAGATTGAACTTCAGTGCACCTGATTTCGCAATTTTTTTCCTTTTTTTTCTTTTGGGATGTCACCTTCCTCTTGACATCTGATTAAAGTTCCATTGCCATATTTGGGATTACAGGATAAAATTGAGCCCAAAGTTAATTATTAATCATGTTAGAATCTAGGATAAGTACATACACACGAACCAATATCTCTGTACCTTTGTATTCTCACATACTCATACTCGCATAAATACACACGCAATGCAGTTCACACAAGTTTGGCACGGTATATTGATTTGGCATCAGTGTGATTCATAACATTGCAGGAATTTCTGAACACAACTAATACTGGGAAGTAAAAACACTTTTTAATGTTTCACCATGAGAGAATAGAACAGAATAAAAAAGTATCTGGGCATCCACCACAGGAGGAGCTTTTATAACATAATGAATCCTTGAGTTTTAGTGCTTTAGGATTTTCATCATCTGAGCTGTAGTTATTCTATGCTACAGTCAGTAATAAGAACAGTGATAAAAATCAGCAGCGTGCCCATTTTTGAGATATGCGAGAACAACATACATCAACATAAAGATAATACAAATGCAACTTGCAGTGCAATGCAAAGAGGAATAGTGGAGCAAAAATCAATTACATTTTTTAAATAAATGTAATAAATTAATCAAATTAAAATTTGATAAAACTATATAAAATGCATTCATAATTGTAATATTTTAACATATTGTGCGGGCCAAAAATATTGCTACAAAATGTCTTTATTTGTTTAAATGTTTCTTTTTTACTGATCACAGGAAACTACTTGATAATTCTGAAAGTTATTTCTTGAATAAACAATAATGCAAATATAAAATATGCAATTATTGATTTAAAATCAATACATGTTATAATCATTCTCTAACACTTTACTATGTCTTTAAAATATTTACCCTTAAATGCATGAATGTCTCGCCAATCATTATTACATATTCGGGTCTTAAGCGACCCGGGTCTATATCTAACACGGATGGCTCTCTACTTGTCGCGTTAATACACAATTCTCCTGATATTAGAGTACCAATTACAGAAGAATAAAATAAAGCATATTTTGTCACCTTTTGGAGCTTGGAAGGGTTCATTTTGAGCAGAAGTTTTATACAATCATCACTGTCCTCGTCAGAGCTTATTTCCCAGTACATTCAGCATCTGGCTCATATTTGCGATCTCAAACATATTCTCAAAACTATCATTTTCAGCATCTTCAAAATCAATATTTTGATCGCTGACAGCTTCTTCACCAAATCCACCATTAAGTGATAGTGACACTAATATTTGATTGCGTTCAGTACTTGCTATGCAGTAAATCGCTGAGCCATTTAAAGTTTTGCTGATGATACTTCCTATTCTTTTGTTTTCTGCCTGCGGTGACTATGAGTGAAACGACACTTCATCATTGTGTATCAGACATTGCCACCTTGTAGAATAACGGTGAATTGCACTTATTTAGTCATCAAAGATTCTTTATTGTTGTGAAGAAAAAATACACTATTACACATCTCGGGTCGTTAGCAACCCTATAAAAAAATGTACACAGTCATTCTTTTATAATTTTATTATTTTGTTCTTGTTATGTTGTTTATAATGAATCGATTGAGGAATATTAAGAAGGTTGATGTCTAACTTAGTGAATGATGTCCCTTGTCTAAAGACCCGAGGTATGCGTTTAAGGGTTAAAACATGCTATGTCTTTAGGGTAAAGAACAATTAATAATATGATGAATTAATATAATTTATCAGATATTAGCAATTAAGCACGTATAGCCTGATTTGTGATTAGAATGATGACTTTTATGATTATTTATATATAATTTTACATGTGATTTTTAAATAAATCCACTGCCACTTCATGAAACTGCATTCATTCTGTGGGCAATTCCACGCAAAACTGTCACATCCATAACGCCAACACAATGCCATTGTATTTAGTTGGCGTTATGGATGTGACATTTTTGCGCGGAATTGCCCCTGTGCTTTTGTGAATGAGTGTTTTTACTGGATTAGATATATTGTGAAATAAGACACTTTGGTTCTTTTAAAAGTTTTATTTTAAACAAGTATATTGTTTACACATCACTATAAATTTGTCTGTTTTGTAACGACAAATGTGGCCAATGGAAATGACAACATCAGACAAACAAGACATGTGGACACCAGTGCTTAAGTCACTTCTGACTCTTAAAAATATTTACACACATAATATACAATAGTATAACAATAAGCAGTTTTTACCATAGTCAAAACTATCCAGGCCAAACTTATGCACAAAATAATCATAAAATAATTAAATAACACAATCTATTTTTTAGAGTATACCATAACAATATACTTTCTTTCTCAAGTGTGTAAAATACTGGACAATCAGTTAAGGGCTTTGGAAAATGAACTGTAATGATGTTTCTCTTAAAACTTGGCAGATTTGTTACATTTCTGAGATACAAAAGTCCAAATCTAATGGTCTTCCATCAATTGTTTTTCTTCTTTCGCCCCATCCAGGCTTCCTCCAAGACTCTGACCACTCTCATACTGCTTGTTCAATTCGTTTTGCCTCAGAGCATCTTCCGAGGTCATCTGCCAGGAAGATGGCGAACTGGCGGGGTTTCTTGGCGAAGTGATGTGATGTGTGCGTTTCTTGCATCCCACCCTGGTGCACAGCAGGTAAAACACCTCTATGACATTCAGTAGCAGAGACACACAGGCTACCACTAGCATAAAGATGATAAAGATAGTCTTCTCTGTGGGACGGGACATGAAACATTCTACGGTGTAAGGACAAGGAGATTGGGAACATGTAAACTTGGCGATCATAATAAAGCCATATAAATAATACTGTCCAACGATGAACGCAATCTCGAGGATGATTTTAAAAAACAACTGGGTCAGATAGCTGCCGAGCAGGTTTCCTTTAATCTTGACATGGCCAGTTTCATCTGTGTATTTGGGTGACTTCAACTTGTGGCCCTCGCCAATGCTTTTTATCTTCTCCCTGAGTTTGTTCTCTTGGTGAATGACCTGCACCGCGTGGCCGAGGTACACCAAAGTTGGAGTGGACACAAATATGATCTGCAAGACCCAGAAGCGGATGTGCGAGATGGGGAACTGCCAGTCGTAGCACACGTTCTCACAACCGGGTTGCAACGTGTTGCAAACCAAACTAGATTGTTCGTCACCCCAAACGCTCTCCGCCGCCGCTCCCAGCACCAAGATCCTGAAGATGAAAAGGACGCTCATCCATATTTTGCCGATGACGGTGGAGTGAGACTGTACTTTGTCTAATAACGCTGAGAGAAATCCCCAGTCTCCCATGTTTGCTGATGCTCAGACTTTCCTACAAAAAAAAGACATGAGAAAGGGTAGGAAAACAGATGAATTACAAAGTCCACTTTAGGTTTAACTTAATCAATAAGCCTTTAAATGAAGCTTCATTAATGGAATACTCTTAATAGATGAATCTACTTAATAATTAATTAGTCCTTCAAACGAGTTTAGTTATTGTGCTTAGATTTGCACATGCAGAAAAGTAAAACGATACGATGGTTCAATAACCATTGAATATTCAATGGTGTTATTAATAAATGTTACATTTTATAAAACCAAATGAAATGCATCAATAATTGTAATACTTGAACATGGTGCAGGCAAAAAAATGAATAAGAAATATTGATTCAAAATGTACAGTGGTGTTCACAGGAAACAACTTGACAATTCTGAATCTTATTCATTGAATAAACATCTGTGGCTACCGGTAAATATAAAATATGCAAATATTGATTTAAAAGAAATACATGTTAAAATTATTCTCTACATTTTTACTATGTATGTAAAACACTAAATGTCTTAAAACACAATATGTTTTTAAGGTAAAGAACAATTACTAAGATAATTAATTAGATATTAGTAATAAGCACTTTGCCTGACTACAGTCAGCATATAATTAATTTTATTTAATATATTCTTAAATATTCTTTTTTTTCACCACAAGGCAAACATCTTTCATATTTGTGACCTGAAACAATGTATACATGAACAGAAGCATACAAACAATGTAATATTGATTTCAGACTTACCTTTAGCGAGTTGCACCTCTTCCTATTAGAAACTAAGCCGCATACCAAGTGATAGCCGAGAATAGTTGAACCTTGATTTTTGGGCTTTACTAAGATTGCGTAATAGCTGCAAGTGTCCTACTGTCACGTTGTCCAACAGCAATGACAAGAGCTAGATTTTGAATGCAGATACACAGGAGTGTCACATTAATGATTGAAAGGCTAACAATGATATGTACCACACTTAAGTGCCTGACCCACACAACTAATATTATGTCTTATATTTAATAATACTAATCATTCATTATATGTGTGTGTGTATGTATATATATATATATATATATATATATACACACACACATATAATGAAAAACTGGAAAAACTTGAGGTCTCGAATTTTAAATACCTACAGTAGGTACAATTATTGATGAGAAACTTAATTTTGAAAGTAACGTAGAGTACATCCATAAAAAGGCAAGACAACGCCTGGGTCTTCTTAGGAAGCTGAGGAGTTTTAACGTTAGCATGCACACTCTAACTATGGTATATAGATCACTGATTAAAAGTATTCTACAATATAATATTGTTTTATGGTACGGCAATCTAACAGTTAAACAGAAGAACAAACTTTCACAAATAATTAATCAAATCACTGGACACAAACAACACCCACTTCAGGGCTTATTGATTGTTTTAGGGAAAAAATGTCAATTGCGATTTTTAAAGATCATACTCACCCCCTTCATTCTACTTTTGAAATGCTCCCATCTGGGCGTAGACTCAAAAAAATTCTTTGGCCAGAAGGAACGTGTATTTATATATATATATATATATATGTGTGTGTGTGTGTGTGTATATAAAAATGTATCATGGTTTACAGAAAAACATTAAGTGAGCACCAAATCATTACATTTGATTTATGAAGGATCATGCGACACTGAAGACTGGAGTGTTAAATTATAATAATAGGTCACAATATGACTGTTTTACTGTATGTTTGGTCAAATAAATGCAGCCTTGGTGAGCATAAGATGAGCTTTCAAAAACAATTTTAATAAATCTTACTGACCCCGAAATAAACAGAACAGAAATAACTGAAACACAAAAACACAGTTTACATCAAACTGTTTTGCTTGTATTGAACCTTTCTACAAAGTACAATTTCAGACATAAATGACAGAAAAACAAAAATAGAAATTTCAGCAATACATTATTGATTCGTTAAACAGAGAGAGAGGGTCAAAGTGTGCTTGGAGTTGGGGGGTCTTGACCATGCACGAGTTAGTTGGATCAGTGGATGTTTGCTCAAGTTGACCGTGTGAAAGACTTTGTGTGCAGAGGCCTGCTGATTAGATATGGACCTCTTGCATGTCAGCACTATGGTTCTCTGAAACCACGCTCTTGGTTGCCTCATTGCCAAGCTCCCTCCTCTGAAGCTCCAGCTCACAGTTCACCCAGTTCTGGATCCTCTGATCTGTATTTTTGATGTCCTTCCTGTTCACAACCGGGGTCACAGGGGTGACGGTGTAGTCCTTTCTACGTCTGAGACACTCATTGATCTTCTTGACGCACAGATATAGGATCTCAATCACATTCAGGAGTAAAGAGACACAGGCCACCACCAGCATGAACCAAATGAAGATGCTTTTCTCAGTGGGCCTCGATAAGAAGCAGTCCACCTTGTGAGGACACGGAAAACGGGCACAGACATATTGGGCCTGAAGGGTAAAGCCATAAAGATAGTACTGGCCCAAGATGAAACCCACCTCCAGAAGTATCTTACATAGCAAGCTCAGAATGTAGCTTCTCAAGAGACGCCCCCGAATGTTGACCTTCCCATTGTCCCTGCTGTACTTGGGAAATTTGTAGCCTTTCTTGAGGAACAGATTGATTTGCTCATTCTGAAGATCTTTCATAATCATTTTTCTCACTTTCTTCTCGACGTGTATGACGTGGACGACGTGGCCCAGGTAGGCCAGAGTAGGTGTGGACACAGAGATGATCTGCAGTACCCAGAAGCGGATGTGCGAGATGGGGAACGCATGGTCGTAGCACACATTTTCGCACCCCGGCTGCTCGGTGTTGCAGATGAAGTCCGACTGCTCGTCGCCCCACACTCTCTCTGCACCAGCACCGAGGACTAGAATCCTAAACACAAACAGGACGGTGAGCCAGATTTTCCCCACCACCGTTGAGTGTGTCTGGACTCTATCCAGCAGTCTTCCTAGGAAATCCCACTCACCCATCTTTAATGTTAATCGAATTCCTGAAAGAAAAAACATTATTAATTGGACAGAGCATGTTCGGAAGCAATTAAAGTGCAAAAAATGCCCATAATTTGATTTCACGTATTTTATGCAAGCACTGTTGATGGGATTGTCAAGTCAGGAGACAAACCAGGTTCTTTTACAAAACATACACAAGGAACCAAGGTTTTTGCCCTGAAAACCCAAAACATTGATAACGACAATGGCAATACATCTTCAACTGAGCTTGTCGCTTTTTTATAATCATAGAATGACATTTTCAATATTTGCCTGCTCAGGGATATAACACTTACATTTCAGATCACATTACATATATACATTTTTTAGAGGCTTTATTTTTGTAACATTTTACTGAATGTGTAATTTATTTCTGTGATGGAAAAGCTGAATTTTTAGCAGCCATTTGTCCAGTTTCAAGTGTCACATCTTCAGATATCATTCCAATATGCTGTTTTATTATTATTATGTATTATGTAGTATTATTATTATTATCAATGTAGAAAACAGTTGTGCTGCTTACTATTTTTGTGGAAACCGTTTTACTTTTTTCACGATTCTTTGATGAATAGAAAGTTCAAAAGAACAGCATATATTTGAAATAAAAATATTTTGTAACATTATACTGTAAATGTATTTTCTTAAAAAAACAAAAAAAAACGTTTGAACGGTAGTATAAATAAAGAGAATCATAAACAAGCATATAAATGACATGGATAGATAAATACAAATAATTACGCTTTTCACTTACCAAATTTAAGAAGACTGAGAAGAAGGCTCACTCGCTCAGTGAGGACTCGAGGGAAATGTGTGTTGCAGGATTTCTCAAAGCCATCCACTTCCTATCGAAGAGGCAGCTTTTGAACCAAAACAAAGATTGTCACATTATCTGTGTGTAAATTCCAACTTTCAGCCTTGACATCTGGAATTGGAACATTTAGCTGGAATATTAGTTGTTCAGTTGTGTTTCTCATGCAAGATTATACACCAACATTACTATAATGTCCCTTCATTTATGTATCATACTTTAGTTCTGGCTGGGCCCTGTTGTATAACTCTTAATAATGAGGTTTTTTCTGCACAACTTGCTGTCTGAATAGCAAAACAATTGTTTTCAAACAGGTTTCCTAAACTTCTTCCATTGGACAGATAAACAGATAGTCCCACCCCCAAATTTATAACATGTTCAGCCAATGTTTCCTTGGCATAGTAAACTGGGAAAAGTATTTTTGGAACAAAAAACTACACATTTCACCTTATAGGATGAAATAAGTATTATTCATACTTAAGTATTATTCAATATACAAGTCATTAACTCTTGACTCTAATTCCATCTATTTTTGAAATAATTCTATTCTCCAACTCCATACAGACTTATTTTTCAAGATTTCTGTTTTGACTTCCCTGGAGGAATACAGTGTTGAAAAAAACATCCAAAGTATGGTACAGTTGTTGTTTTGTACTTCTGTTAGTGTTAATGAAAGTGAGATTAAGTGAGCAATGTGCATTATGTGTTCTTGGCAGACACAACATTTGAGCTTGTCAGCTCATTCAGAGATAATACATGTAATAATGATAATATATGTGATAATACAATCAGCATGACTGGAGTTTATACATTGGAGAAAATATATAAATTTAATTTCGAACATTGAAAATCAAACAGTTTCAAACAGTCTTTCACTAAACGTCCACTAAATTAATTAAATAAAATAATAAAACAGTCTTTTTATAGATATTGAGTTTATTTATTGATAATTTCACTGTTGCAACAGCTGAATGAGATACACTGCAATAACCAAACACTGGCTACACAATGGTACAATGAAGATCTATCAATGCTGAGTATAGCCAGTATACTCAAAAACACCTGGAATAAAAATAAATAAATAATTTACAAAACCTTTTTTTCTAAATATATTACTATGATTTTTGCAAAATGCACAAGGAGGGGATTTTTTTTAAAGGGATAGTTCACCCAAAAATTTTGTCATCATTTACTCACCCTTGACGTGACAGTTGACGGCACTCATTGACTTCCATAGTAGGAAAAAAAAATATTCCTATGGAGGTCAACGGTTAAGTGTTCAACCGAAGAAAGAAACTCGTACAGGTTTGGAACAACATGAGGGTGAGTAAATGATGACAACATTTTCATTTTTGGGTGAACTATCCCTTTAAGTCAAAAAGCAATAGTGCAAAAACATTATAGAATTGTCATCATGATCCAACCATTCAAACCACTTAGAAAAAGTTTTTTTTTTTACAAACAGAGGCATTTCTTTTAGAACTGTTAAAGGAACAGTAGTTGATTTTAAGTTTCAACACTTGAATCACTCATTTTTGTTCTAAGATTGGTCAAAGTAAACTCTGCAACATCCATTTGAAAAACCAGGTCTTTCACATGGAGGGGAAACATCCCTGTCAGGTGGCCCTTGTGAACACACGTGATCCCAGAATCCATACCCACTCTGGCATGCACTGCACCAGTCCAAACTAGAGAAAAAGTGAAACAGAAAAGCAAAGAAACACTAAATATAATGCACATGTTCCCTAAAAGAGGAAACTCTCTACAGTGACTTAAAATGTACCTGTATGGTGTGAGGCCAGTATCCTGTGGTTCTGTGAGAGATGCCCAGAGTTAAAAGAGCATTCCTGGCATACACTTGTGGGCTTGGCACCAGCCAGCCAGCAGAACCGTAACCATCAGATCTTTGAGATGCAACTCTAAAAGGCAGCAAACTCTGCACGAAGACTCCTCGATTACCATATTCATAGTGTAGAGAGCGACTGAAGTTATCAAAAAAGGCCTGTGGGGAATTGAAAACGCACCTGAATCATAAGACAAAGAAAACACCATATATTTGGATGGAAAATTGGTACACAAACAGACAAACTGACCGTGGATGCAGAGAGAGGAGCCTTTCTAGGAGTCGGACGCAAGCAGCGCCCAGCAGAAATGTTGACCACTGCTCCTTTTCCCCTCTCCACCATAGCAGGCAGTGCCAAGCGGGTGACAAGAGTGGCAGCAACTACATTTCTATTAATAGTGTCCCACACTGCAGATTCAGAGAGGTCCGTAAAGTCTTGAGAGGTGTCCAGAGACCCGTCCAGACTGTTAATGATGAATCCAATATCTTTACCGGCGATGGCATCTCTTATAGGTCTGCAGGCCGTGGACCCCTGACTGAAATCAGCTTCAATCCAAATGGCCTCTACCCCGTGAGCGTCTGAGATGGCTTTGGCAGTGTCAGCCACATTACTGATGTCATTACTGATCAGAATCACCGAGATGCCATGCCTGGCCAGTTCCTCTGCATATGCTTTTGCTATTTCCTCTGAAGCTCCTATGAAAAAGATGTCCATGTAAGTTAGGTAATTATCTGTAAAATATCAGTATGCTATTGAAGCTTCTTTCCAATACGGAATTACGGAATAAAAAAGGTAGGCTAATTGCATATTTTTATCCTGACTTTTTTCTTGCAATTGCTAGTCCCCCCCCCCCCCAATAACGTTACAATAACGTTATCGTCCCCGTGTAACTACAAAAACAGGAATCTGTGAAAACGATGACGTCATGCTCATGCTTATTACGTAGTGTTTCTTTACAAAGTGACATCGCCAACTACTGGCCTGTTAAGCGTTTTATAAAACGCTATACGACTATAATCGTTTTCGCCGATCCGTTTGAACGGGGAACGTTTTGACAACGTTGTCATCTGTATAAAGTAAATGCTTTTCTGTTTTTTTAGTACATTGTTGTCGTGTAAACGTACCCTGAGTTTACATCAAGCAAAAAAAAATAAAAATTATGCCACTGAATAAATAAAAAAAAAAGATAATTGACCTTTCATTGATCTCACAATTCTGACTTTGTCTTCGCAATTGCGATTTATATCTCATAATTCTGACTTTTTTAATCAGAATTGAGAGAATTGTTCAATTTTTTAGATCAACTTACAAATAAAAAAGTCAGAACTGTAAGATACAAAGTCGCAATTACTTTTTTAAAATCTATTTATTTATTTATTATTCCGTGTCGGAAAAAAGCTTTCCTATTATGCAGTATTATTACATATATCAAGGTTCAATGCATAAATTAAATAAAACCTACCACATATGACAGCCCATTGTCCATATTGCTGACTAAGATCTCTATGGCACACAAGACGAGGAATAAAATGAAGCCTTATCAAACTATAGGTGTCCCTCATAAATATAACAGCCTTGCTGACTGTGTAACACGCACCCACGAGCGCCAGCGTTTCCACATAACAGCTGCATGATCTGGCAATTTCTCTATACAAAAGCTGGAAGCTGTCAACAGCGGCCATTATAAGCTGAAATCTCTACAACTGTTCACTCTAAATTAGCTGCCAATGGAAAAAGAATAATCTTTTATATTCAATGATTTAGTCTGCAATCAACAAGCCTGACTATGTTAGTTAATACAAGCACTATTTCACCAGATTCTCCTCTTCAGTCTCGTCACATCATCATGTGTATCAGGAAACCCGGAACATTTAAAAGTCACGTGATATACTCCCATCACGTGATCAACTCTGGCGGCTTCAGCCAGTGTCAAATAAACACATGAAAACATCACCTTTCTTATTTATTATTTGGTTTCATTGTCTTAATTTGTAATAATCGCTATCGTAAATATTGATAGACACGGAATATATTCATACGGTTGTGCCGTGAAGCGTATTTTTGCATACGACAAGTGTTTTGTAAGCGCTTACTGCGGGTGCTTCATCGC
Source organism: Abramis brama (assembly GCF_963993115.1). NCBI lineage: Eukaryota > Metazoa > Chordata > Actinopteri > Cypriniformes > Leuciscidae > Abramis > Abramis brama. Next base: position 28,031,749 of record NC_139980.1, read on the forward strand.
AAGCTGTGCTTGTTTCCATAGAAACGAGTAGTGCTAACGGGTGCTAAGCTGAAAATATACATCTCTGTGCGTCCGATTATGGATGATTTCTAATGTTATGGAAGCGATGTAACTCATCTGTTTGGACATTGATGTGAAATAATTGAAGGTAATGTTTACAACTACTCGAGCTGTATGTGTAACACAGTGTTAATGTGTTAAGGAGAAAATATAAGCTTAATGCCAACACTTGAATTCTGATCGTCTCAGTTTTAATATTTAATGATATAACGTTATAGCTAACGTTAGCCTGTGATGTATTACTCCGATGTAGGGTAACTTAGCCTAAATGTTATTAATAATGTATCTATATTTCCTATTTTTAGCTTTAGCCCTCCAATATACAGGGTACATATAACGTTAGCCTAACTTAACTTACTATATCAGATTTAGGCACACTTGACATTAATCTTTGTTTCTCATGATTTTGAAATTGCTTTTATAGACAAATTATTTTATTTGCTTGTTGGTTTGTTTATATTGTTTAATGGGTTAGGTCAGATACTGAGGAAAAGCAGGCAACAACTTGTAGAACATACTTGTTGAACAAGTATCCAGCATACATACTGTTTTAAAAGCATTCCAGGAATCTAAACTTTGTGGGAATATACTGTGTGGACTGTATAAGTTACTTCCCACCACTGTTACTATAAGCCAAACACACCTTACTTAGGCTAACACCTTGCTTCTCTAAGCAGGAGATCACCCGTAGAGAAGAGATCACACATCCCGAGGAGCGATGTCTCAGTTCTCCAGCGAGGATGAGGCAGAGCTCCAGACCCTGCTGCGAGAGCTCCTGAAAAGTGTCAAAGACAGAATCTCGGGAGCACCATCGGTAGAATGTGCCGAAGAGATCTTGCTTCATTTGGAGGAAACTGACAAGAACTTTCACAAGTGAGAGATCTGCCTCTTCCAGTACATGTTAAGCCTGATTGTGATTACTATTTGTTTGACCTGTTTTTGTGCCCTCCCTCTGTTTTTCAGCTATGAGTTTGTGAAGTATCTGCGGGAGTATGTGGAGAGCAGTTTGGGAGCAGCTATTGAAGAAGAGACTGAGAATTTTACCAGGGGTGATAGTCATGCTATTGGGTCCGGACAGGACAGTCTGGTTCATGCTGTTACCAAGAGGACTAGGGAGTCCACACAGTATGTGTTTTTATAATTCCCCTTACCATGTGTTTCTTTGTATGATAAGATGATTTTGTGGAAGTTTTCAAACTGCATGATGCAAAAATACCTGCATCAATGCAATTTTGAAAGTAGTTCGGTAAGTTCCCATTTAAAAAAAAAAAAAAAAAAAAGCAATAAAAAGCTCTAAGCCGTGAACCAAATCAAACCAACCATCTCCAGGATAAATCACAATATTACAACCACTAGCCTCTTTCACACAGTAATCCTGGTAAATTAACGTAAAATTACTAGAATTACTTTTCCGGTAAATACGCAAATGTGCTGTTCACACAAGCAACAGCGTTCCGTCTTTTAATGTCATTCATGATAAAATCAACTACTTATCCCATAAAGCTTTGCGAATTACATAACTGAATCAAAACAGTAGAATATGAAATTGCATATTTTAAGTCATTAAATGAACAATGCATATATTTTAACTTTATTTCAAAATACACTACCCTTTAAAAACTATATTTTTTAAAATGTTTTTGAAGTTATGCTCACCAACCATTTAGTTAAAACAGTAACATTTTGAAATATTATTACAATTTAACTCAATCAAAATAACTCTTTTGTATTTTTATATATTTTTAAAATTTAATTTACTCATTTTTTATTATTCTTTTTTTATTATTATTTCATTTGATATAATATTTGTGCTACTTAATGCTTAATATCTACTTAAAAATGTTGGCAACCATGGTGCATTAGTAGTGTATCCAGATGTATTCAAATATATAACTTGATTATGGTATCATCAATGCTTCATGTGAGTGGTTTCTGTTTTCATTGTTACAGCAACTTTTCCGAGTATGGGTAGTTTAGTAGTTCATCACCATAAATTTAGTGAGATGGTATATCTGTCTTGAAATGTTTATGTTTTTGTTAAAAATCAATGATATGTGGTGTGTCCAAAAGCACAAACTACAAACTGTTCTACATTTGACTTTGAACTTACTTCACAACCTTTAAAAAAGTATGTTCTATGTTAAATGAATATGAGAAGTATGAATGAAAATCGGATGTACATCCGCCATGTTGTTACTGTCACGTGACCTACCAGCATCAGTTGCGTCGCTTCACTACCATTCATAAATCCTGTCCTGTGTCCTCATGGGATAGTAAAGTGCCCATTGAATGCACACTTCAGAATCTCAATGGAAGTAGTAGGTCATTCAAGTACTTTTCACCTGGTGTTTTTCAAATACTATGTATTCAGACATACTACTCTGTTGGTGTACTGTTATTTCACATATTTTATAGTAGGAAAGTATTCGATTATGAAAGCAGCGATGATGTTTACTTTTAGTTCCTCACAGACTTGAATAGAAAATGATGATGTTAACATGACTTTTTTTATATATCTGTAGGTATAAACAGATGATGCAGACTCTGAAACAGACCATGATGGTGGTTGTGGAATCACTAATCAATAAATTTGAGGAAGATCAGCTTAAGAAAGAGGAAATGGACAGGAAGATCCAACATGAACAGTCAGGCAACCATTACACCGACAACTGCTCTGACAGTGACTCTTCATTCAATCAGGTTGTTTTTGTATTCATTTAAATAAGTTACAGTGGCTGCAGTGTTTTCTATGACATAGCATATCACAGTTTTTATCTCAGCTTTTCATACCATAGACTGAATCACTAACTGATGTCTTTGTTTTCTTCACGTAGAGCTATGCATTTATCAAACATGAACAATTGCAAGTCATCGCTGAGAAGCTTGACCCCGGTAGACCACGAGAGGTGAAAGCTCCTTCTCTGATACACCCACTTGCCATTGTTTCAATTATAGAAAGGAGAGAACTGTGGTTTTGAGTCAGCATGATGCAGCCATCCTGATGTGTTTAACTACAGGTTCGCTGGGAAGCTTTGCAGTCTCTGTGCTATGCCCCTCCCTCTGATGTCCTGAGCTGTGAAAGCTGGACTGGTCTGCGCCGAAACCTCTCTGCTGCGCTCACTGACCCTGACCCTGAGCTCAGCGTAAGAGCTAAGTGCTAAATAAGCACTGACCTTTGCCATGGTCCAAACAGCAAAACTGTTTCCTTAGCTGCTTAATGTGGAAATACAACATTTTCAAGCAGTTTCCAGAGAAGTGGTTTCATGTGGAACGGGAGGCCATGACCCGTTCCAGTGTTAATATTGAATCCCACAGTATGTGGGAGTTTATTAAATATTTTGAATCAAGGTTATTATAGCTAACTAAATCTATTAAAAAAAACATGTTCATCACTTGAAATAAAATAAATGTGAACTGAAATAAAATTAAACATGAATAACTTAAGGCTTGAATACACTACACAACTTTTAAAACTCTCACAGACTAGGCTTAAAAAATACACTTCTTTCTAGGCTTAAGCCTAGTCCCAGACTAAAATGCAAGTTTGAGCTGTTTTAACTGAAAGCAACTTGCACTGGCAAATCTTAAAATGTCACTGCCATCGTTTTGTCTCAAGATGCACACAAGTGATGTTTTTTTTAATGCACCTTTATAAAAACTACTTACATAGGCGTAATCCTGGCTTAATCTAAGCCTTGTCTGTGAAACCGGGCCTAGGCATCATGACCACAGTAGTTGTTGTAGCAACTGTGTGTGCTGAGTGAGTCAAAAAACAAAAACGAGCCAAGCGCATTTGGATGCGGTCTTGGGTGGGTAGATGCGGTTGTGACTCTACAGATTACAACGGGAGTTAGAGGTGAGTGGCGCAGTCAGTTTTTTTTATCTGAGCTGATGAGTCATATATATAGGGGCTAATTTGTTACTCGTGTTCTGTTAATTTGCTTTTGTGTTGTTATTGTATTTGTATTGTATTTTAATGCAACACTGGTAGATCGAGGACAGCTTTGGTTTCACTAGCTACGCATAAACACTACGATATGTATTCTAAAATCGGCTCAAAATATCAAACGTTTTGATATCCTCCAACTGGATGGAATCCTAATCTGAAGCTGAAAAACTAAAAAACTCCAACTGCTCAAAATCTGCAGAATGACACAGACTTTCTGCAACTATTGTGGACTCGTTAATCTGAAAATCTGCAGTGCAGTGTATTCCAGTCTTTAGACATATTTTCTGTCAGCTAGTTGCCAAGCAACATTTCTCATTTTAATTTAGTTTAATTTGATGTACTAAAATAATTAAACCAAAATGTAAATAGACTAAAACAAAAAACTAATAAAAATGACAACATAATTACTAAAACTAACTAAAAGTATAATTGAGGTACTTAATATCTCAATGATACTAAAATAACACTGTCATGAACATATTCTGTTTTCACAGGATAAAGTCCTCCAGTTTTTTGCAAAAACATTTTCCTCTTCTCCATTAAATGTGACCAAGGATATCTACGCTAGCATTGGTAATAGTTTAAACTTACTTTAGCAGGATGCAATATGTTTTAATATTCAGTATATATGAGAATGAACTGTCTGTCAATTCGTTCCCATGAAGTGTCAACATCTCTTTTCAGCAAAAAGCTTGGAGGCTCATTTCCTGTACCACAAGTTGAGTTTTCCCAGCGGTTCCTCAAGTATTGATGCGAACAGACCAGATATGGCCCGTCTCCTCAAACAGGTATATGTCATTTCTTTTCTCCTTGCATATGAATAAAGTTTAGGTTGCTTGGATATACAGATGAACTTGTTTCTTTTTGGTCGTTCCAGATGCGATTAATGAACGACTTTCAAAAAGAAGTGACAACATTTTGGATACGACATCCTGAGAAGTGAGCTTTCACGTTTCAATCCCATTTCCCAAATATTGTACACTATATCTTGATTGTGTCAGATTCTTGGAAATAAATGAGTTTTCATCCTGTGCTCTAGGTACATGGAGGAAATAATTGAGAACACACTCTCTCTTCTCGCTCTGCATTCTGAACAAGGCATGAGCAGTCCCGGCTCAGAGAAATCCCTAGAGCCTATACACTTAATCTCTCTGCTGGATATCAAAGCCACCTGGTTTAAGAAATGGATGGTGAGCCAAGTTTTTATCAAAGAATAAACAAAACCAGAAGCGCAAAACACACCATTTTCTAAATTAAGCTGTGTTCACACTGCCAGCGACGTGCAGCAACAAAGCGACATGATCCCAGTCATTTCAATGGAAAGGTGGTGATTTCCGTTGTTATGAGCGACAGTGACCACTGGCGACAGGATGTACAGTAGTAGTGTTCAGCAATGTGAAGAGTGACTTTCGGGAGCGACAACCAATAGGAGTGTTGTCAGCTGACCGCACGTGATTCATCACTGCATCCTGTGTCGGCGGCAAGATGGAGAGGTTATTTTAGCGGTTAAACTTTCCGATACTTTAACAACAAGAAAACTGATTTGGTGTCTACAACATGGAATAACATCCATGAATGTCACTCGTAAATGTTACTTGGCAACCAGTAGTGAGAACGCCCACTAGGCGTTCAGCAGTGTGAACACAGGTTTAGAAGTTTTGTTTACTTGTTTTTACATGTCCAATTTCCAATATATAGATTGATACTGATTGATTGATTGATTGACATTGATTGATGTTCTTGGTGTGAACAGGCCTTTTACACTAAAAATATGTAAAACACAATTCAAGATATATTCTCTGAAATACAAGTAAATGTATCTTCTTTTAAGGATGTTTCGGTATGTTTACTGGAAAATATGACCAATAATAATTTAAAAAAAATCATTTATCTACTCAAATGATCAGAATAATTAAAATTGATGACTAAATATTGTTTTCTAGCATGGCTACTACAGCAGAACCGTTGTCTTAAGACTTCTTGAGAGGAAATACAAGTCTTTGGTGAGTTATTCAATGCGGTATGCACAAACCAATGGTTGTAAACGCTAACTTCTAGCCTTAACCATAAAATCCAGTGAGAATGGAATACTAGCATACTGAAAACTGGATTTGATTTTTCATAATATGTAAAGCAAAACAATAGACAATTTCAAACAATATTATACTGCATTGTTGTCACATGATGAGCACAGGATCCCTGCGGCTCCTTAAAAGGTCTTAAATTCAGTTTTATTCAATTTAAGGGCAAAAAAAGTCTTAAATATATCTTTATATGTATATATGATTTAAATGTGAATGTTTAAATGTGGAAATTAATTGTTTACTATTTTATAAAACTTTTTTTTTATATGAAATTTAGTTTTTTTTTAATCGTCATTTAATTGGCCTTTCATATGGTATTTCATTTGTGTAGGTCTTAAAAAGCCTTACATTTGATTTTGAAAACATTGCTGATAGTCTGGAGCATGTTTAGCAGCATCAAACTAAAAATATTCATACTGTACTTTGCAGAAATTGTTGTGTACTTTGTAGTATGATAATATACTATCCCGAACATAATCAGTATTCATTGGCTGGTTTAAATGGGTAAAATGAACAGTTTTTCAAGTGTCTCTAATAATAGTATGTGTTCAAGTGATTATTAATCATTTTTCCCAGATTGTTAATGCTCTGCAGCAGTGCATTTATTACTTCGATTCCTGTGATTCAGTGAGAGAGGAAACCTTGGAAATTATCCACAGCCTGGAACATCAGCAGATTGGTACGGCTGAACTTTTGCCCACAATGTTCACATACAGTATCATACTTTATCTGACAACCTGGCTTATGTTTTCCCCAGTGTGCCGTTACAGGCTGTCCTCTCATGGTCAACTTGCTAGATTATCATTGCCAGAGATAATTCCAAGGGTTTGTGGACTTACATTGAAAAACGTTCCCAGAATTCGGGTTCTGTATTGTAGCTGGAAGATTCACATGAAAAAACAAAATACCCAAACATACACACAGTATTGACTGATTACGTTATCTTCTGCTGTATACACAAGTCATAGCTACCAGACTTTTAAACCTCCCACAGCTGTAAAATATTCGTAACAGATCAGCTATATTCAAAAGACACTTATCTAGTTTCTGTGATCAGGGTCAGTTTATGATTCTTCCACACAACCCTCCTTTATGGTCACTCATGTAGTATTACAATAGATTTCAGATATCATATTTCGGTGGAATCAATCTACCTTATCTTTAAAAGGTCAAAATTCTTGTAAAATTGCTTACTGGGTGAAAATCACAGAAATATGTACTGGTGACATGCTGACATTAAAAAAAAATTAAATGTACTTTTATGTATATACACTATAAATATTTATTTTTCTTTGTTCCAGCATTTGGCATGGCAGTTTAGTAGTCCACCCACAAAAACTGACTTTAAAAAAAAAAAAATCTTCCTTTTTGTTATGGGACTTGGTCGTGTATTTTACGAGTTTTGTGAGACCCAGTAAATAACCCAAACTACTTTCTCCTCTAATGCTTGATAAAGATAAAGATAAACATTTATATTTCAGTGCTAATTTAGAAACTGGAGGTCACATGCAAATGACTGAATCCATTTAGAGCATGCTCTGCGAATGAGATGTTCTTGTGTTTTGCCCCTCAGGCCCTGCTCGGAGAACTCTCTACACTTCTAAAGAGCTGGAGTTTGTTTATTTCGTTCACTCGCTGTGTGTGCTCGGGAGGCTTGTGATGTACACTAATGGAAGGAAACTTTTCCCCATTAAAGTGAAGAAGCGGAGAGGTAAGTTTGGAGGGGAGGAAGCAATCATTTTTGAGAATAACAAGTCTGACTCACTAAATGATCTCTACGTGTTAAACGTGTTAAACTTGTCCCCTGTTTCAGATCCGGTGACTTTGACCGACTTGGTTGTGATTCTGATCAATATCATATACCAACACCCAAAACCATCCTGTGGTGAGACACCACATGCAGGTACGCGTCATAAGAGTACCAAAGTGATAAACTCTGATTAAAACTCAACCATGCCTGCCCATAAGGAGTGTGTCTAAGTGTGTGATTTTTTTTATGATTAGCACTAACATTATGTAAATGTTAGTGCTAATATGGGTGTGCCAGATCATCCTTCTCACAGTGACACAACTGTATTAGAACAAGGGCCTATTATGTCTTCCTCAGGTTAATGAACTTACTTCCTTGGGAGGATAAATGATTCAATCTTATCTAGAAAACTTACAGGACTGCACTTTATACAGTTCCAGTGATTATCTTATTATGTGGAGCTGATTATTGATTTGGATGCTTATTTAAAGGGAAACTGTAGTTCACCAAAATAAATATAAAAAAATATATATTTTCTCACTCTCATGTTGTTCCAAACCTGTATGACTTTCTTCATTTTTTGAAATTGTGTTAAAAAAGTGACCATCAGATTATTCAACATTTCTCATTTTGCGTTCCACAGAGGAAAGAAAGTCATAAGAATTTGGAGTAAATTATGACAGAATTCTCATTTTCAGGTGAACCAGGCTTTAACCAGGTAGCGTAAATCACGAATCGCTTATTAAGGCACATAACATATTTTTTAAAAGAGTTTGACTTTTTTTTTTTTTTTACACTGGAAGAAATACTACTTTTCTCTTGGTTTGTCTTTGTCGGACATGTTGTGCTGCACTTTAAATCATTCATTAACTGAGATCTGCAGTAAAACTAAAGGCCAACAACAGAGGGGTCTTAAAGCTCCCAACGAGTTATTACAGGTATGTATGTCTGTGTTTGTGTATTCTCTAGACTCCCTGTCTCCCACTCATCTTGTGATGGAGGTGTTAAGGACCCTGTGTGACCGCACTGAGTGTGCTGTGGAGTGTCTCTACCAAATCCCTGTTATAGAGACTCTGCTGGCTCCCGTTATCACCCTGCTTAAAGGAAAGCTGGTCAGCTGAACATGAACACTTCCATCAGCAAATGTGTTATCAAGAGTCTAGACATAATTATGAAATGTGAATTCTGCTTCACTACAGGGGCCCTTTCTACTACTCCTGCTTGTAGTATTTTACTTCTTTTCATTTAATTTATTTGTTTGATTTATCTTCACAAATAGTCCATTATAGTGGGGAAAGTTCCTGAATACTGAATAGGCATGCTAATGTGGGTAGTTTTATGTTAATATGTTGTTGTTTTTGACATTAATTCTATGATGATTTCTTTCTTTTTTTTCTTAATTGTATTTATTTATTATGGTAACATACTACTATACATACATAACTTTATACAGGGTTTGCACAACCATTACAAAATTTCAAAATGAGCCATTTTTGCTATTTATATTCCCGCAACATTAGAATATGTATATGCAACATTTTGTAACGTGTAACATATAACTTTTGCAAAGTTTTTTGTATATTTTTGGAAGAATATTTATGCTAATCAAGGCTGAATTGATTTGGATAAAATACAATAAAAGTAGTAACATGTTAAATATATAATTACAATTTAAAATATTAATATATATATATATATATATATATATATATATGAAAGAAAAATCTTGTAATGGCAAAGCAGAATTTTCAGCATCATTACTCCAGTCTTCAGTGTCACATGATCCTTCAGAAATCAGACATTTTAAATTATCATCAATGTTGAAAACAGTCTTTACTGTCATAAACTTAATGCATCCTTCCTGGTAATTTCTTTTTAAAAAAGAAAAATCTTGCTGACCTCAAACTTTTGAATGTTAGTGTACTGTATATAGTATGTTATTTCAAAAGAGCAACTCTATGAATGTACATATAAGAGAGGAATTGATGCCATTTCCATGATGTGCCCTCATTGAAGACGTGAACAGAATATTTTTACAGTTTCACTACAGAAGAAGCCTGTTAATTTAAATCCTGAAATAAAACTGTAAGCTTTTATATAACATCTCATCAGAGACCTCATCTGCAGCATTTTATATGCATTATACTGTTCACCCCAAGCATTTTCAATTTGTCTTTTGTTGCAGCCCAAATTAAATTCCCTAGAAAGTGCCCTGACTCACATAGCAGACACCCTGGCGAGGATCGCTACCACTGAACGAGGTTTATCACTCCTGCTTTATGACAGAAATCTCGTCTCGGCCGAGGGTGAAAGGTAAGTAAATCTAATTTTGCTCTCAGGTTACATTCATTATTTTTTTCTTCCTGCTAGTGTCATCTCGAGCTAGTCAGCACTTGCGCCATATATATCATCAGCATGCATAGAATGAAAGGATGAGCTTCTCAATAAAAGAAAGGACCCTTTTGACACCAGTGTCTTTAGTGAGATGAGTTGTAACATACTCTGGAAAAGAAACAAAAGATGAATGCCGTTAAAATAGAATCCACCTTATTTTGCAATGCGAAAGTAAGCTTTGAGAATTCCCGATTTATTAGCTACTATAGGTAAGTAACTAGAAGAATAACAAAGTGCAGTAAAGGGTATAACTCTTTGCGCTACAAACCAGTGTGTTTATGATTACGATAATAAGTACAAATAATATGATAACAAATACCAGTTTGCAATATCAAGCAACATAACAGACTGCGTCTGTACAGCTAAAATAATTGGAAACTGATGACACCAGAAGCCTTGCACATTCAAGTTACAAATGACTGCACCTACTCTTACGTTTAAAATAAGTTGAATAATATAGAATAGAATTGCCCATGTTGTTATCCACTACGCTATACCACCATTCATTTGACCACACTAATCCAGCAGTTAAAATCACAGTTTCCATTTCTAAAATAACATTCACAGATCCAGGCACTTTAATATTTTATCAAATTGGAATAACACGGTACTAATATGTTGTGCTGTTATTTCCACAGTATTTCAGCTGCACATGTGGTTGTGCAGTTTACTCAGAGGCTGTTGGCAAAAGAGCTGCATGTGTTCTGTGAGCTGGAGATTTCTACTGCCGTGAGCGGGGCCTTTATCTTCGTCTGTCGGCAGATGTACAACACCTGCGAGGGGCTGCAAGTTCTACGGCCATACACCCTGCATGAGTGCATCGCTAAAGCCTGGAGAACGGTGAGCTTTATACACATTAGCCTCACTAGTTCAGTTATTACCAATGTACTCTTTAGCTGACTGTTTTATCCAGACTAACACTATTGTAAATATAAAATTGTGATGACCTTGTGGGCTTTAAACCTACAATCCTTCAGTTACTAGCCCAGATCTTTAACCGCTATGCCATAGCACAGGGGTCGGCAACCTATGGCACACGGAGGCATGATCACAGAAGCTTGCGAATGGTTTGTCGGGTCTTTGCGTTAGCGCAGGTTCAAATAATCCACGCTTGGTGTGCATAAATGATTTTTAAGTACAACGTGGAGGCAAAGAACCAAAAGCTGCCTCTGTGAAATGCATTAAAATCGTTTAATGCACAGCCAGCCGTGGATTTTCTCGCTTATACCATGGTCATTTGCCAGCATCGAAACTTAAAGCTGTTATTGATGTTTGCAGGCAGCGCAATATTTTACCGGAAGGTAAAATACCTCGCTCCACTTTGAATCAGGCACACAGAGATAAAGTAGTGCGTAAGATCACATTTATTTGAATGAATAAATTATAGCATTTATTTCAAAATTTACTTCAAAATAGTGATGTTATCCTCTCGTTGCTATAGCGATTCAGTAGCGAAGCTACATATTACTAAAAGTCACGGGGCAGCGTTGATAACAAATGTCTGTGCTCCTGAGTGTTTCTGTGTGTGCACAGCGTGATTTCCGTGTGTGCGCTTCAATGAAAACAGCGTTAAAATACAATTGTGATTCAACTGATTACCTGTGCATTAAATGGTTTTATTAAACAGCCAATCAGAATCAAGTATTCTGACAGACCATAGTATAATAGTATGTAATGTATTGGGGTTTTTTGCCCAATCGGAACCAGACCTATTTGTTTATTCTATTTATCAATAATTACCAAAAATAAATGTAATTCCTATTCACGGTCTCTTAAGGGCCAAAACGTTTGAAGAACTTTTACTAAAGTGGCTATAACTTGTGAAGGTATGAGGTATCGTGAACGGTATAAGTCTGTTATACCGGTATAAGTATAACGGACTGTTTGACTCACGGCTCTAGAGGTCTGTGAGAAATTCGAAAGAATTCGGCCACCAGGGAGCGCCTTCGCGTGATCGGACCATAGGTTATAACTGTTAAAAAGCTTTAAAAGTATATTTCCTATGGTAAATTGCCTGTATTGGCTGTAAATGGTCTTTTTTCCTTCTATGATTTAAGTGGTTACATGCTTGCTAAATAAATCCTAATATTGTTTTATACATGAGCTTAAAGGCTTTAAAATGCTTGAACCCCGTTAATTGCTGCTTGCAGCTACATTTATTATGAATGTTATATACATGAACTTATATACTGTATATATATATATATATATATATATATATATATATATATATATATATATATTCAAATGTAAATCAATGAAAGGTAAAAGCACACATTTAGAGTAAGTTTTATTTTAATCATCCTATCAATGATTATATAAAAGCTAGAATTGCATCATCTTATTTTAGTCATCTAACTAGTCTTATGTCTGTGGTTGTAGGAGTGTCGTGAGGTCAGTGGCACAGAAATTTGGTAACTTTAATTAGTAATCCTTTAATCATAGATAAAATAACTTGTATGTCTATCGTTGGTGTTGTAATGTTTTATGAAAGACGTGTCTGATGAATTTTTGTCTGGGAATCTGACCAGTCCCTGTCTCATACTGCCAAATATATTACCGTTTAAACATTTTGGGTCGGAAAGACTTTTTAAAAATGTTTTGAAATAAGTTTTTTTTTACACTTACCAAGGAAGGCTGCATTTATTTGATTATAAAAACAGTAATAATTGTGAAATATTATTACAATTTAAAAATAACTGTTTTCTATTTGAATATTTAAAAAAAATGTAATTTATTCCTGTGATGGCAAAGCTGAATTTTCAGCAGCCATTACTACAGTCTTCAGTGTCACATGATCCTTGAGAAAACATTCTAATATGCTGATTTGGTGCAAGAAACATTTATTATTATTATCAATGTTAAATGTTATATGAAATAGACATCTTTTCTAAAAAATAAAAATGTCTTTACTGTCACTTTTGATCAATTTAAAGCACCCTTGCTGAATAAAAGTATTATTTCTTTTAAAAAAATCTTACTGACCCCAAACTTTTAAACCATAGTGTATGTCCTGGCGTACCACAGAAATGACTGTGTCAAGAAAGTTAATTTTTATTTATTTATGGATAAACTATAATAAAATTTCAGTAAACATGTTTTTTCCAGTTGCCTTTTAACAAAACAGAATTCTGCTTATTGAAAATTTATTTTTAGTTATTATCAGTCCTCTCGCAGCCAAAATCAAGCCTCCATTTTCTGAACTGCTGCTTTAGAGCCTGCAGTGTCTGTTCCCCAGGCAAAACAGTATTAATGTTGGAAGAAATGCTGAACGTCCAATCTCTGGGCTGTGTAAAGAGGATTTGTTGAATACAGAAGCAGCAGTAAAGTGCTGCACCATCATTAATGAAACCTCCCGGGGGTTCCCCTGCCTTCAAAAAGGCTGAGTTCGAATGGTGTGAGGAATCAACATTGCATTCAACATGTCGTCTCATTATTTAGCCAATGGGTTTGAATGCCGTGTAGCAGTCCAGCCTGACAGCGAATTCTCTTCCCCCACAGACAAGCTCAATGTCAGAGAGAGTTCCCACTCCTGTTCCTGGAGCTCCCCCAGTGCTGGCTTCCCAGGAGCTGCAGAGCGTGTGAGTATCTCACCATCATGCCTCCAGTGATCTCCTGTTGCTGCACAAGCTGTTTGTTTCTGTGCTAAACTCGAGCTTGGCCTGCCAATGCTGTTTTATGGGAATGAATCAACAAGAACAAGAAATAATGAACTCTCTTCCTAAATCTTTTATCCTGGTTCTACAGTGTGGCCTGGGAAGAGATGCTGTTGGACAACCTGCTGAATTTTGCTGCCACACCAAAAGGACTGCTGCTCCTCCAACAGACTGGAGCCATTAACGAGTGTGTCGCCTACATGTTCTCAAGATTCACCAAAAAACTACAGGTAATATAATCAGATGCCACTTTCAAAAGCATTTTATTCTGATAAAGAATATTAGTGGCTAGTGATACTTATGTTAAAAGGATAGTTCACCCAAAAAGTGTGGTCATATGATCTCAATATGGTGGCCACCATAACTTTTCAGAATAGAATAGAATAGAATAGAATAGAATAATACCCTTGTGAACAGTATATAAAAATGTATATAAAATGTACATGTACATTTATGCACACGTTTTCATTACTTGAGTCTACTCGCTGGCCATTGGGGACATTTATTTTAATTGTTTTGTGTTAGATATTACATATTTCCAGACTCTGGAATTTGAAGGATGTGTATTTCCTCCATTCTTTCTCTTATCTTAGGTCAGCAGGTGTGAGAAGTTTGGTTATGGTGTGATGGTGACCCAGGTGGCTTCCACAGCCCCAGGCATTGTGGCCTTGCAAAGCTCAGGTAGCTAGAAGTATTATTTATGACCAATTTCATCTATATCAAGAGAGTTAAGAACAACATCTTCCATATTTTCTTCTTACAGCTTCAGACAGCAAAGGTCATGTTAAAAAAAATACTGAATTACATTGTTAGTGTTTCTGCAATCATTACATTTCCTGGTACTATTGATCATGCACGTCGTTAGTCACTGAGACGACGTTGCACAAGGGAAATGTTTTAACATGGAAACTAGGTTTTCAGGCTGTTAAAGGAGTTGAACTTTGAGTGGATTCGCAGGATTTTTCCAGACAATCGTGGTGGAGCTGTGGTCAGCCTTGGAGTGTGGTCGAGAGGATGTGAGGGTGGTCCATCCGAAATCTACTCCAATGGACCCTATTGACAGGAGCTGCCTCAAGGTTCTGACTCCCCTATCATTCATCTTGCAATTAATATTCAGAAATGTTTTGCTATTTACAATTATTTAGAAGCAAAAGCTATGCTTCATTGAGATTCTATGGATAAGGCTTCGATTTGCCAATTTCCACAGTCTGCCTACAAAAGCTACACTGAATAATTCCATAAATAAATGCAACAGTGCGCACAATGACCCACCAACCACATTAAAGTTAATATGAAATTGCATTCACAACCCATTTTACCTGGTTAACATTATCCAGTTGCAAATTATTACATTTAATAAAAGATTATGAAAGCAGACCTTTTTCATTTTGTTTTGAATAAACTATTAAGGACGAACACTAAATATCGAAATACTTTTTGACATTGTTTTGACCCCAAAATATGGGTGATATATTTCTGAATGACTTTGAGTGAGTTTTGTGTGTGTGTGTAGTCCTTCCTGTCTCTAGTCAATCTGCTTTCTTCACCTCACGCTGTGTGGGAGCTGCTGGGACATCGAGCGCTTCCTAATAAGACAGAGTACAATCTGAGAGAGATGGCCACATCAGTTTTAGTGAGTATAATAGACAAACCCAAACTGGCCTATCTATGTCTAGTCTCAGCTCACAGTCATGAACCGCCCACAGTCTGTTCACTGATCTTCTGATGCCTATTGTTCACATAACTAACTTGTATTGAGTGATTTCTCAATACAAACAGTATAAAAGTAGGAATTTTTCCGTGAGCAACATGAGCAGTATATACAGTACAGGGTTGTTTTATTCTGAATGAATAAAACTTTCTTTAGTTTTTTTTAGCAAGGATGAATTAAATTGATCAAAATTAAAAGTAAAGACTTTTATATTGTTCGAAAAATTTCTATTTAAAAAAATTATCTTTTGATCTTTCTATTCATCAAGAATCCTAAAAAAAAAAAAAAAAAAAAAAACTTTTTTTCCTCAAAGTTTAAGGATCACAACTGTTTTCAACTGTGGTAATAATAACATTTCAAATGTTTCTTATTGTGCCAAATCAGCATTTTAAAATGATTTCTAATCACAGCAGTAATGACCGCTGAAAATTCAGCTTTGCATCACAGGAATAAATAGAAATTTTACATATATTAATACATGAAAATAAATTCAAATATGAAATAATTTGAATTTAAAGTGTCATTAAATTTTACAATAGCACTGTTTTTACTGTATTTTTAATCAAATAAATGCAGCCTTGGTGAGCATATTAAAAAATTATACAAAATTTTTTCAACGATAGTATGTATATTAACTAATAATTTTACAGAGTCTCTACACATTTCCCTCCATTTTCCTGTATTTTTGTACAACCATTCATAGGGGACTGATTTATCATTATTTGTTTTGAAATGAACTGTGGTTGGTTACTGTACATGGCCAGAAGGTGTCTTCCAGTCTAAGTTGGTGCTACACAAGACTAAGTCATATCTAAGTTGTGTCTGCTGATAAAACAGTATTGATGAAGAGACAGGTAAAACTCTCAGAGTTGTTTAATATGACATTTAGCAGCTCAGATTTTCTTCATTTGCAGTTCAAATCATGATCATTGGAGGGCACACTTTGACTGGTGTGTCTTTGAACTCGCTGTGGTCTTTGTCACACTTATTTTGAAATCATGCATTTTTGATAATGACTCACTGACTCTTCCCGTCAGGACCTGATTGACCGCCTCATCATTATTAATTCTGATGCGAAGATTCACTCCCTTTTCAACTACGAGCAGTCCCACACGTTTGGCCTGAGGTAAGATCAATAGTTCACTTCTCTCTACCAGTAAATAGACAGGAAGAGCACAGAAGTGATAGAGGGTCCTTATAGAGGTTTATTATCTGATTAGCCTTTTTTCTCCATTCATTCTTCTCTGGGGATCAATGGCTGATTGATTCAGCTCTTTGTGTTCTCTGTGCTATGATTATCCTGAATTAATGCCAGAGAAGGTGATACCAGGATATGAAAGAGTTCTCGGGCTCTCAAAGGAACTAGAATTGACTGGTGTAATCCATCTACTTATTAAAAAGGAACACTTTTGATGCATTTTGTTCACATATAAATGAATTACCATAGTTTAAAAATAAATTCTTTTTTTATTTTTTTATCAGCTATCAGAAACAGAATTGGTTCAGCTCTTTAGATCGCTTGCCGCAGCTTGAGATCACATTTACATAGATGCATAGTGCTGTGCCAGTTATTTCTCCCACCGGTGGTATTTATATTAAAAAGGATTATGTCAATATTATCATTATGAGCATAACATAACCCTCCAAATTTCATAAGGAGCCTTTTTTAGAGACTTTAATCTAGGTTTCTGAAAAGGGCAAAATAATTGAGTATTAAGAAAAAGGTGGTAATAAAAATCATGTTAAAATCATGTATATTCAGTGGTTTCACACTCCCAGCAGCTAATAATTCACTCCACAATACACAGTGTTGTTGGCGCAAACAATGTTTATGCTCACTGCAAGTGAACTATTTATTTTATTGTGTTTTATTTTATCTTGTGTCGTTTTATTGATGCTTTTCACGGATGAGAAAATGTCAAAGCAACCTACCCATTTTGGCTTCTGCCTAGTTAGGTTAGTGCCAAAATACTGTAGAGGTCAATTGGATGAACAGCCTTTGAAAGCAAAAGATATAGGATGCTTTTTCTCCTCCCTTTTAACTTCTCCTAACTATATGATAAATGGTTAGTTATTAGTTATTATTTGCATGTGGCAAGTCCAGAACCAGCGTTGGAGTATGGCAGGAGATTAGGTTCTATTTGAGCGTAAACATTTATAGATATGAAAAAGTGTGTTCAATCATTTTAATCCATACATGACTGCTAAGATGTGTCAATTTTGATTGAGTTTTTAAATAAACATTCTGTCTTCCTGTGAGTTTCTTAGCGTGTGTTTGTCTTATTCCGCCTGAATCTAAATCTTTATATGGCATTTTGCCTCAGTGCAGAGGAAGTTGCCTTTGGCAATCCAAAGAACAATTGTGATGATGAAACCAAGTGCTGTTTATTTGTTGCTGTCATGTTAGGTTTGCTGTATTTCCCTTAATAAAGTCAAGATGTAAGTTGTGGCATAGAAAAGAGTGACATCCTCAGGCATATTCTGGTAAAAATATAGAAACGCATTATTTTCATCATTATCTATCCGGTAACAGTTCATGTTAATGGTTTGAGTAGAAACATTGTTTACACCCTTGAAAGTTTGCAGGATGAAATAAAGGAGATTAATAAAGATAAATAAGGAGAAACTACCAATTAGTACGACTTTCTGAAGAAAATGTGTGTGGTTGCCCATGTAAAACTCCTCTTTTTGAAAGCTGTGAAAACACTATTGTGGAGTTTTTTTCTTTTGCTATTTTAGCAAGTGGGAACAAAATATATTTAATGTAGTCTCTCATTCACTACTATTGACAACTATGACAACTTCCGCTTCTGAGAAACCTGGAAATGTGAAAAGGGTCAAATGGTTGCATGTCAAACGAGCCCCGTTGATGGTCTGCATGAGAAATCTTTCACCCTCACGCGGAATCCCTGATTCCTATAAAAAAATTGCCTGTGAAAATTTGCCGAACAAAAGTAAATCTGACCACACCCTGAGTCTTAAGTCCCCACATCCATTAGGTTACGTCATCCTAGAAGACCATGAAAACAGTCATAGAATGTTTGATCAGCACACAGTGTACAAAAGCTTACCAAACAAACTCTTAACTCAATAACCAGAAATTAGTCAAGGTTCAAGGTTAAAGGTTACCAACTCTTAAAGTAACTCTAAAACTATGATTTCAACTTATAAGTTCAAATGGATGACATTCTATGGAGTAACGATTGCAATAACCAGCCAGACAATGCAGCATATCTGTCATTTGATAAAGTGACTCAGTAACAGATGTCTGGCTGTTGGGATGGCAGGGCTCAAGAGGTGAACAGGCACATAAAGCAATAGAATTTCCTGGGTGTGGGTATGTGGGAAATGACAAAACTGTGACTCTTGTGTTTGTGGAGAGATCCACATGCTATATGACCAGTCCCACACTCTTGTGTTTACATGGAACATGGTCCGTTTGCGAAATATCAGCATGCAGTTCACGCCCTCGGTCATCTGAGGCGTGTTTTGAAGTCCTTCAGCTCAAGTATTTATCTGTAGACGTTACAATATCACAGTTGTGTATAGATAAATCGCCCCCTTGTGTCAGATTTGAGACTAAGCATTAGGCCCATTTAAAAAATTAAAAACAAAGAAGGTTAACCAGCATTATTATGCATCTGATTTGTAAAGGTGTTTAATTTTCTTAGTCAAAATAAAAATCTGTTTTTTTCCTATCATTCAATAACTACATATTTTATAGAATTTTCAGACTTTGAAGAACTCTGAGTGCTGTTAGGATTATCTGTATCCAAACATCTGACAGTTATTATGCTTTGGATAGCCCACTCGGCCTTGTGATCACAGTCACATTAGCAGAGAATAGGCTGTGTCCAAAGGCTAAGGCTGCTGACTTCACAGCCAGCGTTTCTGAATGAAGGAACATCCTAAGTTAACTGATTTCAGGCAGACTTCTAAGGCACTATAATATCTATAACGTCATGTCTAATGACCGAGAACAAATTCAACTGAGCTTTAGACATTAGTCTACTAATGAGTTATAAGTTAAAAATAATGAAAAAGAATTGCATTTATGAATGAACTGACACCTACCTACAAATGCCTTGTTGTTTCTGCATTTTTAAGATGGGGTAAGAGAAAGTATTTTAACATAATAAAATGACTTATGATTATGAATTTAAATCTAATGTAATGTAGAAAAGTTGTAACGCAAACATCAAGTCATCAAAATCAAAATTGTATGGTACGGAAGTATGCACCGATACTGAATGCACCATCCATCCAACCATCCATTTCTCAGCTATGTACAATTAAAGTAATGTTGCTTGGTCTTTGTTTTCCTTTTTAAACACTTCTGTATCCCATCTGCGCTCTTCCAGGCTCTTGAGCGTGCTGTGTTGTAACCTGGATTCTTTTCTTCTGCTGGAGTCTCAGTATAACCTCACCGAGTTACTGCTGCAGGGTCAGAAGGACAATGTCACAGAGCCGCCTTCAGGTGAAGGGTGAGTGACCAACTCTGACTCTGTAGTTCAACAAGACACTAATTCAGGGTCAACAAACAGTCACTTTACAAAACCGTTTTATCATTTACCATAGACTTAGATATCCTGTATGTACAATATGAGCATACTGTGGAAACACTATACATTAATTCTTTATACTTAGGGAATTCATCATTGATGGACTGTCTGTGGAAAGAAACCATATCCTTGTTCGAATCTGCACAGTTGGTGGCCCGTCAGAGAGGAGACTTCCTCACAGAGGCCTGGAGAAGGTGAGGGTGCAGTTGTGTACAGTTTATCACGTTGTAGATACAGAACCACTGAAGCAAAGTGTCACAGTTTGCAATTTGGTTGCAAGACACATTATTTATTTACACTGTAAATAAAAAGCTGTTTCATCCTGGTTATTAAGTTTGGAAAAGGGATAGTGAGATTTAATCTGTTATTGAAGACAGGATGCTTTTGCACAATTTTACATCATTGTAACTGTGCCCAAGTTAATAATCTAGATTTAGATGCCTCTACATCTCATGTTTAGAATTTAAAATACAGAAATGGGGTCTTAAATATCAGCATTTACCATTTACCATTTACCACAACATTATCTCCATGGAGGGGTTTATTGCTGCTTTGTCAGTTGTTTATTAAGAATGTGCTGTATTTCAAATGTCTCAGAAATTATTTTAGTGGCGTGAACAACAAATATTGTTCTTCTAAATAGAGCTTCCTTTGTTGTAATGTAAAGAGGATTTGCAAAGTCTGGTTACAAAGATAGATGCATATGTGACAGTTTGAGTGATGACTGAATATGACATATAGTATGTGGCTCTGGTTGATGACTCAAACCATCTTTAAGTGATTATCACGACTGGATCCAAAAAAAAAAAAAAAAAACCTGCAGCCTTTTGTGTTTGACGAACAAAGCCAATGTGTTATCCTTTATTTTTCATTTGTTTTATAATGAAACCAGACTCTTGATTTGAAAAAGCAATAAATATTTATTATTGTAGCAAAGGAAAAAATGTGTTTTGGCACAGTTAATGGAGATGCTTAAAGTTTAGAAAATTGTGACCTCAGGAGGTCAGAGTAAGCTGTAATTCAGTACTAGTGGTTAGCTTGTTTCAGACCAAAGGATGGTTTGTAGTTATTGATAAATGTATATTTCCCATATATTAAAGACAACAAAAAGTTTAATGATTTTTTTTTTCTTCTTTTTTTCTTTTTTCTTTTTCAAGGATAAATGGATGAGCTTGTTACTTTTTGATTTATTTTTTTTGTAATTGCGAAAACCATGTAATAAAAGTGTTGTGCACACAGCTGTATGACAGCAAATTAAAATTTGTAAAATTTGAGTTGATAATTAAAAATATAATACTGTTCAAAAGTTTAGGGCCAGTAAGGTTTCATTTGTTTTTAAAAGTAATTTTATTACAATTTAAAATAATGTGTTTTTTATTTTAATATTTTTAAAATGCAATTTATTTTTGTGAGGGCGAAGCTGAATTTTCAGCATCATTACTCCAGTCTTCAGTGTCTCATGATCCTTCAGGAATCATTCTATGATTGATGCTTAATATTTGTGCTCAAGAAACATTTATAATTATTATCAATGCTGAAAACAGTTGTTCTGCTTAATATTTTTGGAAACCATGATGCATTTTGTTCAGGATTCCATGATGAATAAAGTTAAAAAGAATAGCATTTATTTGCAATTATGGTACACTGTGGTGTCATATGTTTTTAAGCTGTAGGAGGCAAAACCCTATGTTTTTTGTTTTGTTTTTGTTTGATAAACTATTAAAGAGACAGTTCACCTAAAAATGAGAAATCTGTCATCATTAACTCACCCTCAAGTTGTTCCAAACCTGTATGAGTTTCTTTCTTCTGTTGAACACAAAAGAAGATATCTTGAAGAATGTTGGTAGCCAGACAGTTGTTGGACCCCATTGACTTCCATAGTTTTTTTTTTTTTTTCTATTATGGAAGTCAATGGGTCCATCAACTGTTTGGTTACCGACATTCTTCATGACACCACAGTGTACCATAATTATGTAAAGTGTTCCATCTGTCCCATAGGGAAGTGACCCTTACCCATGGCCAATGGTGTTTACCTACCCTCTGCCCAAGTTTTACATCCTTGACGTACCCAAGACTCTCCGCACTAAACAGGGTAAGAACAATCTTTTAAAGCTCTAGGCATTGTATGTGTTATTTCCCTAATTTATGAAAATATGAAAGGAATATGTTACAGTCTGATTCAGTGTTTTACAGGGTTCTACTTTGTACTAGTAACTTCAAGGACACTTTCTCTCTTTATGACAGACTCATTTCTCTTCTTTACTGTCACGGCGATACATCTTTATTTCAATGTGACAGCTGTTTCCAGCTCAGTAAATAGAGACCAGAGGTTCTTAACGCCTAGTAAACACTCTTCCTTTAGGAACATGCGTCAACATGTGTGTGAAGGCCTATTCGATGTCTCAGTGATGTTTCTTTAAATGTTTACTTGGCTTGAGTCGGTATATTGTACTTTTGAAGGCCAGGTAGTTATACAGTTGGCAGTTACAAGTCAGAGACTTTGAACACTGCGTATTTCTTCTCAGAGTCAGAGATCAGTGCTTTCTTGGCCTCGTCTAAAGAAAATGAGAGAGATGCTAGCTGGATGGATGACTGCAGGAGACAGTTCTGCAAGGTCATGGCTACAAAGTCAAACACTCTGACTGGATACGGTATGAGTCCCATTCAGCTCTGTCTGAAATTCACAGCAAGATGCACAGAATCTCTAATCTTTTTACAGTATTTAAAGGTGTCAGTAATGAGAAATCAAATTGCTGGGTAGACAACATGTCTGCCCAGTCACCTTGAGGTAATAAGGGGTGTGATGATGTAGGATAAATACTAAGAGGCTCCCAAGCATAGACGCTTCTCATAAACACCAGAAGAACTAACAATATCCCATCCTTTTCAGTGGCAGTCCTATCCTACCACAGTCCAATCCTTTTTCACATCACATTTCAGTGCAGATTGTTTTGTGATCCTATCACAGTGTAATGCAGGCTTTGCAAAGAGGCTGTTATTGAAGGCCGGGACAGCACAAAGTATATTAGGCTCGACAGCAAAGCTGCAGCTCGTGAGTCAGTGTTGTTACTCGTTTCACATGCAAAGAGGGCATTTACATAAAGGTCCTAAAGGCACAACAGCAGCCTGTTTAATTTGAAGGGACAGAGAGATAGTGGAAAATCATTTTAAAAAATAAAACTAAATATGACTGTTTGGGCAAATTAAAAGTGAACCAGAGGGGAAAAACTGTGAACTTGGATGTACAAATAAAATAATGGAAAAACAAATAAAAGATGTATGAAATGACCCTTTTAAATTCAAAACAAAGCTCTTTTGCATTATATGTTCCAAATGTTATTTATTTTGGAAGAGAAAGCTTATAAATGAATGTATTCAGGATCTCTAATTCTGCAAGACCAGTTTCTGTAAATGAAGCAAAGATTGTTTACAATGTGAAGTGTGCAATTGATTTTTAGACTTAAGTTATTGGCATTTATTTACTTTCACACCTTAATGTCTGTTACAGTATAGTATGTCTTTTTCTTTAATGTTACGGTCTGGTCATTAAATTTATTAATACATTAATGATAAAGCTGTAAAACCCCCTTAAACCATGCTGTGTTTTTCTGGATTAAGAGTAGAATATTTCAATATATTATATTGTAGCTCAAGATATTCTTTGATTTCTCGAGCATCCACTCTTTATATGACAGAGCTCTTTTGCATGAGATTTTTGGTTTGATTCAAAGGGAATTGCCTTGACAGTCAGGTTTCCTCTTTTCTGTTTTCCGCTCTCGTAGTACTTGCTGATCTTTTGGAGAAGGTCGTGCTGCATCTCTCTTCTTCATCTACCGACTGCTTCTTTCCACCTGCTGAATATAAAGGTCAGTCAAAAGCACTTCAATGTTTAATAAAATGATATTATTTTTATATTCTTGCAGCCAGCTAACAGAGATACCCTTGACTTCTGACGGAATAAATTGAATAAGAAAAACACAAGAGTTTATGTGAATATACCTTTGTGTAGTATAGCCCTGCTTCTCATTACTGTACATTAAAGGGTTAGTTCACCCAAAAATGAAAAATCAATTGAATCAATTACTCACCCCCATGTTGTTCCAAACCCGTAAGACTTTCTTTCATCTTCTGAACACAAATGAAGATATTTTTTAATGAAATCTGAGAGATTTCTGTCCCTTCATTGACAGTCCACGCAACTACACTTTATCCCTTCAAAAAGTTCATAAAGTTCATAAATTGCAGTTTAGTACAAATTGTCTAAAGATGACTCAATTGTTTTATATGATGAACAGATTGAATTTAGGCTTTTATTCACACGTAAACATTGTTCAGCAAACGTTGGTTCTTGCATAAACTCAAATGTGCAGTGTAACACAAGAAGGAACCTCATTGGTCCTTGCACATCAAGCAACATGAGTATGAGTAAATGATGACAGAATTCTCATTTTTGGGTGAACTAACCCTTTAAACAACAAATATTTTATTATTGGGTGTGATAGTGTCACATTGCACAGCAGTGTTTAAAAGACAAATTGCTTTCTGCTGGAAACTTTCAGCATCCCACCTGGTTAGCACATGCGTGATCACCATGGTAAAGTTATTGTAAAAATCCTTCTGGAAGACATTGTTCAGCTTTCTATTCATGCAAACAGAATTATTTAGAAAACAGGCGAATAGTTGAGGCTCTGTGGGTTTTATCATTTATTATCAACTGTATAATTTATTAAACATAATGGTTCTCAGAAATAATATTGGATATAATATCCCAGCTGCAAGTAATATCTGCAGGCTTGATTAATGTGACGACTTCAAAGAAAGATTTGACAAAATTCACATCCCTCTAAAACCTATTATTGTTTTAAGAATTATAATAAGCCATGATAATTATAATTGTTGCTTTTCTATTTGACTCCATGACATCAATTAAACATCTTACATATATTTTTCTTTTTAATCTCAGAGAGCTGAAGTTTTCATACTTTGAAAGACTTTTTGCTTACTTTGTTTGAGTATGGTAAGGGTCAGGGGTCAGTTAACTGTGGAGATTAATAGTGGTTTGGGTTCTGAGAAGCTCATGAACTTTTAATTTAATGACAAGCATCTCTTCATTTATGTGTGAAGTCCAAGGTCTGAGACTACAAGTGAAAATGCTTCTAGCATTTTTATACCTTAAAGGAGAACTCCGGTCAATTTTAACATTGAGCTAATTTTTTTGTAAATTTGGAGTGCTGTCAGTACAGAGAACAATGACAAAAATCGGTGTTGCCTACACCGTGTTATCCTCTTTTTAAAATTTGCACCCTGTTGACTTAAATGGGGCAAGTTTTAAACCTGCTTTTAGCCTCTTAACATCCTTGATGTGTCATTACAAGTGCACAGCCAATGTGAGTGATTCCTTCAGAGTGAACACGGGTGAATCTGACTGCAGTAGATGTGAAAGATATGAATAAAAATGATAATAATTCGGTATCATGTATTTACATCCTGTTTTCGGTCGAAGTCCACAGTAGTCGATTGTCGAGTTCTCCACTGTTGCTTAGTTACCTATGATCTGCGTGAACTGGACAATCGACTACTATGGACTTCGACCGAAAACAGGAAATAAATACAGGTATGAGCGCTGGCCGAATTAACTTCATTTTTATTCATATCTTTCACATCTACTGCAGTCAGATTCACCCGTGTTCACTCTGAAGGAATCACTCACATTGGCTGTGCACTTGTAATGACACATCAAGGATGTTAAGAGGCTAAAAGCAGGTTTAAAACTTGCCCCATTTAAGTCAACAGGGTGCAAATTTTAAAAAGAGGATAACACGGTGTAGGCAACACCGATTTTTGTCGTTGTTCTCTGTACTGACAGCACTCCAAATTTACAAAAAAATGAGCTCAATGTTAAAATTGACCGGAGTTCTCCTTTAACGCAGTTTTTTTCAGAAACTTGTATAGTATATTATATTACGTGATGCTATGTTATGTTATATTTCTCATTTGTTATAATGTATGTTTGTTTTTACATTTTGAATCCCACAGTGTTTGAATCTACTTGATCATGATTGTAATGTTTGATTTGGAAATTTTTTTGAAACAGTTCTTTATGATCCAGTTGAACTGATTTGTCTAAGGAAATCTGAGGAAGAGAATTCATCTAGGAATAAAACGTGTATGATATTTTGGAAGCAACATTTGCCATCTATATAAACAATTTGAAAACATACTGATGAACAGTAGTATTTAAGTAAATATGATTTTGCTTTAACAAGAAGACACAAAATGCAGCTTCTGGGCAAACTTTTGAGTGATACATGAATTGGTAAGTGAGGTCATTCAAATGTGAATTTATATGCCTGAACCAGTTGCAAATGCCCAAACTTCCCAAATATGATATATGGGTACATGCAAATACCCGACATTGAAAGGATTGTGGTGTTATGTTACATTAGCATTTGTGTCCTCTGTATCCTCACCTCTCATTTAGCAGAGCAGTTGGAGCGAGTTGTCATGCTTCATCTCACTTAGCTGTTCATGTCATAATCGCTGAGGGAAGTATGATTTGTCATTCAGTCTTAGCCCTTCTCTCCTATTGGTTTGTTTGCCAGCCAGTCAAGACCAGTCACTTCACAAGGTGCACATCTATCTGCATTATGTCATCATTACAATCCTGACATTGTTGTTATATTAATGAGGATGGAGGAATGGTCCCATAATTATATCAGTGGGCCCATTTCCGTCTCACCAAGGGCATTCACTCAATTAAGGCGATTCTTAAGCATGATGAATGTAGATTACGCAGCTGATGCTGATTTGTGGGTAAGCCGATGCCGAGATGAAAATGTATTATTTAACAGCACATTTTTCAGTGCTCTTTTGCTACTCTCTGCTCCATTTACCAAAATGAAATGGGTATTTGAAGAGGGGGTGTACATGAGAGGTAATTTCTCTATTCTTTTTTTGGTTTCAGTGGTGGACCACAGTGTAAAGACTCGAAGCCTGTCTTCTGTGGAGCAGTTAGGTGTGGGGATATCCCTCAGGTAATAAATATGCCATAACTAGGCTAATGGTTTATGAGAAAATAAACCAACTTTGAAATGAATTAATATACTAATGTACTAAGCTCATTTTATTATTTTTCCATAAAAACAATTCCTTAGACATCCTTAAAACAAAATTAATTTACTTAGAAACTTTATTATTATTAATAGCATTAAAGTAAAACATAATCATTTATTTTAATTAATTTATATTAATTTAATTTATAATTAAAGTGCTTTTCATTGCAAGGCAATCTCCTGGTGCTGGTTAGAGCTTTTCTTCTCATCTAAATGTATTCTGCTTTTAAGGGCATGACATGGATTTTTTTCCCCATTATTTTAATGTTCCTTGAGGTTCACTTATAATGTTAATAAAATGTATATATTTTGCTACTGCAATTACTTTATTACTTTACAATGTTTATTTAACATTGTTAACTGTTATTTCACTCTTAATAGTCTATTTATAATTTATATTTATACATTTATAATTTATATTGCATTCTATCCACGCTACAATCATGACCGAAAACAAAATCAACATTCAATCTTTGTCACCCTCAACCCCTCATCGAGCGCCTTGGACAGCGTAATGATCAGGCCATGAGAGCAAAGAAATAAAAATTAGAGAACAGGGATTAGATAAGTGATTTAATATAATAGGAATATGAATAAGCTACATCAACGGAAAAGTTTTACACTTAGGCTACTCTGATTTTGACATTTAAAACTTGACTTTCCGATAACGGAGTGCTGCAAAAGCTCAGACAGATTTATCCATATCCAACAATGTCATAACGTCATGTTCAATTGAAATCTAGTCAAGTGAGGACAGTTATTCTTGTAGCATGGTGGACCGCAGGCATGATTTTATCAGCCGCAGGCGAGAGATATAAATGAAACAATGAAAAATAAAATGTAACTAAAACTGGCAGTAGGCGGCAGCAAAACATTGTTTTAACGAGTGACTCATTCAATCATTCAGTCAAGCGATTCATGGACGCGGAGTCGCGGACTCATTCGGAACTCATTCGAGACTCTGCTCTGGAGGCAGTCATATGCAAATATATTTGCCCGTGTGATGTCACAGATCGCGCAATATCAATATGCGCCTTTTTTGGAGCTTGATTAAATAAATCCTTTTTTATAATGACATTTTAAGCTATGAAACATGCAGGATATTTTAATGGTACACAGACCTCTTATATGTCAAATGACAAAGGCAAATTTGACCCCTATAAAAATGTTTAGATAGTTAAACTGCAAACCAGGACAAAAATACTGATTAAGAAATTGTTGCAGTGTTTTTATTCAGATTCATTCTTTCTGCGATATGTCAGCACACTAAGTAACTATAATATGAACCCATTTAGATATTTTGTCTTAAGGCAGTCCACATTGACTGTAATCAGCCAATGCATTCTAGTGCTCAGCACTTTGGGATAATTGTAACTCTCTGTTAACCTTGATTTGGTGCTGTGTTTCCCAGGGAGAGACTGTACATGCATGATAAAACCAAATTTAATTCAGTAGTGATATTTGTTCTTATTAGTCAAGAAATATTGCCTTGAGAAAGTTCTAATTATGTAAATGTACACAAGTTGGTGTTTCGGGAAGAACATTTTTAACAATTTTCTTTTCAACTTTGTTTAGCAAGACCTTGAATGGGGTATTAAATGAAGCTGCCATGTAAAACAGTGTGTGTTTTGTGTGTATAGGTATGGCAAGTTCCTGAAGCTATTGAGAGAAGATTCAGAACAGGATCTGTGTCTTTTGCTAAAGCACTGTCAGGAGTTTCTCTCTCAGCAACGAGTCAAGGTCACCTCTGAGCTCTGTATCCTTCTCATTACAGATTATTCCTGATATCAATCAAGTGACGCAACTTATTGCAAGAATTCTGATATTTTACATTTGTTTTCACAATATTGTAATTTTCTGTAGAACATATATATATATATATATATATATATATATATATATATATATATATATTTATGTTAATGTGGATGAATCACAATTAAAAGTTTAGTATCAGATCAATTTAGTATGTATTTAGTTTACATCTATACCAATGCCCATTGATAGGAGACATTTTCTGTTTTCAGTTATTTTGAGTGAACTTAGCCCCAAAATATTGGATACACAAGCCATACTTTAAAAATTATGAATGTCAATGCATTATAAAATATCAAGAATTCTAGCTAAAGTACACTTTTGAAGAGTTTTTGTAGGGTTTAAAATAATGAAACAATACATACACGACCGTTCAAAGGCTTTGTGTTTAAGATATTTACAAAATAAGTCTCTTATGTTCACCAAGATTGCATTTTATCTCATCAAAAAAGTAAATATTAAAATATTAAATAACTGTTTTGTATTGTAATATAATTAAAAATATTACTTATTCCTGTGATGGCAAAGCTGAATTTTCAGCATCATTACTCCAATGTTCAGTGTCACATGATCCTTCAGAAATCATTCTAATATGCTGATTTGCTGCTCAAGAAATATTTCTTATTATCAATGTTGAAAACAGTTGTGCTGCTTAATATTTTTGTAGAAACTGTTATATATATATATATATATATATATATATATATATATATATATATATATATATATATATATATATTCAGGATTCTTTGGTGAATAGAAAGTTCAAATAACATAATTTATTGGAAATATAAATCTTTACTGTCACTTTTGATCAATTTAATGCATCTTTGGTGAAAAAAAGAATTAATTTCTTTTAAAAAGTCATACTGAACCCAGACTTTTGAACGTTTGTATTTATTGTTTAAAAAAAATTAGCATTTTGCAACTTTCTGGTTGTCAAGCATTAATGCAACATGTTCGCCCTCTGCTTGGCTAACTGTGAACTTCACTTACTAAAAATCAGTTGGTTATAAGTCATTGCAAAAAAGCTCAGAACTTCTAAGAAAAGCTCTAGTATCTTTTGTTTGAAGATGTTTCTTGGTTTGAATCTAATGATGTGACATTCTTGCATTTCTTCAACAAGTGTTACTTGCGTGTTCAAATAGTTTTTGGGGCTACTATATCACTTTTTAGCCATCAGGTCCTGCTCTCTAGATATTGGCATTAGCAACAACATGTAGGCTAGAATGTATTGAAGATTCCTTGACCCAGTTGTCAGCCTATTTTCAGGGGGGTTATCCTGGTCACGATTGGTTTGCCTCCACAGTTTTTCTGCTCATGCATGGCGACGTGGGCCGTTCTCTGAGTCTGCTCTTGCGTTTCTCCCGTCTGCTGCCGTCTGCCTTCCTGTGGCCCCCGAGACTGCACAGCTCTGTGAGTTACAGCTCATCACATTAGTATTTATCGTTTCTCTTTCTTCTCATTCATGTCAACCTTCAGTATGTGTTGCTTGAGTAGCTATTATCATGACTGGAGCAACAAAATACACACACAATGCATTAAAGGACTAGTCCCCCCCCCCCCCCCCCCCCCAAAAAAAAAAAATGTTTCAATCAATACTTTTATTCAGCAAGGATACATTCAGTTGATTAAAAAATGAAAGTAAACACTTTTACATTGTTACAAAAGTTTTTTATTTTAAATAAATGCTGTTCTTATGAACTTTTTTTTCATCAAAGAAATCTGAAAAAATATGTCATGGTTTCCACAAAAATATTTAGCAGCAACAACTGTTTTCATAATGGATAATAAGAAATGTTTCTTAAGCACCAAATCAGCATATTAGAATGATTTTTGAAGAATCATGTGACACTGAAGACTGGAGTTATAATGTTGAAAATTCAGCTTTTCCCTCACAGGAATAAATTATATTTTGAAATATATTAAAATAGAAAACAGTTATTTTAAATTGTAATAATATTTCACAAATTACAAGTTTTTACTGTATTGTTTTTATCAAATAAATAGGAGACTTCTCTCAAAAACACTTTTTTTTTTTAATCTTACAGACCCCAAACTTTTGAACAGTAGGGTAAATGTTGACAGAACGATAAAGTGAACTATTCCTTTAAATGTCTCAAACAGCCCAAGGTGCAATTTTGTAAACTAATAACATCTGCATCCCTCTCATGTTTAGTAATGTTCTGAATTTATATGCATATTCTTGTGTGGCTCCCATATTCATGTGCTGTAAACAAATCTGAGCATTTTGACCTGCATTATCATTCTAATCTCCATTTGCATAGGAAAAGTTAATACTGGGAGGAAATGCTGGATATCATGATATTACTGGGGCATAGTCATTACTGTGGTCCCCATAAAATGTGGATGGAGCAATCTCGCTCTCTTTCTCGGAACAGCGGATAGTAAACAGAGCTCAGTTAATAGAGTTTCAGCTGTAGAAATATGTGCGGGATATGATAACGCTCCATACACACGAGTTCGTCTGATTACAATTCCATATTTCTGTGCTGTCAGAGTGGCCGTGCATGTAAATCATTCAGAGACAATGATGAGAATCAGAAAAAGAGAAGATGCAGTCGTCACATTCGTCACAGATGCAGCTAATAAAATCTGGGCCATGTCATTAGCACCTGTGGCATTTTGTTGCCTTCCCTTGGAGGAAGAGTTGAAAAAAATGTACTTTACTCACCTTCATGCCATTCCAAAAAAAAAATAATAATAATAATACAATTTTCTTTCAGCTGTAGAGCACAAAAGGGGATTTTTACTTCAAAAATGAGAAAAGTAGCATCATAAAAGTGACACTGTGTTATATAAAAGTCTTCAGAAATCAATGATAGCTTTGTGTGGAGAACAGACTATAATCAAGTAATTATTTACTGAAAGTCTTGCCCTTGCCCAGAGTTCTCAAATCTCATTTGCACTTCATGATCAGTTACGACACCAGCTTAGCATCATTTACACCTTGTGCACTGCATCTTCACAGTTTCTTCACATTTTCCCCATGTTTTAGGTGCATCTCCCTATAGAAATCGCTCAATCGGGAATACATCCGATCTACTCCTGCACCGCTCATTACGTTGAGATGTTGCTCAAGGCCGAGGTTCCTCTGGTTTATTCTGCCTTCAGGATGTCTGGCTTCACTCCCTCTCAGGTGCTGTATTTTAAGTATTTTATTAGGAATTGTTATTTTACATTTTTAATTAATCTCCTCTGTTGGTAAAACAGACTTGCCAGCCTTGATGCACTTTGCATCGCAGGTATGCCTTCTGGTGTTTTCAGTGTTTCGGAGCAGCAACCATCTTCCTAAATTTTTAATGTGGATTGGTTATAAATCTGTTGTCAGCAACAGGTCTCCTCTGTGGTTTCACCAAAATTAAAGTTCTGTGTTTGAAAATGTTTGAAAGAAATAAGAATTATGAAATTAAGCCATGAATATTAGTTTTGTTATTTTAATGTTAATCACCAAATTTTAATTTATTATTATTATTGCTGTTGTTAAATATGCAATTGTTTTACTGTGCAATATAATTATATTACTATAGTAATATATTTCTTCAGTGGTTTTAGTTTTTATAATTTATTACAATAGAAAATATTCTATTAATTATAATACGAAAATATTATCAAACATAAATAATTATTGAACATGAAAACATGAATAATTTTGTAAAAACCTTTCCATACAACAAAAGCAGAAAAGCCAAATATGGCACTGACTTATCTGAATTTACTTATGGGGCATAATAATAATAATAATAATAAAAATAATAAAATGGTGTGGATGTCCTGTATTTAAGCTCATCACATGTTACTTTGTCACGAATCTCTGTGGGAGTCACATCACTTATGATGTGAATTGTGATCGCTGGGTGAATTTGTGTGACTTTGTCAGGCTAGAAATATAAAGATGCAAAGACATTCTGTTATGACCTGAATGACTGACAATCTTCATAGACAAACGCACTGATTATTCAGCGCTACACTTTCTCTGGGGTTTATATGCATGATCTCAAAGCTCTGCCTCAAGTCTTTTGTCAGATGAAGTCAGATATAACCTTTTCTAGCAGTCAAGGACAAGCAAATTATAGAGTAACTGTGTTTTCTGCATTTAGTTTATTGGAATTGATCTTGCTTAATTCCTATGACCTTACTAAAAAAAAAATTATTTCTCTGTGCGTCCAGAAAATTTCTTCTGTTATTAGAATGGAAGATGTTTTTTGGTAGCTATGTTTTCTGAAAATGTTTCAAAGCTGTTTTCAAATTATTAAAATGCACACTCACATAGACCCATTCTAAAAATATGATCAATAAGCTTAAAATCTTTCTGAACAACAAGGACACAGGAAAATAAAAAGTCTTCCAGTATAACAGGAGGCAATTTACACAACATTTTTGTTTGTACTTCAGTGTGATGTGAAGGGAAAGCAGAATCAAGGTTTCAGTATTTATTTATTTATTTGTTTATTTAACAGGGACAGTGTATGGCACTCAGCCATACCAGAATTAGCTACAAGCTAAATTTCATCTGTAGTCCCTGGGCAGGACGAGGTAACATACGATTAACAATCACATATAAATATACCATAAAAACGTTATCACGCAAGTAGCCTTTCAGCCAACAAAGTTTCACATTCTTAAAATTATTCCAGTATTCCAGGGCATCAGTAACATATTTGTTCACCTTATTGTCACCTTATTACAAATCAAACTGTTACACTAAACAACAGAGGACAATTGCTGTAATTGTCATCTTCTGGTACGTTGTTGAGTCTGTGAGTTAGAAGCAGGGTGTTAAGATTTTTAGTATAGTGCTAAGTAGGGATGTTAACGATTAATCGTCGATTAAGTAGGTTCATGCGTGTGACGTAAAGCAGACACTAGGAAGAATTAATGTTATGTTTGGGACCATTTTACAGTTTGCGTGTGCATTCGCAGCCTTTTGTTTCGTGCAAATCTAAGTTGTAATATCGTGTTTATTTTGTGTAGGCCTATCTATTCATTCAGCACTTCAGCACACGCAGCTCAAACAGCAATGCACGACTAATAATAACTATGATTGGGATAACTATATGTCACATTACATAACATTTATGAGAACACTATTTTATCATATACACACACGCATTCAGTTCATACAGATTCTGTGACAGGAATTTTATTTATACCACACAGAAGTATTGATTCGCTAAAGGCTGCAGTTAATGATTGATGGTCATCAGTGTGTTGAGTGTTACACAGCTGAGTAATAAAAAGAAAATACCCAAAGTTGTGAAACTAGTAACTAGTTTTGAAGTGACAGAAACTGAAGGAAAGAAGACTTTCTGTTTTAAATTGAGTGTCACCTCCATCATAGAGGGCATCCGTGTCTGCGCACTCGGAGAGAGTGTTTCGAATTCTTGACAAAGCAGGAAGAGTGTCTGAAAGAGAGACACAGATGCTGTATAAATTGCCTGCTGGAGTGGTCTGAATGTATGCATACACGCTTGGCAAGACTGGAACACCTTTCTATGATACCGTAGAGTAATTGAACAGCTTCTGAGGAGGATTATATGACCTGAACGCAGTTCACCACCACAGAAACAAAACAGAAATACGTCAAGCTTGTCGATGAAAGGGATTTTTGCATATGATTCATATGATATGACTTGATTTATTTCTGTGTACGAGTTCAAGGAACATTCTTTCAATGTTATTCATACACTACAAATAAAATTAAAAATCATGTTCTTTTGAAAAAAATAAAATATTTCCAGTGAACATACCAAACAGCTGTGTTAGATTTATACTTAAACAAGATTAAAAAAATAATAATAATGTAGTGTTGGGTCGGTACGATTTTGTAATGTTTTTGAATTTTGCATTTATTTGATAAAAAATACAGTAAAAACTATAATATTGTGAAATATTATTGAAATTCAGTTTTAACAGGATTAGTGTTTTTGTGGAAATTGTGATATTTTAAGCATTCTTTGATAAATAGAAAGAAAATTAACAGCATTTATTTAAAATAGTAATCATTATTCATTATAAGTGTCTTTATTGTATTAAATATTTTACTTACCCTAAACTCTTGAACATAAACGTATTCTCAAAACAAGTTTTAATATCTTGCTGTTTTGATTCTCAAATAAATGTTGACGTTTCTTTACTAGAAAATGACAAAAATACTAATTAAAGAAAATGACTATGTTGTGTGTAGTGATTTGTTTCATAGTTAATTATGATTCTAATGGGTAATGTACAGTTGACTGCATCATGTTAAAATTCGATACTCAGAAGTTTTTGATCTCTCATTTATTTTTCCAGCATTTCATATTGATTGATTTAAAAAATGTATGGTGCAAACGTTGCGTTTTCTCTCTCTCTCCTTCCCTCGCTCTCTGTTCCTCCCTCCACCTGCCGTGTAGATCTGTATTCAGTGGCTTGGCCAGTGTTTCTGGAACTATCTAGATTGGCCTGAGATCTGTCACTATGTGGTCACCTGCGTCATCATGGGACCAGATTACCAGGTGTACATGTGTGTTTCTGCCCTCCGTCACCTGCAGCAAGAGATCCTGCAGCACACACAGACGCAGGACCTGCAGGTCTTTCTGAAGGTGCAGTATAACTTTTGTAAATGAAAACGATGCTATCATTTACTCACCTTCATGCCATTCCAATGTATGAGTTTTTTTTTCTTCCGTGGAAGCTGTTTAGCTGAATGTTCACGTTATTTTCCGTACAATGAAAGTGAATGGATCTGGGGCTGTCTAGCTCCAAAAAGGACCAAACAGCACCATAAAAACATTATTAAAGTGTTCCTCAGAGGAAAGAAGTTCTGGAATAATGACAGAATTTAAATTTTTGGCTGAACTAGTCCTTTAAAGTAAGAGGCGGTGTTGTTTTAAGGGACCATGGAGTGTGCAAGCGTGACTGCGGTAAATCAGATTAAGCAGACTCTTGTCCTTGGTTCACCCTTAAAAGTTCAAAACTTTTTAGTGTTTGTGTGTGCGTCAGTGTTCACGGTGTACCCTGCACAATAGAAAAACCATTTCAGACTATTCCTGAATGGTTTCTGAGGATTTGTACATATCCAAGATTGCAAAACTTATCTGTATTTCATCTAAATTAAAGATCGGGAATGGAAATTACTCGTAACAATCCCTCCTGATGTCACTCTGAAGCCAGAGTAAATGTACAATGAATCCATTTTGGATGATTCAACAAAGGGGAAATCAAACTCAACTAAAGTCATTCTTTGTTTGCAGGATTTCAAAAGAAATTGTCTGTCACTATCCAATCGTTCCAACACTTTGAAAACCATGACACAGTCTAGCTAGTGAGTTCAAAGTATCCTGCAAAACCATTTTAGGCTTTTTTTCCTTCATTTTTATCAGCAACAATAGATGGTGGAATAGTTTGAATGTCTTAGATAATGGGTACTTGTAATTAAAATGCCATTTTTATTGTTTCATTTTGAACAAACCAGCATGCATCCACTTTCTGGTTTTGAATGGCTTTGTAGGCAGGAGACTTTCTTCTGCTTTAGGGAAACATCTGGACTTTTCACAATAGTACCTTATGGCTCTGTGGTTTTATGTTATAGATTTGTTGCTACTCCACAGCTATCATCAGTGCTGTGAAGAAATTCAAGTAACCTTCCACACAATAACAATAACCCAAACAGGAAAAATGTAAATTCTGTCGTTATTTACTCACCCTCATGTTGTTTCAAACCTATATCACTTCTTTCTTCTATACATTACAAAATAAGGTATTTTGAAGAATCTCTAAGCTATGGAAGCTTGTTTCCGCCACAGAATAAAACATTTTAAAAGATAATTGTGACTTTTTATCTCACAATTGCGAGATATAAAGTCAGAATTGCGCGTTATAAAGTCAGAATTGCGAGATATAAAGTCAGAATTGCGTGAAATAAAGACGCAATTGCGTGTTATAAAGTCAGAATTGCGTGAAATAAAGACGCAATTGCATGTTATAAAGTCAGAATTGCGAGATATAAAGTCAGAATTGCGTGAAATAAAGTCGCAATTGCGTCTTATAAAGTCAGAATTCTGACTTTTTTTCTCGCAATTGCGACTTTATATCACGCAATTCTGACTTTATAACACGCAATTGGGAGATATAAAGTCAGAATTGCATGATATAAAGTCGCAATTGCGTGTTATGAAGTCAGAATTGTGAGATATAAACTATTCTGAGGTAAAAAAAAAAAAAAAAGTATCTTTTTTCCCCTTAGAATTGGACTTTATATCTCACAATTCTGAGAAAAGATGTCAGAATTGCGAGATATAAACTCGGAATTATGTGTTGTAAAGTCAAAATTGCGTGATATAAAGTCGCAATTGCGAGAAAAAAAGTCAGAATTCTGACTTTATAAGACGCAATTGCGACTTTATATCTCGCAATTCTGACTTTATAACACGCAATTCTGACTTCATAACACGCAATTGCGACTTTATTTCACGCAATTCTGACTTTATATCTCGCAATTCTGACTTTATAACACGCAATTGCGTCTTTATTTCATGCAATTCTGACTTTATAACACGCAATTGTGTCTTTATTTCACGCAATTGCGACTTTATATCTTGCAATTCTGAGAAATAAAGTCAGAATTGCGAGATGTAAACTCGCAATTGTGAGATAAAAAGTCGCAATTATCTTTTAAAATGTTTTATTCTGTGGCGGAAACAAGCTTCCATACCAAGCTGCTTTTTGACATATAACAAAATTAGGGCTGTCAAAGTTAGCGCGTTAATAACGCGTTAACGCAAAATCATATTAACGGCACTATTTTTTTTAACGCTTGATTAACGCAGCGCGTATTTTCTGTTTGACCCGTGGCCCAAAACCTAGTTGGAGAAATGGAGATACAGTGTTGCCAACTTAGCGACACTGCAGACCCATTTAGCGATTTTTTTTCCCTTAAACAAAGCGCCCAAACCTTATTTAGTTTCTGAGAATCTACCGGTACCGCCGGTACTGCTCTCCCAGCACACGCGCGCGCCTCTCTCTCTCTCGCTCTCTCTCTGCATCTCGCGCTGGAGAGAGGAGCAGCGCTTTAATTCAGTTAAACACAGATATGATGTTGCTCCTCTAATTTTACATGCAAGTTATAGCCGAAATCGCAAAACAGATATTGTGTTTATCTTATGTGTATTTGATTTCATCAGACGACGGCTCGATTATCAGGATTTTTGTGCAGATTAACATCTTGGAAGGGAGAGCTGATTATGTCTTAATGGGTCGCGTTTCAGTCACCATTTCATATTCATTCCGTTGTTTGACAACAGAAACAGTAAAATATACCAATGAAAACAGTTTTATTGAAAATTTAGCTTCATCAAAATGGGCACAGAGAGAGACAAACTATAATGTAGCCTAATAATAAACAATAAATGTACATTTAGCATTTTCAGAAGAGCTGACCTGTCATGCAAAAACCTAAACATGTTTGTGTTAATTGCTCAGTGCAAAGAAAGAGAAGTAATGGGAACCTGGTATTTCTTTGTTCTTTCTACATGTGTCTAATAGACATGAACAAGTTCTTTGAAAAACATCTATGACCTTTGAAACATGTCTCGTCTTCATGCTCTATGTTGACTATGGTTTCAATAATAAACATACATTTGCATAAAGCATCCATATTTATCCATGCCCACGTTGATTAGAGTATTACAAACTTGAAAAGTATTAATTTAAGGTACATTTAGAACAAATAAAAAATGTGCGATTAATCACGAGTTAACTCATGACAATCAAGTGATTAATCGATTAAAATTTTTAATCGATTGACAGCCCTAAACAAAATATTTTAATATTCCAAATTCATCACACCATGTTTGAATTCAGTGATACTGAACACTACTGGTTCTGACTTGTGACCGATTGTGACATGCCAAGTTTAAATATGGAAACAGAATAATGTGAATGTTTATGGTGCTTTTTTTCCTCAAATTCTCAAAATGTGAACATCCTTCAAAACATCTCATTTTTTGGTTCCTTGAAAGAAAGTAATTGGAACAGCTTATGGTGATAAGCTTCAGCTGATGGTGAACACGTTTCATTTTGGGGTGAACTATTCCTTCAAGTTCGCAAAGACTGTAGTTAAATGAGGTCTCATCTTACAATACGTAACTTAATTGTACGTTCCATCAGAGCAGCGTATGCAATTTCACGATCTTTATCTATACTTCTCAGTTTACTTTTTCACATATTGTCAGTTATTATCTGACTCCATTCGGTTTTATTGAAAGACGCTCCGTATTTATATTTATGACATATAGCATTTATCAGCAGTGGATAAAATTGGTTATAGTTTGTTTTATAATGGACTATTTTTTTTTTTAAGCATTGTGAGTTTATCTATTTTGTTTGTCATTGCCAAACCGACTGTGATTGCCAAGCCGTCTGCAGTTATATCACAAAACTGCTAGCACTGCAGGCATGTTTTATTTAATGCAGCAAACTCATAAAGGTTTATTATCCCTTCTCTCATTTTCATCTCTTCACCATGAACTGAAGTGTCCTTTTGTAACTTAAGGCATAGCTTTTGGTCTTGCATCCGCTGACTCATCGTAAACAAAATGTAATTAATATGGCTTTGTCTAAACGATATTATTTATCCCAAGCTAAATGTCAGAGTGTATTAGGCGGTGCATTGTTTATTTAGTACGCTGACGTGTAGCCATTCCTCACATAGTGCCAGTATATGACCTCTTGTTTCATTAATAAAGACCTTTTGTTACTGTTGGCAGTGAGATTTGTCACAATATTTATTATGTGTAAAAGTTTGCATGCTTTCATGCAGCAGAATACAATTGTCAGAATAATTTTAACCACTCTGTGTCGCACATAATCAGGATCTGCTCAGACTGGAATAAGAATATCAAAATCTTGAATGTAATCATTTCTAAAGCTGTTTTAAGCCTGATCTACCTCTTTTCCGCAAACCGGCTCTCTCAATCAAATCTGTGCTTCTTTTATGCTTGCAGGAGGAACCGATCCACAGCTTCAGGATGAGTAATTACCTGGAGTACATGGAGGGGCTGGAGCGCAACTACAGATCCATGGTGCTCTCGGACATGAGGAGCATCTTACCAAGGAGCAGCTAGAAGGAAATCTGAGGATCAGCAGGGACTGAAAGTGCTTGTGGGACAGAATGAGACTGAAAATGTTTCATGGAATTTAGGCTGTTTTTGTAGCGCAACATGCTCGACGTGCAACGAGGCCGGCGTTTTGACGGACATCATGTGAATATTTCCCTTTTGCTTTCATTCTCTTTGATTTTTGGATTCTTATACTGAAGTATTCTCACTCAGGGGATCATAAATATAAGAAAACAAACTCTTCAAAGGCTAGTAAATAAGTAACTGTAGTAAATAAGTAACTGTAACTGCATTGACTGGTAATTTCTTTTGTAAAATGATGCTATATATTGAACTATATATTTCAATATTGTGTATGTGAGCGTGCGTGCGTGTGTGTGTGTGTGTGTGTGTGTGTGTATATATATATATATACAGTACCAGTCAAAAGTTTGGATACATTGCTATTTTTAATGTTTTTGAAAGAAGTCTCTTATGCTCATCAAGCCTGCATTTATTTAATCAAAAATACAGAAAAAAACAGTAATATTGTTAAATATTATTAAAATTTAAATTAATGGTTTTCTATTTGAATATCATTTAAAATATAATTTATTTCTGTGATGCAAAGCTGAATTTTCATCAGCCATTACTCCAGTCTTCAGTGTCACATGATCCTTCAGAAATCATTCTAATATGCTGATTTGATACTCAGTTATTATCAGTGTTGGAAACAGTTGTGCTGCTTAATATTTTTTTGGAACCTGTGATACTTTTTTCAGGATTCATTGATGAATAAAATGTTAAAAAGAACAGCATTTATTCCAAATATAAATCACTTTTTATCAATTTAACACATCCTTGCTGAATCCACTTGATTTGGGAATGTTGTGGGGACACAAAAGATTTCCCAATGCAGATTTGACAACAGGTTCATGTTGGATCCGCGTTGACCAACAGAAAGCTGCTTGGTTTGAAAGCGAATTCTGTACAAGTTGTCCTTTATATGTTGCTATTGACAAGAGACGATGAACCGTTTTTGCTTGCGACATTTCATTTCAATTTCGTACCGTCATGGTTGCTGACCCCAGCCACTAGTCACTCAGCCTGTTACATGACATCAAGTAAATATGAAAAAATATGATAAAAAGTTATTTTTAATGGAAAATCAAACATGAAGTGAAGTAAATGTGATCTATGTCAACAGTTGAGTACAGGATGAATCGCAGGCCATTCTTGTTGTGTAGTGTGTGTTTTTTACTAAAGGCATACATTAACATCTGTAGTCTGTTATTCCCATCCTAAGGAAGCTGTATAGAGAGGCGGTATCACGTCGACAGGCCATCATTAGCACATAGATGCAATCTCTCACCCTCGCCATCTGTAACTCACACTGTGAATAATGAATTAGATCATTAGAGAGAGGTGTCTTTCTCCTTCACAACAACTGCTAAATATTGCATACGGTTTACTCAGTAGGAGGCAGAAGCAGTTATAATTTTAAGCTGTAAAAAGTTCCCTCAGAGTGCAATCTTTCACACCTATATAACTTCTATGTATATGCTCAGAAACAACCACTGCATTAAAATCACTTGTGCGTCATCAGTTGATTTTATCTTTGTGTAGTAATAACAAGCTATACACATTAATCAGGTTAATGATTTAACGGCTGATTGTTTGCCAACAGTCATCTGGAAATCTGGAGTGTCTTGCTTTGGCTTGTTATAAATTGACAATACAAGCCTTTGTGACGTGGATGTTGATGATGTATCTACAGACCAAAATGGTAGGATAATTAGAAAAGACTAATTATGGGTAATTAAACTGATTAACTGATAATTAGGGCCTATCTGTCTCTGTATTAGGCTTGAGGAGTTGCATTAGCTTGACTTTCTCTGGTAAATATGCTTTATTATTCTCCTCCACATTAATTATCCATGTTATGACTGCCAAATTCCACTTCTTGAAGAATCTGCTTGATGAATGGGCAAATTTTAATCAAACGTGAGCATCACTATCCCTTACTCACTCTGAAGGGCACTTGACATTAGTATTTCTGAAGGGTGCAGGGCATTAAGGGCCATTCACACCAACATTTTTTATGAGAATAGGGAAGTCCAGAACTATATACCCCACATCTATAACAATAACAACAAAGAGGAATGATATAGTTACATTAGAACCATTCCAGCTGATAACCGATAATAACATTGACAGAAAATTTGAATTCAATCAGAAAGTTACCGCCATGAACAAATTATTATTATAAGTCAATTATTTTTAATGAATGCGTGCAGCTTACAACTATAAGACATAAATCATTGTGTTTACTGACTGTTT
Source organism: Abramis brama (assembly GCF_963993115.1). NCBI lineage: Eukaryota > Metazoa > Chordata > Actinopteri > Cypriniformes > Leuciscidae > Abramis > Abramis brama. The sequence goes on from NC_139980.1 coordinate 28,074,281, forward strand.
GTTTATATTTCACAACATGTAGGTAAAGATGCACATCATTGGCCTGTTGCTTGAAGCTACTGTACCCTAACAAACTGAGTTTCAGAGTAGGTTTAGGGTTGACGAAACCATACAAATCCAACCTGGTTTAGATCCGATTCAGCAAATGTGATTTCACTAAGTACAACATGTTCCTGGATCAACATCTTTTTTGATCCTTGAGCAACATTCCAATTAACCAATCAGATTTGAGGGACAAGTTTATGGTTTCTCAAGTTTAGTCTTACAACCATGGTTAGGTGCTTCTACATCTGTGTTATTCACCTATCATTTCCTTCTGATTTTAGGGATAAGTTATGGGTAGGTTTAGGGTTAGCGATAGGAATTTTTTGGAAAAAATTGGTTCCTGGATCAACATGTTTCGGTTTCTCTTTATTTTGATGGCCCCTTTAACACATTCTGTTGACTATAAGTAACTTTGCACCTACATGTCTACTAACTCTCATTAGAGTGTGAGTTGAGTATTAGTTGTCTAAAGTTAGGGTTAGAATTATTTGGCATGTAGTTGTAAAGTTACTTATAGTCAGTAGAATGTCTGTTGGAGGACCATCACAATAAAGAGTTAGCAGATATTAAGCAGACGGTCTACTGATACTCTAATGAGAGTTAGTTGACAGAATGTTCAAAAGAGACCATCAAAATAAAGCGTTACCCATGTTTCCTGTCCAAAAATGTGTCTTAATAGGTAGAATCATGGTGACCTGTCATGTATGTCACTTTGCTCACAGCTGATTGGTCCAGTTTTAGTTTGCAATCTCTAACCCATAAAACAGAGCAGGTTAGCCTTGTAGCTGAAGTAACATTGTGACGAACACTGCTAAAAACCAATCCATCTTCTTGAGCCTAAAAAGCCAGAGCTTGCTCAAACTATTCTCAAGTAGAAGTTTATAAAAAACCTTTTTGTTTTAGTGTTGCTCTACACTGTGCTAACAGCCCATTTTGAATTTGTCCTGTATTTCAGGTGAAGCTAAGCGGTTGTCATTTAGCATTGATGTTCAAGTGTCAGTCATCGGATACCTACTTACTGTGCATTGATGGACATACAATCAATCTGAGAGTCTTTGAAGAAGATATCACAAGCATTATCCATCTCCATTGAACTCCAGAATCTCAAGGGGTGAGGGGATGAATCCATTTTCTCTCTGTATCAGTTCTAATCTGGACTGATTAGCGTGTGATTAGAATGCATGACTTTAACTCTCCCTGTCTGCAAACCCAAAGCCCAGTAGCATCAACGATAGGTCGGTTTCTACAGCAAATGGATGAGATGGAGGGAGTCGATTCTTATTCCTTGTGGAATAGAGGAGGCTTAAGGATCAGGCTCAAACTAAAGAGAGTTAAAACAGACAGACCTTGTGTGGAAAGTAAATTTCTTATGTTCAGAGTATAGGCTCTGAAGAAAGGAAACGAAGAGAAGAGCCGAGAGGCAGAAGATGATTAACACACAGGCATAACTCATCCATTCCCTGTCAGAAGAAGCCAATAATTTATAACACACATTGTGTATTATACACACGCTTCCTCAGTCAAGTTGGAGCCCCATTCTCATCACACAACATCAGAACCACTCATTTGAATCGTATCGCCACTCTGGAGTAGCACGACGGTGTCCTCTGGTTCAGCTCCTAATTTATTTAGAGACTATTCTTTTCACATTCTCTTTTCGCTGTGATCTAACCCAAAATGACATCATCAGCACAATTCCTCCTCAGGCCCACCTGACGAGACCATCAGGTTAATTGCAAAAAGTCTCATTAGCGTTATCATACAAGCAGCAATTTGAATTACCCGAAACACAATACTTACCAGAGCGCAGAGGGTGTCCCATGAATCGAATATGAGAGCTTGATGATCAACTAGTGCAGATAACCCACCCGGGCAAAAAGCAGCATTATTCTCGAATGTCTCTGTCTCTTTGAATTACAGGAACAGAGATTGCAGATAGTGTTTGAGTGAAGATATCACAGAAGAAGTGTACAATATGTCAGAGTCATGTCAGAGGTGAGGCTCTTCTGTCTGCTGTGTGACATACCATTCATCCAGGGCATTTTGACCCCTGGAGATCTATCTATCTACCTATCTATCTATCTATCTATCTATCTATCTATCTATCTATCTATCTATCTATCTATCTATCTATCTATCTATCTATCTGTCTATCTGTCTGTCTGTCTGTCTGTCTGTCTGTCTATCTATCTGTCTTATCTGTCTGTCTGTCTGTCATTCATTCGTTCTGTTGTTCCATCCATCCATCCATCCATCCATCCATCCATCCATCCATCCAATTTCAAGAAGACTATTATTACTGCTGTTTTGAACCCATAATCAGAAGCCAAAAGGCATTTCTAAAATCTAATTACTCACCTATCTTTATGACCGTTATTATAATTTTTATTCCTTTAGGCACACATTTTTTTGGCTTCAGTTAGCTTTATGTTAAACTCATATGCCACCACTTAACTGTGAATAAAGGAAACGGCAAAAAAAAACTAAACAAAAATACATCTCAGTACAAAGAGCAAGCCAAATGGAATTGTGGGCGTTGAAGGGAAAAAAAACTGTACCATCGCATTGCGTGGACAGCTGAGATATTTTTTCCCATTGTCTGCCTCCTTTTCAATGTGAAGTGCCTATTATTGACTTTGATTTTACATAATGTATTGACATCCTTGTAGCTCATACAAATGTGGCACTAACTAATGAAACCATGGTTGACATCTTTCCTGGCAAAAGTTCATTTCATTCCTGCAGGTGAAAATTCAGTCAAAACACACTGCAGGTGTTACTGAATGTGTTTTGCACTAAATGGATCTGCTGATTTATTGCATTTTGACTAGAGTAACCTGGTGGATATAAATATACAGTATAACATCTGGACTACAAAATACTATAAAATAGGGAAAAAATGTGACTGGAACTTGACTTGCTGCCATAATGATATGGTGCTTGCTTGAGAGGTGGTTGCTGTTGTTCTGAGTGGTTGTTTACAGGCCCAAGTCAGAAGAGCCCATCACCCCAAGACCTCATATCAGCTACTGTATATATATTAGATGTGCGCCATGACTATTTTTATTAATGTTTAAAATTTTGTAACCGACTAGTGTAACAAATCCTCAGAGGAGTCAAAAAAGTCTGTATATGTGATTCATTTAAAATAGCCTATACTTAATCTATGAATCAAACAGTCAAATCCAATACTGTTGGATGAATGTCACCGAAAAACATATGCAATGTACCGTATAATTTATGTGATGCTTGCCTTGCATTATGATCATTATACAGTAAACCTAAGTGTTCACTTAATCAACATTAACCAATATAGACATATTAGTCTTGCACTGCCTAATGATAAAGTACCAACTCAGCTTATTATAAACAGAATTCCTCAAATAAAATGTAAAAGTTAGCCGAAATAAATCAGCACGTCAAGGGATTGTTGTTCGTTACCGCCACTCGCGTGTCCATTTTTGAACATGCTTTGAGAGTATGAAAAGTGCATATATTATTATATAATATTAGTTAGTTAAAAATAAACATGGTCTGTTTGAGTGCTTAAAGACAGCATGCAAGGAAGGATAAATGATGGGTGTAAATTGGTATGCCAGCAGTGTATGGGGCTTCCTCCACTGAGCAGATCAAACAAGCTTCTGCTTAATGCTTTTCATTTATCAATACGGCCCCATCAGTAGACAAGCAACAGTCTGGATTCTCTCGAAGGAGCGCTTGAGCTCAGAAACATTAATGACAGACATCACCGCAGAAAGGTCTGAGTCATGGCAGAGAGAGGCTAACAGAGATCTTAGGGATCAGAGTGACGATTAACCCTGGTAAGTGCTCACACATACACAGATGTACCGTGGTGTGTGGCATTTTACATTATCAAACAGACATTAATACTATAATATTTTATTTTAGTATGTTTATATTCTTAGATTAAATTAGCAATTAAAAATAATTTGCATGTAACACTCAAGTGTGAAATTAATTGTTTCTACTGTTTTTGCATTGATTTAAAAATAATAACTGCAGCAATACAGTAACACTATTTTCTGTCTGCACTTCATTACCACTAACTGTTGTTCTGCTATTATTATTAATAGTCACCTTCTTTTCAGATCATTAGTTGGCAAATTGCCTGTTAGCACTAGTCATGATGGTTGCAGGCATGCAGATGCAGCTCTAATTTCACCAAGCTGGGGAGTCTCTTAATTCAGCTAAACAGTTCAACTTCGTTTGGATTCGAAGGTAATGATGTCAAGTGATTCAAGTTGTTTCCTTTGTAATTAGTCCATTCTAACCAATACGCAACTTCCGGGATTGTTATGAACATCATTATCTATCATCTCTTTACCCATCATCAGTATACTGTTCCATAAAACTATGGAGATAGAAAGATAGATAGATTTTGCCACATTCTTCATAAATAAAACCACCACCATCAGAGGCCAATTTACCAATCCACAAACTGACACACACATTTTACCAGCTAACACACACATTCTACCCTCCTTCCCTCTACTTTCATAGGCACAAGTCTCCAAACTCCTCCTTTCCAATCGCCCTACCACCTGTCCACTTGATCCTATTCCTACTAACCTACTTCAAGCCATTTCATCCTCAGTTGTACCCACACTCACACACATCATAAACACCTCTCTTCACACTGGTACCTTTCCCACAGCATTTAAGCAGGCTCGTGTAACCCCACTGCTTAAGAAACCCATTCTAAATCCAGCACATCTGGAAAATTACAGACCGGTATCTCTTCTTCCATTCGTCGCAAAAACACTTGAACGAGTTGTTTTCAACCAGATCTCTTCCTTCCTTACACAGAACAACCTCTTGGACAACAATCAGTCTGGTTTCAAAAGCGGACACTCATCTGAGACTGTCCTGCTCTCAGTAATTGAAGCTCTGAGACTGGCAAGCGCAGCTTCCAAATCCTCAGTTCTCATCCTGCTGGATCTGTCTGCTGCCTTTTACACAGTTAACCACCAGATCCTCCTGTCAATCCTAAAGATGAAGGGCATTTCAGGAACCGCACTCCAATGGTTCAAGTCTTACCTCTCAGGTAGGTCGTTCAGGGTGTCGTGGAGGGGTGAGGTGAGGTGTCTAAGACCCAACATCTAGCTACTGGAGTGCCTCAGGGCTCAGTGCTTGGACCACTTCTCTTCTCCAACTACATGACATCACTAGGATCTGTGATTCAGAAACATGGCTTTTCCTATCATGGCTAACTCCACCTCTCATTCCAGCCTAACGATCCGACGGTAGCTGATCGTATCTCAGCCTGCCTGACAGACATTTCTGGCTGGATGAAGGACCACCACCTTCAACTAAACCTTGCGAAGACAGAGCTACTTGTGGTCCCGGCCAACCCAACACTTCATCACAACTTCACCATTCAGCTATATAGGCTCGTCATCCATAACTCCATCAAGGTCAGCCAGGAACCTTGGAGTGGTAATTGATGATCAATTGAACTTCACAGACCACATTGCTAGAACTGCCCGGTCATGTAGATTTGCCTTGTACAACATTAGGCGGATCAGGCCCTTCCTCACACATGGGCTTCCACCACATGTCACTCCTCTCCTCACAAAATTGCACTGGTTGCCAGTTGCCGCTCGCATCAAATTCAAGTCACTGACATTTGCCTACAGAACAACCACTGGCTCTGCTCCCTTTTACTTATACTCATTACTTCAGACTTATGTGCCATCCAGAAACTTGCGCTCTGCAAGCGAACAACGTCTTGTGGTGTCTTGTGGAGGCACAAAATCTCTTTCTCGGACCTTTACCATGACTGTTCCCTGCTGGTGGAATGATCTGCCTAACTCAACCAGAGCTGCTGAGTCCATAGCCACTTTCAAGAAACGGTTGAAGATGCTTCTTTTTCGACAGCACTTGATCCAGTAATACTAACACTTTCTCTTCTATTCTATTCTATAAAAAAATAATAAAAAATAACATGTACTGCGTTAGATTAAACTGAGAGGGGTCATAGCACTTGCATATTGTTGTCCTACTGTTAGTTTAGTTGCTTCTATTGTTCTCATTTGTAAGTCGCTTTGGATAAAAGCATCTGCTAAATGAATAAATGTAAATGTAGAGAGAGAGAGAGAGAGAGAGAGAGAGAGATGGATGGAACAGAGATAGATAGATAGATAGATAGATAGATAGATAGATAGATAGATAGATAGATAGATAGATAGATAGATAGATAGATAGATAGATAGATAGATAGATAGATAGGGACAATTCAGGATTCGACATATTGCTGTATGTACTCAATAATGAAGCCCTTTAAAGTTCACTAGCTTCTTTTCTCATTAATCATATAGGGCTATAACAGAATCATTTCCTTAACATATTATGAATTATGGGCTAATATCAAAAAGTACAGGATAAATGACCATATAGTATGAAATGTAATAATGTCAAAATGTGCTCATAATCAAAGGAAATACTAAGCAGGAAGAGCCTATTCAAAGCACACCTTCCTTTTGTCCTCTTAATCACATTTCATGAAAACATAATCATCAGTCATTTCAGACAATACTTATTCACGGTGAAAATACATGAAATCTGAAATAATTGACATCAATTTCGGTGCCAGCAACACAGACCTTGGAAGGCCTGAAAAGGTCAGAGCGGGACACGAATTATGCCGGTGTTAATTAGTGACGTGCCCCAGTGGCTGCACGGTCTGTGATCAGGGTGTCAATGAGCTTTCATTAGCACAGCAACAGGAAATACACACTCGCACACATGCCACAGAACAGGATTAAGCCTGTTCCAAATCTGTCTGTGGAGCTAAACTTCTCCTCACCTCTGTGTGCTTGACAACATTGGTCATGTTTTTTAATGCATTTACCATATTTACATCCATTAAATTCACAGGGATTTTTTAAGTCGTCATGCATCAAATCCAAGGGATCAGGGTGTTGCTGGTCAGCATGGACCATAAGCCCCTGCTGGTAGATGATGTAACTACACCATCTGCCAGCATAAAGCATCTTTCTCCATTGATGGCCACTCAAAAGTGTGTATTCTGACAAAATAGTTTTAGTTTTGTTTTTTATTTTGTTTTCTGCTTCTGCAATATGGGTCCTGTATAAAGCTAAACTGATATTCACCTTATTTGTCAATGTGGAAGTTAAGTTATTTCCTGTGAATGTGCAATGATTTCAGCCGCTATAGGTCAATAACTATAGAAGAATAAAGTTCAGTAAAAAGTAAAACTATTTGCTCTACAAACAACGTGATAACAAATTTCATTTTGCAGTTTTAAGCAGCATAATGGACTGCTTTTGTACAGTTAAAATAACTGGAAGTTGTATTTTAGTATTACTTATATAATATTAGTGTTTTTGTTATTTTATAAAAAAATATATTTTAGTTTTATTAATTTTATGTATTATTTTTTTAACAATGTTTCTAGATAGCTTATATATTTATATTTATCTATATATTTATGTTTATTTCAGTTTTAGTAATTTTAGTACTTCATCTTATTTCAGTTAGTAATATAATATAATATTTATTATATTTTAGTTCATCTTTATTTCAAAATATATAATTTCTTTAACTTTAATGCAATATGTTCAATTTGATGAATATGTTCAATATGTTCAATATTCAATTGTTGAATAAAAGCATATGCCAAATGTTGAAGTAAATAAATTGCCAATATTTATTTTGTTTGGTTTGTTTTTAGGCAATTTGTTTACATGATATGGAATGCTAACAAATAGCTTTCTACCGGTATTATAATCTTCCTTACATCAGTAAATGGACTGTGTTTAAATGGACTGTGTTGTCCTGTAGACAAACAATCAATCAATAAATCAATCAGTAAATCAAAAACTTTGGAACTCTTACAAATTAGACATGAATAATGACATATTGAACGGTCTTTTGTCCCTCGTGTCTCGTTTTTGTTTGCAACGTAAATATATACTCTGACTAAAAGTCTATTGGTACTGGTAATTCCAGTAAAGTGCTGGAATTGTCTTGAAGCATTTTTTCTCATGGATCCTAGAAGTACTCCTCCAGTTTAACTTAGCTGAAAATGACACCGATGGAGATATCAGAGAATTTCAGACTGCGATTGAGGAAAAATAGGAGCTTTGTAATTGGACTCATTTAAATAATGCATTCAATGTACAAATTTGCATTTGCACAATGTAATTATTGAGGAACCTATGTGAGCAGATCATAATTTCAGCCTTTCTTGCTGAATGACATCGCTCTCACCTAGGTGTGAAACACTCAGACACATACCAGTGTAAGTAAGGAGCTTTTCTTTATCTTGTACGATCAATAATTATGCCCTGAACAGACGCTCAAGCATTCATGGCTGAATCTCAAGGTCCCAGGGTCTCAGTTGCACAGTGAAAGCCCATATGCTTAGAGAGCGTCTAATGAGGGTCTTTCAGTCATTTTCTTCAGTGTTCCAGGCAATACGATGGTTGACTGCAATCTGAAAACCAATTACGCTACCGAGAGCAAGAGCATGTGTATTTGTGCAGAGGCGGCTTGCTGTACCGAAAGTCAAAAATCACTATTTGATATGTTTAAATATGGTTCAATAAATCTTTGATTCAATAAATCAGAGATTAACTTTGTTTCTCTGCTTCGAGATTTGAGAACTGGGCGTCTAAAGCTTTGACAAAATGGTTGAATGAATTTTGCTTTTCAGCTTTCCGTTTTTAAATGAGTTTTTCATTCCCTCTGTGTATGTGTGTGTCTAGGTGCAGTTTTTCCTGTCTGCTGGATGGTGAAGGCTGCACTTCCTGTGATAGATGTGTTTCTATCACACCAAGAGTTTTTTTTATTCTCATCAGTCCTTACGGAGGTGAAACCGCAGGTCTTTATATTATGCTGAGAGAGCGGGTCAGGGCCGTCCGCTCATGCTATGGGGGTATATCACTGCACTGTTGTTTTATATTAGATCTGCTAACAGAGAAAAATGTAAGCCACTATTTTGACGACTGAAATTAGTATTTTATATTAAAGGTGCATTGCGCAAGTCTCTGAGTTTTTGCAGAACTATGCCCCCTCTGGCGACAAGCGAAACTGCAACCAGAGGTGCGCACGCTCATGGACCACACGCACACGCACGCTTGCACGAGCTGTTCATAACCAAAGGAGCATCAGCCACACAAATATTTTGTTTACAGTCATAATGTCTTCAGAGGTAATAAAGTTATAAATCTGCAAGTCATTTTAAATATGTGAAAGCCGGAAAGGCATTTGAGTAAATTACACACTTATGTGTGAGGGGAAAACGGGGGTAGTAGAAAACTTCGGTTTTTGTTTCCATCTATCTCCATGTTGAACTGTTTTATGTGTTTACTGTATCCACTTATGATTGTATTATTATGGAAACACGTTCATGAACAATATACGTTATTACTTTGTTATTACTTTGTAAAAGCTCAAAATAATAATCATACCATACACAGTTGGTCAACAAAGTACACTCAAATGTCTCAAGGTAATATTCATAGATTATTACATCATTTGTTGTCATAGATTTGCCGTATCAGATATTAGAGACTGGGCTATATCTTACCGTTTTATCAAGAAAAAAAGCCAACTGAGGATCCCGTTTGAGCCCTAGAGCAGACCGGAGATTCCAACGAACAGTATTTATATCGTTTTTACCTTTTGTACACAGCCACGTCCAAGTGATCTGAGGGCGCGGGCGCTTCCTAGTGTGTGCAGCAGACCGGAGATCTCTCCATTTGTTAAAAGCCTTCCCAATGTTGACTCTCGTCTTATTCCGACGCCTGTGGCACTAGACAAAAGTTTTCTTTTCTTTGTCTTATGTGGAGTTTGCGTTGGGGTTTGGAATGAACTACAAGCCGGTCTCTTTGAATCCATCTTTTACTTTTGTCGAAAGTTGACTAAAGTTTTGTTTTGTCGCTCGAGTTGTCTTCGCTGATACGGAGAATGGTACGGTGGCCGAGAGAGCTCAACGCGCTGCAACTGAAGAAAACACATGCAAATAGAAAAAACACCCGCAAATTAAGAAAACATCTTCATCAGTTTCACAACACATGTGTGCTCCAAATACTCACAACACAACCAAATACAGAAACGCGCTGCAAAAGTTCACAACACAACCAAATACAGAAACGCGCTGCAAAAGTTCACAACACAACCAAATACAGAAACGCGCTGCAAATAGAACAGAACACAACGGAAATGTTTCTGGGGAACCCAATAAGTGACGGACCCGGCTGGGACGTGCTTACAGCTGTCTACTTTTATTATTATTTATTTATTTGCAAAACATACAGAGATGACACGTTTATGACATACAACTTTGTATACAATATACAAAATGTATTTACAATAAGTTCAATGTCATAAGAATACTAAAAAGAACAATGAGCTGAAGACTAAAATAAATAAATAAATAAATAAAGATAGAGAAAAAGAACATGAGGGAAAGACATTAATCTATACATCAGTTACATTGTACACATTTTGTCATGTTATGTTAAAATAAGTTTCATAAGAAATGTTAGAATGCAGCTAGGGTCCAAATATGAGACGGCAAGTTTTAAAGTTGAGATATAACTGAGATATATCACACACAGATATAACGCATATTTTAAAAACTTTGTTGTATAAAATGTATATTTATTTGCAACAGTTATGTTAACAGCAATAATACTATATTTCTGGTAATATTTATTTGCAACAGTTATGTTAACAGCAATAATACTATATTTCTGGTAATATTTATTTGCAACAGTTATGTTAACAGCAATAATACTATATTTCTGGTAAGACAGCTATTCAGCTGATGGACACGCGCTGCGTTGTCATGGGAACATCCCAGGTGAAAATAATGAGGAAATTACGTTGTCTTTCGTTGCTCCCTTCATCAACATAATGGCACACAAGTGCCCCGCTCCCTCCAAAGTGCCCAATTCAAGGGCTCTGCCGTCTTCCCTTTTAAGAGAGTAGGGCATAGGTAAAGCTCACGAGCAATAAGCACGTCCCAGCCGTCCGTCCGTAACTTATTGGGTTCCCCGGAAACATTTCCGTTGTGTTCTGTTCTATTTGCAGTGCGTTTCTGTATTTGTTTGTGTTGTGAACTTTTGCAGCGCGTTTCTGTATTTGGTTGTGTTGTGAGTATTTGGAGCACACATGTGTTGTGAAACTGATGAAGATGTTTTCTTAATTTGCGGGTGTTTTTTCTATTTGCATGTGTTTTCTTCAGTTGCAGCGCGTTGAGCTCTCTCGGCCACCGTAGAATGACGGCAAATACACAAACCTGCCAGACATTACCAGGTGAGCGTGAACGCGCATGACGTCACGCACAGTCTCAAATTCCGTCCCGAATCCCTCTTATTTATTTTACTGTACAGGATTATAGAGGCAATCGCAGTGATCAGAGAAGGGCTCATTCAGCCCATCAGGCAATTGTTTAAGCATGTATGGGTTAGAAAAACGGGTATTTTTAACAATGCAACTTTAAGTTGACTCGACTGAATGATCTTTACCAGCAAACAAGTTCATGAATTTTGTTGATTATAACCAGGGCTGGGTACAGGGTAACGCTTTAGTTTAGGGTCCAATTCTCACTATTAACTTGCTTATTAGCATGCTTATTACTAGGATATTGGCTGTTTATTAGTACTTATAAAGCACATATTAATGCCTTATTCTGCACGACCATATTCTACATCCCTTAATCCTACCCAATACCTAAACTTAACTACCTTACTAACTATTAATAAGCAGTAATTAGGAGTTTATTGAGGCAAAGTTCGTAGTTAATGTTGAGAATTGGACCCTATTCTAAAGTGTGACCAAAAGCTTTTCTTACTCAGTATTTTTGACGTTTTTTGACAAAATTAATTTAAGGTTTCAAAGGCCAGATATACTACACCCCTCTTGGTGCTGAAAAATTTGGCCTGTTATTTTTGCACCTGACCTTATTACATATGCATTTGTAGGAGTTTCCCTATCAGACTGCTAAACTTAAGGCCAATTCACACAGCACAGACAAATGCCAACAAACACGTATGCTGGGTTTTGTCAGATCAGTGTGTTACGCCTGTCGGTGTCTGTTTGGCGTTGGTCAGGTTTTGTTTTCACCCAAGTGAACATGTTCAATCAGTGTTTGTCTGTGTCTGTTGGGGAAGTGTGAACATGACAGTTATTTTAAAAAAATCTAAATCCAACGGCCAACTTGTTTGTTGGAGTTTGTTGGCATTTGTCTTTGCGGTGTGAATTGGCCTTTATGGGTGGAGAGTATTTAAAGAGTCATGCAACATGATTTACTAATGTAATTCAGTGGTATTTCCCCCCATAATCCATTTTGCGCCTGACATGACAGGCACATTGTCAGTAGAGCACTGACAGAACTCTCCACTCCCATGGTCATAATAGACTTTCTACGGACACTGTAACAGTCATGATATGATGTCACACTCCGTGGCGTCTTTTTTATAAACATGAATTCAACATAGTAATACATTAAAAATGTATAAATATACAATCTACTCGACTCTACTCTACTTGACTCTACACAAATATGTGTTCTTTTAATCGAGACAATAGGTCATGCTGTGACGTATCGATCTTCTACTGGTCAAACGTCTTCACGTGATGCGAATTCGCAGGTCAGAGTTCACCAAATTTGACCTTTGGAATTTGACCTGTGTTTCCGGTTTGACGCATTTGCATCAAGTGTGTCCAAGTGTGTCCCCTGGTGGCTGCTGCAGTATAGGTCACAAACCCCGCCCTCTCCATGTAATCTAATGGGACGTGAGCCAAACCAAAAAAATCCAATTACACTTCAAATATGTTTTTCCAAAGATGGTTTCCGTCATTTTGGATAGGTCTTATCACGCAGACATACTTTAAAGTGTTCGTTTTTCCATTAAGTTATAGTTTTTTTTATGCTATAAAAAGTGGTGAAATGTAATGATTGACAGCTGTGATTCCCTTGATGCCGCAGCTCCACCTCAGGATCATTACTGCGTAGACTCTGGCTCCGACTGTTACTGGATATTTTGGCTTCATTTTTCTAAAGTGGAAGGAAGCCGAGACGCTCTGTCCATCTTTTTTTTTTACAGTCTATAATTCGCATAATGAAAGTCAATGGAATGAAATGTGTAGTGTGAATGCTCCTTTAGAAGTAAAAGAAAAAATCTAAGTAACCTGTTAAACATGAAAGCTTTACAGTCATTTAAGATGAAGACTTTTCTCCTTATATAGAACCTTTTTGGCATACAGCGTTCTTTAAAATTGAGTCGAGAACCCCATGGGTTTATATAGAATCCCAATGAACCTTTTTTTCTAAGAGGAGATTCCAGCCGCACGATAATTTGCGCTGTTCAGTAAATCTGGCCCCAAGTCTTGTTTTCTGAGGGGGAAAAAATCTCCCAATGGCATAAGAAAAATAAATTTAATACAAAGGGAAAAAGACTTTTATTTTTCTTATATCATTGGCAGATATGTTTTTCTTGTTTTTAGCATAGACTTATTTTGGATTCTCAAGGAAATGCGTCTTAATTTAAGACAGTTAAGATATTTTACTGATAAACAATACAAGAATGCTTATTTTTACAGTGTAATTGCTGGGCCAGTAGAGCCAGTGTCCCAAATTGCCAAAGAAGTCATTGAGCGACAGTGATCGAACAGGGTTCAACTTTGGATGCTTTTGATTACTGCTGGAGTCTAGTGTTAAAATGTTACTAGTGAGACGGGTGTAGAAAACAGGCCGGCTGTCTTCTGGCTGTGATCATGGTGGTTGGGGAGAGACCTCCAATACTGCCATTAATCTGGCTGACACTGACATAATACAAGAGTCAGAGGAACGTCTGGCCAGCAGCAACACCGCTGAGATACGGCCATTAATTCACACAACTGCGGACCGCTGTCTGTAATCTTTCCACGTTCCTCTGTGTCTGTGTGTGGTGAAAGCAAAACAAAGATGTACACGTCTTTGGCTTCATGGTTTATTTTGAATTAAAAATACATCATCACAGAGGTATAGACAATTATTTTTGGAACGCTCGCGCTCAGGCTCTGTGAGGCGTATTACCCGAGGCAAAGTTTCAGAGAGTTATCATCACTGGGAAATAAATAATGAATCGTGATTCTGTCAGAGATTTATAAAAAATGAATAGAGATTTGAAAACTATACTGTTATAGTCTCTGTGTAAACTACAAAAACTTGAATTTGTGAAAACAGTGACGTCATGCTCAAGCGTATTAGGTGTTTATTATATAGTCTATAGACCTTATGTAGCCCCGCCCCTTTTCAGCGCTGCGCTCGTTGTCTTTTGTCTTCCGGTCTGTATTTTCACAGCGATCTTGCACATTTATGAATGAACGGCTCGTTTTGAAATCTTCCCGGTCGACTGACATTTGTTAAGACATCTGCTTTAAACATTACAGTCCTCATGATAACTTTCGTTAACTTTACATTAAGTAAATCCACTTTACTTAATTACTCCTGGACAGCAATGCCATAGAAATATACAGAGCGACCACAAAACCAGAAGTTCAAAGACAATATTCTAAAGATGGCGGCGCCCTCGTTTCTCTGGCGCATAAGGTCTATAGGAGTGTAGCGTTTCCTTACAAAGTGACATCGCCATCTACTGGCCTGGCAGCAGAATACAGAGTTTTTATTCGTTTTAGCGGGTCCATCTGAACATAGTTTTGATAACATTGTCATCTGTACAGGAAAAACACAAAGAAAAAACTTTTCTGTTTTTAGCATATTGATGTTGTGTAAACGTACCCTAAGTTTGATGAATAGTTTGTTAGTTTACTCAAGAATTAAAATGTTTATGTTGTTTCAAACCCAAACACAAGAAGAAATTTTGAAAAATGTTCCATTTCTAATTTTGGTGCCAGCAGCACTTAATGGCATTTTGAACAAGGATTTTGACCAAACGACAAAGAAAAGCTACTGGCAATTTTTTAATGCAATTTAAAATGTGCTCTATATTGTCTTATTTAACTAGGATAATAAATCAATAAATCCAAAAATTTAAATTGAAAAATAAATGAATATATTAATTTTTTTTAACCACATTTTAAAATATGAAATAAATACAGGCCTATCTATTAATGTCTATTTAAAAAAAAAATAATTTTTGCAATTTAAAATGTGCTCTATATTGTCTTATTTAACTAGGATAATAAATCAATAAATCCAAAATTTTAAATTGAAAAATAAATGAATATATTAATTTTTTTTAACCACATTTTAAAATATGAAATAAATACAGGACTATCTATTAATGTCTATTTTAAAAAAAAACATTTAATTTTTTATGTTTGTATTATCGAAATTGATTTCTTATTCCTTCGTTTAATTTTAAGGGCCACTCCATGACGCTCTGCTCTTATGCATTAAAGCTACTTTGAGGCAAATACATAAATATGTTTTTCTTTCATTCACTTTTAACTATGGTCTCAATCAGAAAATATGCTTAATCATGTATGGTTCACCATCATAGGCAGACTTTTGCTTCAAATGTGTCAGCCTTCATTTTCATATTAAACATGTTTCTCTTATAAACTCATGCATATTCAGTAACTGGCATAGGCAATTAGATGATGTGAATTAAATTAATTTTGAGAAGCTGTATTTTGAAAACTCAGTGATTTTGCATGTAATTTTTCATTAATCTAGGTGTGAATGGTAGTTTGAATGTTGTTTAAAAAGTCCTCTCTATTTTGGAACTTTATTCATTTCGAAAAGGAATCCGATATATTCAGAGTGTGCTCTCAGAGTTTATCTGTTTTTCATTAAGTTTCACATTTTTTCTCTCTCTTTGCAGAAGTTTGAGTCTCAAGAGATCTCCAGGTACTGATCCAGGAACAGGATATCCTTGTTTGAGCAAAAACAAGATGGATTACTTTGAAAAACATCCCAAGCGGCCAACCTAATCAGTTTTCCCCCTTTGAAGCATATGTTCACACATGAAATATTAATCCAGGGTGGCTTAAACAATTTTTTAGGTCGTTTGCAGCACATTTAATCTGATATGTTGCCAAAAACCTGCATGCATCCATATCAGCTCATGTACATGATCTAAAACACACAGCTTTATGCATGAAAAATTCATCTCTGTTGAGAAAGGAGTTTACTTCACACTGCTAAATGAAACATTGATGCAGAATAGCTGAGATTTGCACTCACTGATCGCATAATCCATCTGTAACAGCCATTCTTGGACATCCAAAAATACTCAAACTTTCAGCTATTTTAGAAAGCAATCAATAATGGCTGATTGCATGTGTAGTCTACTGTTGAAGCCTGGATCGTTAGATCTTCTCCTCTAGCTATTCAAGAGACTGTTAATTTCCTTCGCTCCTCCATTACAGATTTTGTGACCCTCAGTCTTTTTCGGTCCTGCAGTGAATTATCCGCCTTTGACCAGAGTCAAAGTTCTTTTTTCTCTTCTTCACTGTCTGAGGGCGATAAGCAGAACAGAGGCAGTGGACGGGTCAGGATTTGATTGGTGGGGCTTGGAGAGCTGAAGATGATGATGTGTAAGGTGAGCAGAGAGAGAGTGGCCTACACATCTCAAATTTGGATTTTTGTTGTAATTCTTAAGAATATTGTTTTTTTATGTTTGTTTCTTAATAAAATTGTTTGGGAAAAAAAAAAAAAAACTTCTTAAACAACATCATAAATAAATAACCCCATGATAGTATAGTTAAAGGATAGTTCACCCAAAAAAATTCTGTTATCATTTACTCACCCTCAAGTTGTTCCAAACCTGTATGAATTTCTTTCTTCTGCTGAACACAAAATATATTTTGAAGAATGTCGGTAACCTTACAGTTGATGGACCCCATTGACTTCCATAGTATGGAAGTTAAAAAAAAGTAGGCTACTATGGAAGTCAACATTAACTGTTTGGTTACTGACGTTCTTCAAAATATGTGTCTTAAAATCCAAAAGGTAAGATTTTAATATATAAATTTAATGAATGTAAATTTACACCATATAATTACCACAATATTTTACTTTTGTATTCTGAAATACTTGTTTTTGCCATAAAACCTTGAGGTGTTTTTTACATTAAAAAAGGATTACAGTTTTTTTTTTTTTTCACTGTAAAATTAGCAGTTTCTCTGGATTTACTATTTATATGTATATGTTTGAGTAAAATTAACATTTTTGTTTCATTCCCTAAACTACTGACAACATTTTCTACATTTCACGTAAAAACATTCAGTTAGAGCATTTATTTGCTGAAAATGACAACTGGTCAAAATAACAAAACAAAAAAAAAACAATCTTTCCAGTTGGGGAACATTGTCAGAGCAGAAGGATGCAAGTTTTCTTCCAGGATAATCTTATATGTGGCTTGAGTCACACATCCTTCACAAAGATGCATCTGCCTGATTTGGAGAGAGGGGGGGGACTTCATTAAACTTTATTCCAAACTTATATTTTGTCTTATTTATTTTTTCTTTCATAATCCAGCCCTGATTGCTCATTGGGAATGCAAGGATTCAAAACCCTTTTAGCGTTTCATATAACTGGTAATTTCTGTGCACATAAGAGATGTTGCTCTCTTTGGGAGTTTCTCATTTCAGTAAATATGTGCTCTCTGGCCTCATTAAACTGGGATGAGGAGTTTGTTTGAGTGGGTGTAATATAGAAGCCCCTGGATTGGGGGAAGGGTGGCTTACCGGGGCATAAAAGTATAGCTCATTTTTATGTGTGTGCCTTCCTCTCTATACCCACAGCAATAAAGCCCTGCAGGGAAATAACATGCACACATGGACACATATCGAGGGTGGGAAACTATGGTCATATCTCTTCCTAACTGTGGTGACAACCCTTAATGGCTTGGACACAACGAGGAGAGCACACTCGGCTCTGACTCAATGTATCCCAGCATGCTGTTGGTGCAATCCCCAATGAGTGACATCATTAATTATGTGTCTCTGAGTTCAGAAATGCCAGCTGAGGAGGGAGGCATATATTTCATCCGCAGACTGTTCAAAAAATTGTCTTTCAAGATGTGCTGACAGCACGCGTTCCAATCACGGGCTCATCCAGGTCTGAAATTGTGGATAGTTCACCAGCTGTGAGGCGCTGGGTGAGTCTTAATGTGTTCGGTCTGTAAGCTCACAGAGATAAGTTGGCTCAAAGTCATGATATATGACAAGGATCTGTAATAATTTATAGCATTTAAATGGTAAAGCTCAGGGGCATATTGAATAATCAAATGGAATAGTGTAAAGTAGTCATTTAAAAATAGGATTTTGACCCGAGGTTATCGTGGCCAGAGTTTTTTGTTGCATGAGGTTATTGAGCCGACCGCCTAATGAGTTTTTACATATTAAAGCAATAAGCCACAAGAGGCCATGCATTGCAATGATTTTACCAGTTAATGGGTGATTTTAATGCATGTTGTGAATCAGACCACATTTATAAAATGGCAAAAGCAATATGATCTCATTAATAATCGTAAGTATTTACATAAATGTGCACATAAATGTTTACAAATCATTTAAGGATCATAGAATATTGAAATAAAGGGTTAGTTCACCCCGTAAGACCTTTGTTCATCTTCAGAGCACAAATTAAGATATTTTTGATTAAATCTGAGAGCTGTCTCACTCCTCCATATGGCTTCTAAGGGAATGAAACTTGCTGGCCCAGAAAAGTTATTAAAGAGATCGTTAATATAGTCCAAGTGACTACAGTGGCTCAATCTTAAGTTTATAAAGCGACGAGAATACTTTTTGTGCGCAAAAAAACAAAAATAACGACTTTATTCCACTATTAATTTCCTTCTCTCTGGACCTCGAGTCTTTTCACATAGTGTTTTAGCATAGCGCGTCTGTGTTGCACGTCACCACGTAGGCTCACTATTGGCCAACGCTTGTCATGTGTGTGATGCGTGTGATAGTTATACTACGTGAAAAGACTCGAGGCCCAGAGAGACGGAAATGAATAGTGGAATAAAGTCGTTATTTTTGTTTTGTTTTTTGCGCACAAAAAGTATTCTCGTCGCTTTATAAACTTAAGATTGAGCCACTGTAGTCACTTGGACTATATTAACGATCTCTTTAATAACTTTTCTGGGCCAGCAAGTTTCATTCCCTTAGAAGTGAAGGATTCAAATTTAAGAATCTATTTCAAATATGCTTCCTTACATAACATCACGGTAAATAATATTGTATTTAGTGTTTAAGGGTAAGATAATGATTCTGCTCAGCAAAGTTGCCTTTCCTGTTTTCTCCTCATTGTCTTTAATGGCTCTTTGAGTCCCAGTATCACTCAGACTGATGGGATTAGCACACGAATGATTCACTGAGAATCTCACCTTTTTTTCTGCAAATGGCTTTCAGACCCAAATGGCTCTTGGAGCCTTATGCTGATTGAATTAGGATTGGCCAGACCCTCACAGTCTAGGGTGTTACCTTAACCTGTATACTCATTTACATGCTTTGTTTGAATTTGTCTCCACCCCCAAAAGTCCCTCCTCCTAAAATGCCTATAAGATACCATGTAAAGTTATGTTAGATTAGATCATGTTGGAAGTTTCTACAGCCGCGTACAGTGGAGTTCTCAATAAAGAACAACTTCTGTTGAACGCGATCCCGACTGTCTCACTGGTCTCTGCTTCGATCAAAGAAAACTTTACAACAGAAGCCATATGGAGGAGTGAGACAGCTCTCAGATTTAATCAAAAATATCTTAATTTGTGTTCCGAAGATGAACGAAGGTCTTACAGGGTTGGAACAACATGAGGGTGAGTAATTACTGACAGAATTTTCATTTTTGGGTGAACTAACCCTTTAATGAAATTAATAGATTTTTTTTGTCGTATTAATCAATGACATTATAGTATGTTCAGTGCAATCATTTATTTGATGCATTTACATAATTTGAAATTATATAAGTTTCATTCTGTTCTGTGTGATTTCTGGTGCCGTATTTAAGTCGTTTTGAAAGTTTTTAACATAAAAAAAAAAAAACGTTTAAAAGTACCGTTTAAAAGTTTGGTGTCAGTACGATATATATATATATATATATATATATATACAGTATATATATATATATATATATACAGTATATACAGTATATATATATATATATATATATATATATATATATATATATTTATTTTTTTATTTTTATTTTTTATCAAACATAATTAATACTTTTCATCAAAGAATCCTGAAAAAGAAAAATTTATCATGGTTTCCACAAAAATATTAAGCAGCATTGATAATAATAAGCAATGTTTCTTGAGCATCAAATCTGAAGGGTCATGTGACATTGAAGATCACACATTTATCATTTAAATATAATATAAAGGATGCATAAAGAAAGCTGTATGTAAATAAGTTTACACTTAGATGCTATCAGTACATCCATTTTATACTTTTTAAAGTATATCCAAATGTACAAAAGTATAACAGTAAACATTATATACGAATAACTTTAAATTCTTATCATTTCTGGCTGGATAAAAGTAACCAAGGTTTAAAATCACTGTATTTCAATACACCACGTACATTAATTAGCCTAGCATGATTGGCTAGTTGTTAAGTTTGTAGTTTTAAAACTACTGTGTCTTAAAACCTAGAAGAGAATTAGCATTTTTGTCTTTTAAATTATATGTTATGTTATATGTTAAATTAATTAAACTGAATGTCAGAATAGGAAAGAAAGGTGATTTAAGCAATTTTGAGCGTGGCATGGTTGTTGGTGCCAGACGGTCCGGTCTGAGTATTTCACAATCTGCTCAGTTACTGGGATTTTCACGCACAACCATTTCTAGGGTTTACAAAGAATGGTGTGAAAAGGGAAAAACATCCAGTATGCGGCAGTCCTGTGGGCGAAAATGCCTTGTTGATGCTAGAGGTCAGAGGAGAATGGGCCGACTGATTCAAGCTGATAGAAGAGCAACTTTGACTGAAATAACCACTCGTTACAACCGAGGTATGCAGCAAAGCATTTGTGAAGCCACAACACGCACAACCTTGAGGCGGATGGGCTACAACAGCAGAAGACCCCACAGGGTACCACTCATCTCCACTACAAATAGGAAAAAGAGGCTACAATTTGCACGAGCTCACCAAAATTGGACAGTTGAAGACTGGAAAAATGTTGCCTGGTCTGATGAGTCTCGATTTCTGTTGAGACATTCAGATGGTAGAGTCAGAATTTGGCGTAAACAGAATGAGAACATGGATCCATCATGCCTTGTTACCACTGTGCAGGCTGGTGGTGGTGGTGTAATGGTGTGGGGGATGTTTTCTTGGCACACTTTAGGCCCCTTAGTGCCAATTGGGCATCGTTTAAATGCCACGGCCTACCTGAGCATTGTTTCTGACCATGTCCATCCCTTTATGACCACCATATACCCATCCTCTGATGGCTACTTCCAGCAGGATAATGCACCATGTCACAAAGCTTGAATCATTTCAAATTGGTTTCTTGAACATGACAATGAGTTCACTGTACTAAAATGGCCCCCACAGGCACCAGATCTCAACCCAATAGAGCATCTTTGGGATGTGGTGGAACGGGAGCTTCGTGTCCTGGATGTGCATCCCACAAATCTCCATCAACTGCAAGATGCTATCCTATCAATATGGGCCAACATTTCTAAAGAATGCTTTCAGCACCTTGTTGAATCAATGCCACGTAGAATTAAGGCAGTTCTGAAGGCGAAAGGGGGTCACACACAGTATTAGTATGGTGTTCCTAATAATCCTTTAGGTGAGTGTATACTAGTATATAACCTATGAGCTATAGATTGTGAAATGAAACATTTCTCGTTCTTAGTGTTTTTTAGTTAGCTTAGATAGTAGCATAGTATACAGCTATCCGAAATGATTAGAAACAAAGTTTTTCACCATCTACAATATTTTTCGATAAAAAACTTCGATAACAAATATGATACAAGCATAATTCTGTTTAAGAATTAATTATGACATGACATGCTTGTAATTAAAAAAAAAAAAAATGTATGCCTTATTAACAATGTCGCAAATCATACCTAAAAATGCAATTTATTTCACTTAAACTATATAAATAATCAGGATAAAAATAAAAGATTATTCCATTAATTAAAGTTTGATTGATTACATTAAGAATCGCGAGAACAGCTTTAGATCAGGCATACTACTGGGGTCCTAAGCTGGGGTCCTTACCACACCAAACTACTTCTCTCTGTTTATATCTATGCTGTTTATGACGAGTCATGCAGGGGCTACTCAACAGACTCGTACCAGTCTAAAATAGTCTGAATGCAAACACTTTTTATAGGTGTACCGTAGTGATTCAGGATAAGACAAAAACACGGTTTAAAAATTGATTCATGATGTAGGCCTACTCGCTTATATACATTTTGTACATTTTGAACACACAAAAAGTTACGGACTGCAGCTATAAAGTGACATATTTTGCTGTACAACTTAAATTATACACGGTCAGACCTCAAACGTGAATTTTGAAGTCTTTTTTTTTTAATGCAAATTGCTAGATTAGGACTACAACCACCGCAAGCATGTGAGTTTACATGCTTGATGGGTCAGACAATCATTGTAGTTCCTATGCAGCAATATGTGTCCTTTTAGGGAGCATATGACTATAGGCCTACACTTAAGTGAAATCATTATGCAGAGTGTAAAATGAATTAAATATACTGTAAAGCCCTTGGGACTTCTTCATCGTCCCTGTGCAATGATCCTAATAATAGGTTCTTCATGCAGTGTAATTCCAATCTCACAAAGTTACCGGATTTTTTTTGGATCCCTGTCCTGATAAATCTCAGGGAATTCTTCTCTCTGTTTGTTTATGTGTTCATTCAGTTGAATAAAGCCATTTGCATTATAAATGAATAAGCCAGTGATGGTTCTGAGGGACCATTGATTTTCTTCCATGCGTGAATTGCGAGCAGTAATCACTCTTGCAGTAGGATTGCTTAGATTTCGTTCATGTATTTAATTATTGAATAGTTTCCAATAGAGTTTAATATTTCTGCGCAGTGGTTGGAGCGTTCATAACTCATGGATGCTCTCAGGTCCTGCGTATTTCTCCCCTGGCTGATGCCAGGCATAAAATGGAATAAAAGCCTAATGTGAGAAGCTTAAGTAAGAAGGATACTTACAAGAGTTCCTGCGGGTCATTATTCTTACTCCGGGTTTTATTGCGTAAGCCAGAAACTTGTTAAAATCAGGCTGCAAGTTATTTCTAATTTTTACCAATCAAAGAATTCCCACTGGATAAATTTCAATGTCCTTTATTAATTCACACCATGACTTTTGCAGAAATGTTAATATTTACAGAGGCCGCCCTTTTACTGATATGAAATTTGAACTGGTGGCATTTGCCATAGAGAGAGCTTTACTGCGCTGTGAAAACGTAGATCAGGCTATCAATAGACCCCAAACCTGCCTGATTTTTCTTCAAGACCTGTCTGATCTATATCGCCCCGTCTCCTGGTGATTATGAGTTTTCATCTATGCCGCTGTCCCATAGGGAATTTGCTTTTCAAAGGGAAAGGATCAAGAGTCACACTCCAGCAGTTCCATTTGCAACACTATTCTGATCTGAGACTTTCCATCTTGTAGTTATCATTAGTACACGACTGCCAGGGGAGCAAGACATAAGGAGCGGATTGTCATTCCACTGGTGTCCTTTTAGAGGGTGGCTGTTTCACGTCTTGGGGACCAGAAACATCTCACAGGGTAGGAATATGGCCACATTCACACAGCAACAGAATACAGTTGTCAGTCCTGTATTTGAATGCTTAATACAGTTATGTTCACTTCACGCACAGTTCAGGTGTTCAGGTGTGACAACCGCATTCTATAACCAAACTCACACCCGCAAATTTCCAGGACTCACAAACGCATTCTGGGAAAACCTGCGCTGTGTGAACGGAATCGGACTACTAGGACTGCGTTCACACTGTCGGTTTTTGGGATTGACTGCAAATACTTACAGGTGAGTCTCGAAATGTCCCATTCAAACAGCAACTTACAGTAGCGTCTCAAATACTGTCTGTATGAACATGCAACGAGTCAAACCCATATTCTCCGAACTGGACAACTAGTTGTCTTTATCTTTTTTATTTTTTGCTGATTTTTAAAGGGATACTCCACCGTTTTTTCGTATAGCACTTGAAGTTGGGAGCACTTCGACTCGGCGCAGTAAAAAGTCACTCCTGAAAAATCCTCTCACTTCTGTCATTAGAACCAACGTGACTTTTTACTGCGCAGAGTCGAAGTGCTCCCAACTTCAAGTGCTATTCCGCCATACATTATAGTTATCCTTTTTACCCGCTTAGAAAAGCGCCACGTTTTATTTTGTGTCACCATACTTGGTCGTGTAACTACTCGTGTAACTGTGTTTAAATAGGGAAAACATGGAGGTGTTTGGTCGCTTCTAACTTCATCTCTGTTTGGTCCCTAATGAATGAACTGGGCTAAGCTAAGTGCTATCAAAGTGTCGATTGAGAGCGATTGAGCGATTGAGTGCACGCACTGAGACGAGAGAGGTATGTATCAACTCGTCTTAGTTAAGGGAATAACATAGTTTAATAGAAAAAACGGTGGAGTATCCCTTTAAGCAAATCTTGTAATTCTACAAATGCGAATTATTTAAATGTTGAAAGCATGATTATATTAGCAAAAAACATTTCTTAAGCGCATTAGGTGTGGAAGATGTAGCCTTTTAGATTACACTTTATTTTTATTGTCCACTTTAGACATTCCACTAACTATAAATAAAGACTATCGAATAACACAATGTGCTTCACTCGTTTTGTTTTGAATGGGGAAAAGTGCAACGCTCAATATGGCGGAATAAGTCTCGCCTTCTAAATAAGAACCAGTCGCTGATTGGTAAAGTCTTTGCGTCACTGCAGTTAGAAACAGTCAGACGTGCGCTTCCACTGTTTGATCCAGCTTGAAAGATGTTGTTTTCTGTCGCGATTCGAGCGTTTAGAAATAAAATTGATGAGACAGCTGTTGTCAGATTTCATTGGTGATTTCAAATATGAAATTTAATCATAAGCTTGGTGAACAGTTTTGGAGAATTAGATGTTTCCCCATTTAAAGACATAGGAGCTTCACTTGCATGCCTGAGAGGCATTTCAAAGATGGCCGCAGAGTTAAATGACTTGTCTTAAAGGGACTTTGCTATAAATAATTTTGCAGCTACATGACAACTAACTCTCAATAATTTGCAACAACATGTCATCTAACTCGCATTAGAGTATTAGTAGACTGTTAGGATAAGGTTAGTATAATTTGACGTACTTGCAAAGTTAGTTATAGTCAGTTGAATGTCTGTTGGGGAGCATCAAAATAAAGTGTTAGCAGATATAAGCAGACGGTCTACTGCTACTCTAATGAGAGTTAGCTGTCATGTAGTTGCAAAGCTACTTATAGCTAGTAGAATGTATATAAAATAAGATATATATAAAGATATATATATATATATATATATATATATATATATAAAGATATATATATTTACTTTACTTTATTGTCCCATTCCTGGGAAATTTGTCTTGGACAACATGACACGGCCAGTACACAACTTCGATCACACACAACACAGTACATACAATAATAAGAATATAACAACATTCCAATAATAAAAACTAGCAGCATCCTACATCAATTTTGAAAATCTCTATTTAAAATTTTGACCGCAGTTGGCACAAAATAGTTTTTTAGAACAATTAGACTTACACATCAAGACCCTGAATAGATGCCTCGTACAGCTCTTGTATGGTTCGTTTTCCTCCCACCCTATCATTTTTTGAGCAGTATGCACCAGTCGTGCTAGTTTTGATTTTGATTGAACAGTCAGATTTCCATACCATGCAGTGATGCCATATCTTATTAAGCTCTCAAAAACAGACTGATAAAAAAGAAACAAGATCCTCTGGTTCACTCCAAACACTTTTAACCTTCACAGGAAATATAGCTTCTGCTGCAGTCTAGAACAAAGAGTGTTGATGTAAGAAGACCATAATGAATTGTCCATATAAACTCCTAAGTATTAATATGAAGAAACCTGTTTAATAATATTACCATGTATTATTACAGGGCTATGGTCCCCCACAGATCCAGGATCAAAAATAATTTCAACCGTCTTCATTTCATTTAAAATCAACAAATTAGTGTCACACCAGCCAACAAACCTGTCAACATCAGAAAAATACTGTCACACCGTCCAACCTTACATGCAAACTGAAATGGGACAAGGAATGATTTAACCTGATCCTTTAAGACAATTATACAACAAGTCTTTCAAAGCATTTCATAACATTTGAAGTCAAAGCCACAGGTCTAAAATCACAATTCTCAACTGGGCAAGTTTTCTTGGGAGCAGGTGTAATTATAGTTTTTCCTTGTTCCCTTTAGTAATAAATTTAATTCCTTTTGGACTGATTTTAGTTCAATTTTGTCTTTATAACTTGTGTTATTAGGAGATACAGTTACAGTTTTCTTCTCCACAACTGTGTCCACACAAAAGTTAACATTGTCAGTTTCTGTAGCAACCTCAATGTCCATCTCATCATGAAAAAGTTCCCAGTCCATAGAAGCAAAACAGCCCTTTAATTTCTCAATACTATCATCAGACCAAACAGAAACTGTCTTTGTCTGTGGCTTAGTCCTTTTTAAAAGTGTTCCTTTTTAATCAAGTGAATCGTGTTATGGTCACAATTCAGTGTAAAAGTGTATATATATATATATATATATATATATATATATATGACTGCAGCAGAAGCTATATATATATATATAGTAGAAATGTATTTCCTTTTATTCACCCATAATCTGAAATATTTAGTTTCATCATAAATAATCATTCATTTCCTATTTTTGAACACCTCTATGTTCTTTCATTGCAATTAACAGGAACACACTGGGCAGAGGATGATTGTGATGGGACATCCAGAGCATTTCAGCAGTGCAGGTCGAGTTTTATTTTATTTGAGGTATTCAGTCTCATGTGGACCGCCTCTGACGGCGAGTCCCATCATTAATTGGTATTCCTCTCCTCCTCTGACAACACACTTCATCAAGCAGTCTTCTGTCTCATCAGAATCGAGGAGCCATCACCGTGGGCAGCGTCTTGATAAATCTCACTTGCTGTTATTTTCTCTAGCTGCATAACTAAAATTACATTCATAGTCGTGGGAGGATGAATCTCAGGGATCTCTTAGAAACTAGAGAGTGTGTTTCTCAAACACAGCATCATGTTAAAGCACAGTTAATGACAGCAGCATTTTTTATTTGATATCTTCACTCCATTCATTGTCATTTTAAGTGATGGCTCATTTTGAAAATGGAAATTGGAATTGCTGCTTGTTTACTTGTTTAAAATTAGTCTTTGCAGCACCGCTCTTGAATGTTTGTTGCAACTTAATTGATTTGCATAAAATTATTTAAATATGGTAAACAAAAGTTTGTTTGTTTTGCATTGAGACTTCATGAATACATTTTATTTGTTTGATCAGGGGATTCCCAGTTTTCAACATGCTTTGCATGGGACTGAATTGGAAGAGTAAATGATATACTGTAAGTTATCTGGTAACACTTTACAATAAGTTTCATTAGTTAACATTAATGTATTAACTAACATGAACTTACAATGAGCAATACATTTGTTACAGTATTTATTAATCTTTGTTAATGTTAGTTAATAAACAGCTGTTCATTGTTTGTTCATGTTATCTCACAGTGCATTAATTAATGTTAACAAATACAACCTTTGATTTTAACAATGTATTAGTAAATGTTGAAATTAATATTATCTAAGATGAATTAATGTTGTAGAAGTATTGCTCATTCTTAGTTCATGTTAACTAAGGTAGTAAACTAATGTTAACTAATGAACCTTATTGTTAAGTGTTACCACCAGTTATTCTATGTTTTTAACCAGATGAGAGTTGATGTTCTTTGTGAATGCGGATTTAGATGAATTTCTGTTTTTAGCTTTTCCACTGAGGTGAAGAGCGGAGCTTTGGTTGCAAATGTGCTATTGTAGGTGAATATTACATTAGATAATATAACCGTTTTATCTTTGTTGCGCTTCCACTGCACATGATGGCTTCTTTATTTCTTGTTCAATGTTTAAAAATATTGCTTTAGCACTTTGACGTGTAATTTGACTCAATTCAGTTAAGTTTCCACTTCACAGGGTGTTTGAGCAGTTTAATTTAATGTTAAAGACACAGTTGAATTAAGGATTTGATGTGGTATTCCAATTCATCCTAGATTTATTTACACTGCGTGTTATTTGGAAATGTCATTTGTGATGCTTATTTAGACAAAAAGATTCTGCTTAATTTTACATCTTTTAAAAAGTTTCATCCTAACTAGAAACTCAATGAATAGACACAGCACACATTAACCCGGCTAACCCACACTGAAAAAAACAAGTAAAATTTACTTCATTTTTCTTTGGCAAGTTTTGCACAAATATTTTTAAGATAAATTTCACATGCATATTTTTATGTAAATTTCACATATGGAATTAAGTAAACTCTACTTAACTAAGTTAAGTGAAAGTAACAAAGGAAATAAGTAATTTTAACTTGGCTTGTAAAAGGTTGAGTAATATTTATTTAGTTGAAGTTTCCTTTGCAATACATTTCACTCAACCAATATAACATTGAATTAAACCACACTTTTAAAGTATATGCTTTACTTAGAAACATAATCAATACAATAGTTATTCTAGATATAAAGAGTTACAAATGGTGAACGGAGAGACCTCAATACTTGGTAGACAATACACAATGACGGTAACATTTGATGGATCGCTTTTGTGTTTGAATGTGTCATTTTGAGTGGAAAATAAACTTCAAATGTCACAAAATGGCAAGTTACTAATCCTAACAACAAAAGCAATAATAAAACAGTGTAAATACAGCTGGAAAACAGTGAAAAATCATTAATTATTCAAGGCCCAGTGCATGATGGGAACACCAGTATCAGAAAAGTTGAGTAATTTTACTTAATTTTATACATTGATATTTACGCTTTCATTTCTACACGCTTGAATTGAGTACTAATATAGAATTTACTTCGTTTTTTTTATTTATTTTTGCCTGAACTAACTTTTTCATGTAAATTACATTGTTTTTTTTTCTGTAGTATTTACTTCACCACAAGATCATTTTTATCAGTGCAGTGGCTTTACTGTGATGAATGAGCCTGCAGAATCACTTTCATGTGAAATTAATTACACACCTAGTGGACCCTAATTTTCATGTGGAGAACCCAAATCAAGCTGGACTGATTAGCATACACTGTTATCTGTGAGATTTATTTGCTCTCATTTGCTTTGAGACTAAAATTAAACACACACAAAAGGATGGAGAAGAAAAAATGGCAGGTTCTGATGATCGCAGGTTCACTTATCTGGGAATACGATATTCTTCTTAACTGTAAATAAATACATAATAAATAGAAAATACTATAAATAAAATAACATTTATATTTTTTATTTTAGGCTACTAATAAAAAATAAAAATGTATAAAAATTAATATAAAATATAAAATGTATTTTTTTATTTTACTAATAAAAAAATACAAATTTTGAAGTTTTTCTACTTCAAAATTTCATGTTTAATTTGTTACTCGGTGTGTGTGTGTGTGTGTGGGGGGGGGGGTTGTAATTATTTGCGAGTTCTTAAGTCATAATTTTGACTTTTAAATCATAATTTTGACTTTTTAATTCATAATTTTGCATATTTAATTCATAATTTAGATTTTTCATCTCTTTTTGACTTAGCATGTCATAATTTTGAATTGGCTTACAAATTAGAATATTTTAATGTATATTATAATATAGAAAAAAACTAAGAGTATAGAGCTTTAAAATGAATGTTAATAGCATTTTTCAGAAGAATTTCATGAGATATTTTTGTGAAAAATTTTAATATTGAAATTGTGTTTTTTATTTTTATTTTTTGTATTTTTTATGGCAGACTTTGGTCTCTTGGACAATATTATCACATTTTGAGATGTTGAGATCTCTGAAACTCTAAAAGAGACATGAGAAGATTGTGAGATTACACTACTAGGGTCTGTTTGTCATGAATAAAAATTAATTAACTTGGAGTTTACCCAAAAATGTCAGTAAAAACCATTGCCGTATCATACGGAGTTCACCCAAATGGATTTTAATTAAATTTGAATGTTTTGTTTTCCATAGAAGAAAGAAGTCATACAGGTTTGGAATGACACGAGGGCAAGTAAGTGATACAAAATAATGAACTATTTCTTAAAGATCAATTAATAATTCCTTGAAAATATCAATTTAATGTCTTTTTTTCTAAGAAGATAGATAGACAGACAGACAGACAAATAGATGGATAGATAGTATATCGGATTGTGGAGATGCTATATCAAACCGCATACAAAGTGTCTTGTTTGTTCCACCCAAAAAAAAAAAGATAAAAAGGCAGATTTAGTAGGTTTTTGTAAGGCCCTTTGGGGGATTCTGGAGAAATCCTGTTGTTCTGAATCACACTAGAATATGAGCTGGATTATTGTTCTTCTAACGCAGGCACCAGCTGTGAAACAATTGCCGCCCCATGCAACAATCCCTGGAGTCTTTCATTTCCTCTGATAATAGTGTCTTTATATTACATTCTTGTTTTTGTTTTGTTTTTTTTGTAGTTACATTTCAGAGTCATCTCATGCACATATACCTTCTCCTTTTGTGTTTTTTTTTTTTTTGCTTGTCTTCCTAGGTCTCAAACACATAACTGGTGACAAGTGAGTCTGGTTTAAACGCGGGACGTAATTGTCATATGCGATTGGGGAGAGACAGAGAGATAATTACAACAGATGCAGCAGTGCCAAAAGGTGTTCAGGTTCCTCATTAAGGGTGTAACTCACTCCATCTCGACACCATCAGTCTGCCAGCTCAGTGTACTGACACGACTCTCACTTTACAAAACCCTCAGGAGTTTCACTCCTCGTGCTAAATGTAGGGCAGAGCATTGGGGAAGATAGACGTTCACAACTTTGCACTTCTAATTACGTCTCCGGGAAACTATTTCTTGCTTGGTTTGTGACAGCTGAGCTGATGCCAGGGTCATGTGCCAGGGGCAGGCATTAGGGGGCAGTGACGTACTGTACTCACCAATAATGACTTGTCAAATATGAGGGGAAAATTAATTTGACCAAAAAGAATACACTCTGGAGATTGCACTCAATCGACTGCATGTTGAAGCTGCCTACTGCTGGTCTAGGATTAGTTTTAGTTTAACCCCTGTTGCACATCTATACAGGTGGAGCTGGGGAGGTGGAGGGTTTCTAAAAGCGCACAGCAGACTGCTAACAGCAACCAGTATTTGAATGCCGAGCCGCAGCTCACTGACCGCTGATGCAACAGCAACCAATCAGATGCGCTATGTAGATCATCATGTGATCACTACCAAATGAGTTAAGGACCTATCAGCCTGCACCATCTAGAGTTGCATGCCAGAACTAGCCTAGGTATATAATATTAATTCGTTAAAATTAAAATATTAAGATTTGTTGGTTTTGTCTTAGATCTAATAGATAGATCTATCTTTAATACTAAATACACATTAGTATTTTCACCAAATAAACAAAAAATTGTTTATTTATATCGTTTGCTGTATGTGTCAGTAGGAAAAATCAGTTTACATTTACAAACATTCTTTTTGCCATTAATTGTAATAATCTACCTGAAAAACTATGTGCAAGTGTACCGACAAAAGCTGTTTTAAACACAAAGGGTGGTCACACCAAATAATGCTTTGATTTAGATAATAAAAGTTAATTGATAAAGAAAAGAATCCTCATTTTACAGCATTTTTACACACGTGCCTAAAACTTT
Organism: Abramis brama; assembly: GCF_963993115.1. NCBI lineage: Eukaryota > Metazoa > Chordata > Actinopteri > Cypriniformes > Leuciscidae > Abramis > Abramis brama. Next base: position 28,106,199 of record NC_139980.1, read on the forward strand.
TTACAATACTGTAGCTTTGCAGGTATGTTTCTTCAGGCGTCTTGGAGACGTTGCCGCAGTTCTTCTGGATTTAGTCTGTCTCAGTTCTTTCTGTTTCTTCAGATCTCCGTGTGGAGCATCAGCTGTTGTCAGACTCATTATGCATACAAAAATCTATTGTTTATTGATTATTACAATTAATAGCAAAAAGGAATGTTTGGAAACATGAACTGGTATTTCCCACTGACACAATACAGCAAAGGATATAAATAACTGGCTTAAAACTTTTGGTGAAATACTAACTTGATACAGTACTGCATAAACAGCTGATAAAACTTGTATTTTCACCACTGAACACTTTAGCAAAGCATTGATGTTCTATACTTTTTAATGTTGTGAGATCTGTCACTGTGAGTCTTGCTGATGCCGCTTGAGATAACGTTCTTACAAACACTTTTTCCTGCGCAGTCCATCTAATATCTGCTCACGATTTAGAGCTATTTACATGCATCAAGTATATTTACAGCTTCACACTTAGTCTAAATAGACATCTCTTCTCCATGCCTACTGGAGACTGTTGCCTTTGGAAACCATTAAGAATGTATATGTTTAAAAGGCATACATGAATTGAATGTGATGACAGTGGTGGAGACATGATTCCAGGTCAAATTTATATGCATTTCTCAAATCTTTTTTTGACTCGCATTCAACAGTTGTCACATGGATTCGGTGGATGCGTAATGCATGATTATATACTATTCATTGCTTTAGTGTTTGTGATTTGAGTTTGTTTTCCCCATCTCACTTGCATAATAGATGATATAAGATGCTATGGATTCGTCCACTGAGATGAACAGCTCATTAGGAATGCATTTGCATTGGGTTATGTTTATTAATACAGCAAAAAGTTCATTTAGCAAAAATACTGTATTTGGTTCACTCTAAAATATATAAATAAGGCAAAACTAGAGCAGAGGCCTAGAAAATGGAATCTCTCGTGCAGTCATGTTCATTTCACTTTGATTCCTCGTTGACAGGTGTTCGTCACGACGAGTCGACCATGCATTCTGTTATGATATTAGCAAACATTATTTGTGGATTTTAAAGACTGGATTATTTTTATTATTACAGTATTTATTTACTTGCTTAAATGCTTGTGGATTTTTTAGTATGAAGATTAAAAGCAACTGTTAGCACTGAACTCAGTCGGGAGTGTTGAAAAATACTTATTTATGAATGCAGTCTGTGAACTTATTTATGAATGCAAAAACGTATGCATTTGCAATGCACTTTTATGAAGCAACCATTCCATAGCTTCTTACAACATCTAGTCTTAATAGCTTATGCAGTGTGGCTTCTCAAGTAAATTAATCTTGTTTCAAGGACTTTTAGATACTCGTTAAAAATTACTAATTAAAACTTTTTTTGGCCGTGCAAGAATTATACATTTCCAGATCTTTCAGTAAGAGAATGGGAACTGATGAACATTCAAGATTGATCCACAAACAAAATGGATATTGTTTAAATGGACAACATTATCATAAACCGTGAATGGAAATATTTTTTCTTTTCTTTTTTTTTTTTGCCAAGAAAATGAAATAATATTTGACTGCAAGTGGTGCAAACAAAGCAAGGAGTGTATACATTTATATAAGCTTTGAAGCTCTTGCTTTTTCCTGACCGCTCCTGCTTTGAAAGCAGATACTGAACAGCTGAATGTATTTTGTATGCGGTGAAATCTCTGAACCCCTTTGCCCACTGATTCATTCAAACTAATTAATCTCTCTGCAAGTTTTGTCACCCAAGGCCATGCACTAGATGAAAGATCACTGGAGAAAGAAAAGAAAAAGTGGCGGTGCTGGAGTGAAAGAAACCCTAATTGGTGAACAATGTCTGAAGAGATTTCTTTAACGATGCATTGTACTATGGTAGTTATCAGTGAGTTATGTTGTTGTATGAGAAAAGCACCCCAGAACATTACTGACAGACTGGGAACAGAGGTGCTGCAACAATGTCAAATATGTGAATATTCAAGAATGAAAACCTGTTATAGTAGCCCCAAAAAACTAAATCAAGACTTTACGACACAATAGTTCCTCTTTAAAATCATTAAAAGTACAAAAAGCATTTTTGTTTAGCCTGACTAGCAGATCTGTCCAACATCTGTAATGTTAGTGTGAGCCGAACCCAGTTGGTTATCAGGATTCACAGCAGCCCTGACTTTAAACCGCAATACTCTTCGCAATCCAAGCTGAATCCTAGCTAATATGTTCTACAGCTTCATCTTGCATGTCTAGGACTTTGAAATTCAACATCAAGCTTGCTTTTCATTATGAATACCTGACACACTTGGGAAATGGGTTTTAGAGAAGAAGTCAGAAGCAATAGATTTAGAAATATATCGTTTTTTTTGTATATGCCTGTCTTCAAAACGAGTGCACAGATGGTGGTAGCACAGCGGGAAGAATCTGACCTCAAAGCACAAAAGGTACAGGTTTTAAAACTTCTACTGAATTTCAAGTAACCGAGTCAATCTCTTCAAGAGGATCTCACAAACAAGGAAAAAAAATAGTACATATTGTTCCACAACAAGGATGGAGGGACAACCAGTCACAGGTTCCACAGGTTCTAGGAAATTAGATTTTGTGGTGTCACCCAAAAGGAAAACCAATGATATTAGAGCTTAGTATGCAGATACGTTGAGCTTTGGTGCTCTTTTAGGAGCCTTAAGTTTGAATCTGACCTGAGTGGAATGTTCATCTGCCTAGTAACTTTCTGCCTCCTCTCTACCGTCTATAAAAATGTGCAAAACATTTTAGATGATTTGTAAATAAGCATGAGAGTGCGCAGTAATGCTTGTCTTTCCTTAATTCCTTTTTTTAATTAGTATATTGCTGTTTTCCTATAAACTTTTAAGATTCTGCTAAGTTTAGCTCTTAGTTTGGAACTGAAGATGAATATTTTCTGTTAATATTCTTATATTATAAATACAGAAAAGATTCCTTAACTTAATTTTGGCAATGGAAATTGCTACCAGTGTTGTTACTGTTAAATAAAATCAAATATAAATATTAGATGAAAAATGTTTAACTGGCAAATAAGTTTAAAAATAATTAAAAGTACAACTTTTTTTTTTTGTGGTCTTTTATGAAGTGTCAGCGATGTGGGCGACCAATAGGAGTGAAGACGCTGGAGCTGATGTGATCCGTACTTATCCTGTGAGATACTGCAATCGAGCATCAGCCAGATGGAGGAGTTCATGTTACTGTGAGTGATGTCACTGTTCTATATGATTTGTCTCTTCCCACAAGGCATACAGTATAATAAAAAAAATTAACATGCCAGCCAGAAATTGTCAACAATCTGCATGAGTTTGACTCATGCATTGATAATTATCTTGTTTATGATGTGATGTATTATGCTCTGCTGCAATGTACATACAAATGCTTCCCCCTGCAGAGTACGGTATTCGTTTTAGCTGCATGAAAATTAGCTGACATGATGACATCTTATTTTCACTGGCAATACATCTCATTTATGAGGTTTTCAAAAGCATTGGCCAGTTGCACATCTAGCAGCAAGAACGCCTACAGCCCAGCGTCCTGCGACCCCCAGCAATAAAACTGCTGAGCGTGGCTTAAATTTGTGTTATAAGTACATCATTTTGTGGATTTGCAATGTCATACAGGAAAATGTAGGAGGTTTGGCCTGTTGAATGTGTTTCTATAAATGCGGGCGAAGTACACAGCGTGCTTTCATATTTTATGGACTCTGGCCCTGATGCTTTTATCATCCTCTCAAATGGACAATGACTGCATCACTATAAACGCAGCACGGGGCCAGCTGTCCCCCGAGAGCGCAATCGCACTGTAATTTGGATTTGATTTATTTTCCCTTTCGGATATCAAATGGAAGAAGGTCACCTGTCAGGGTTATTGATGTGTTTTTGAGTACATAATTAGTTGTACCGGGGGAATTCATGATGGATACAGGAAGACAGAGGATAAACATATTGAATGTAAAAAATACAGATACCAAATACAGAAACGTGCTGCTAATACTCACAACGCAACCAAATACAGAACCCGCTGCAAATACTCACAACACAACCAAATACAGAACCCGCTGCAAATACTCACAACACAACCAAATACAGAAACCCGCTGAAAATACTCACAACGCAACCAAATACAGAACCCGCTGCAAATACTCACAACACAACCAAATACAGAACCCGCTGCAAATACTCACAACACAACCAAATACAGAAACCCACTGCAAATACTCACAACGCAACCAAATACAGAACCCGCTGCAAATACTCACAACACAACCAAATACAGAAACCCGCTGAAAATACTTACAATGCAACCAAATACAGAACCCGCTGCAAATACTCACAACGCAACCAAATACAGAAACCCGCTGCTAATACTCACAACGCAACCAAATACAGAAACCCGCTGTGCAAATACTCACAACGCAACCAAATACAGAAACCTGCTGCAAATACTCACAACACAACCAAATACAGAAACCCACTGCAAATACTCACAACGCAACCAAATACAGAAACCCGCTGCAAATACTCACAACGCAACCAAATACAGAAACCCGCTGCTAATACTCACAACGCAACCAAATACAGAAACCCGCTGCTAATACTCACAACGCAACCAAATACAGAAACCCGCTGCTAATACTCACAATGCAACCAAATACAGAAACCCGCTGCAAATACTCACAACGCAACCAAATACTCACAACGCAACCAAATACAGAAACCCGCTGCAAATACTCACAACGCAACCAAATACAGAAACCCGCTGCTAATACTCACAACGCAACCAAATACAGAAACCCGCTGCAAATACTCACAACACAACCAAATACAGAAATGTGCTGCAAATACTCAGTAGTTCTATAAAACTCAATATTTGGTTCTACACTCGACTTCATCGACAGATTTGCCATTTCAGTGACGGTGAATATTTTATAACTGGTCATGCTGTTCGTAATTATTCCAAAGCATAGAATCATCGGCAGGCATCTGTATTCAGTGCAGAACGCTGGTGATTCAGCTAACAGAAGGCAGAGGCCTGTTGTCAAACAATCACACAGAATGATGAAGTGTTCACGCGAAGCTGCTCATCCCTTGTTGGAGCCGTTTGCAAATGAAGAAAATGATGAATTCCATTAGGATTTTTAAATAGCTTTTCAGCAGGCTCAATGTGTTCGCACGTCGATGCACATTCACAGCTTTTAATTAAAATCAGTGATTACGTCCCAGAATCAGCCAATACTGAAACATTTAGAAGCCTTTATTGGAAATCCGAAAGTGCCCTAATGGAAGACCGGTCACAGCAGAGTTTCCTTTTAAATTCCGTCACACTTAAATGGCTTCAGCATAGAACGTCCTCATAAGAGGACCATGCGATGCAATCCGGCTCGTTTCTGGCCGAAGGGAGCGTAAAAGCCCTTATATTCTTTAACTGAAATTTCATGGTTTTATTTGGGGTTTGAGTACCGTGCCATTAATTCAGTGCAGGAGAGCTGAGGGCAACAAAAGCCACCGTATTAAAATATGACTATAAAAACATTTAACTTTGATGACTATGTAAATCAAGCAGTTGATAAAGGCATAGTCCACCCAAAAATAAACAATTTACTCACCCTCATGTTGTCCCAAACCTGTATAACTTTCTTTCTCCTGCGGTATCACAGATATTTTGAAGATGTTTATTTTATTAATTAATTTATTATAATTTTTTTTATATATATGTACAATGAAAGTCAGTGGAGACCCAAACCCCATTATGGCCTATGACACCATTAACTCTCACTATAAAACAAACAAACAAAATAAAAACAAAATAAACACAAATGTTAAAGCTGCAGTCCGTAGATTTTCCTCTTTGTCGCCATCTCTGTTCGAAATCTGCAATTGCAGTTATTCGCAGAATTATCAACTTTATGTGGGTTGTGCCTCGGCACGGCACAGTGCGGATGAATCCAATGTTTTGAGGAGAATATGCGACTGTCAGTCATCGTGTCGGTGTGGATACTGTCATTCAAATCACAGATTCTACTTTTTGGAAGTATGACCAACATAAGAAGTTTCACCGGAAAATGTTGTCTGAACAAGTAAGTAACATATACTTTTGTTCTAACCAACCAAGGGGGAAAAAAAGCATTGCAGTAAATCGCACTGATTAAATCTAACGATCGCTTATCATATCACGTCAAAAAAGTGCAAATTATACTTTGTTCTCAAATTGTTAATGTTAACAACATCAGAATTGCGTGACTACATTTAATGCCCTTCCGATATTTATCCTTGTTTTCGCATGGGCCAGGTTGAAGTCTCTTTTTTTCCACTCCGAAGTCTGAAGTCTTTTGCATTTTACAACAGGTGAATCTCCAGTTGTCACTGGTGATTGTCGTTTGATCCTTTCTGAATCCTCCATCAAATTGATAAGTTTAATTATATCAAGTGCTGTGAGAAAAAGCTATAAATCTCCACCTCCAACATCCTCACACGCAACATAGCCTACTAGCCGAGACTCCTTCTTTATGTGTACAGATGTGACGTAATGCAATGCAAAGACATGCTCGAATTTCACGAGGAAATCCACCAGCACTGGAATTAAAAACATTACAAACTTACCGTTTTTAATCTATTCAAGTTGTACATTAAACAAAGCTTGGAGTACATATTACAAGAAAATACTTGTCTTTCTATTTAAAAATTGTGTTACTTGCTGCTGCTTTGTAATTTATTGTGAAATTTTCTAGCAATTTCTGAGTGTTAATTGTTTTTGCTCCTTTTTTTTCAGTGCAGGTTTGGAACAACATGTTAATATGTTTAATAAATAGTTAAAATGGAGAAATAAGGCAATTTTGTGTCAAAACAGACCTTATACTGCCACTTACTCATACTATCCTTACTAATAAACACGGTAGGCTTAATATTAAGAAATGTGCATTGTTGAATAAAGAAGTACTCCAAATAAAGTTAATTATAATTTCTCAAGCAATATGTCAAATATATGTTAATGAATTTGTTGTATACTTAGTATGAAATTAATGTATTTTAAATACATTTTGGCATAGGTTTTTTTCACTATGGTTAGGCAGTGGCTAAAGGCTGAAAATAATCGAGAGAACATATAACACTGCGACGGAAAATCTGAAAAACCTCCGTGTTTGTAGTAAACATTTCAAACTGTATGACCACTAACACAGTGTTTTAGACCAAACATTCATTTTGTTTGAGAACTAACCTTCTGTCAGCTCCGCCCAACCCCTGAAGCAAAACGCTGTCGCATACAGATAAGAAAGCTGCCATAATGTTGTTTAAAGAGTTGACACACTGTATAGTACGATACAATTTTCAGTGATAAACCTACCCTTACAATAACTGTTCTGTTAATAACCCTCTGTTGATCCGACTCTTGGGCTGGCATACAAAAATGCGGAAGTTTAATCTCTAGTTTTCACAAAAGCCCTGGAGCTCACAAAAGTGCACTATCCGGTGGAGAATAAGAGAATAGAGTTAACATTGTTCTTTTACATATACTTCCGAGATTGTAACAATACGAAGCGGGTTGAAATTGGCAAAGTTACATATTAAGGTACATATATTAGTGCAGTAAGTGGCTGAGTGGCTGATGCTGCAGAAGTGTAGAAAATGGCCCCTTTAAGAAGAACAAAAAAACGTTTTTTCATGTGTGCTCCGAGGATGGATAATTAAGAATACTTTTTTTTTTTTTTTTTGAGAAACTTTCCTCCATTTATTCTCTTTTAAACAGCAGAAGAAAAACAGGGAGGAGGATTTAATTTGAAGCCTGTGAAATGATGGCGATGACAAAGGAAACAATAGTTTCATTTCTCGCCCAGCACAGTGCACAGTTCCAGGAGGAAATAAACTGCCTTATTATCTGACTCATACACCTTTTTTGTTTTGCACCGATTTGTCCCATTTGCATTTAAATTCAGTGGCTTATATAAAATCTTCCCATCTGCTCCCAACATATATCATTGTGATTAGATTAGATTGATTATCTTTGCATGCAACTATGTGCAACCGTCCCAAGGAAACAGACTCATAAAATGCTTCACAAAATGGACATAATTACAATGACAGCCCTCATTTAGATGTTGAAATTAGCATAATCACAATGATTAGCATGTTTAATTGTAATTCAATTATTCGGGGTGTTTGTGATGGTTTTAGATTGTGCCATGAGCATCTAGATTCATTGTTTCTTAACCTTCCTCACACGTGATTCTCTTTGGAGGCCGATGCGAAAGACTGCGTTAAAGAATTCCCTGAAATCAAAACTCTGTAAGTCTATTAAGAATGTCTGCAATTTGCCATTATCTGCTGCACCCGGCCGAGCCCGACTCGAATTAAGCCAAAAAAAAAAAAAAATGATTAGGAATGTATCAGTGGCTCATTTGCAAAATCCAGTGTGTCAGCAGCTCTTCCTCGCCAGTGAAATGAAGATAAGATGTGTGCCACTCATTCCTGTCTGTCAGTCATAATCCAGCCAAGAAATTGCATTCACTCTTCAGTCATTCTGTGAATGCAAATGCAGACACATCAGCTTGTAATGCTGAATATGACATATGAGTATGGGAATCATAAGGAATTACATGATTTACATCCCTGAATGATTCCATTAGTGATTGTTTTTGCAATTTTGAGTCTAGAAGAAGTTTTCAGAATAGCGTAGTATTTTTTGCACCATTGTTAGGCTTGTAGTTGTATTCAACAGTATGTATGTTTTTTATCTTTATTTATTTGGTAACGAGGCGGGATAATGTACAGTCATCATAGCCTTTATGTGAATTAGTTTGTTCAGTAAACTGAAAGCATATGCACCACAAAAGTTGGTGCGAGTGTAACTTGTTGTGAACCTGCTTCTAGATCAAACTTGATCTAAAGAGACTTATTTTGAAATTACCATATGAACTGTGATGATATTTCATTCATGATTACACTGTAATACTTTAAGCAGACACGACCGCAGATGGCGGAGCATGTGTTCGTAGCAACAAAAAACATCTGTGTAATTTTCTCACAGATTTACGCATGAATTAGTGTGTGCATGACATTCTTTCCAGAAAAGAAGCTGTGGAGAATTTAAATAAGGTCGTAAGGCACACAAAGACGACAGCAGCCATTTTTAGAACAGGCTTGTCCATTATTCCAGGCTTATTTTTCACTCAGGGGACGTCTGACTTTGGGATTATTACATTATTTTGTTTAATTTGCACTCTGCATGTCGCTGGAATGTTAATCCTAGCTACCCATACTAGTTCTTGCAAAATTCGTCTAAATGTCACATTCCAGTGTAAATCTTTAAGCTCCACAGCTTAAAATGGCTCACAAGTAAAAGATACAAAACCTGAAAATATATGAATTATTTATTAATATAATATTAGAGCAATAACCTAATGCTTATTGATATGGGTATTAAACTTACATTACGTTACATTATTTCACTCATAGAGTTAAACAGCATGGTCAACCTTTGTATACTTTTAGTTCAAATCTATCTAGACTGTTAAGTTATTGATATTTCTTAAGTTTTACATTTTGACATGGGAAATAAATGCTTATATTATGCTAAAAAATTTCTGAAAACAAATTAGCAAAAAGCAATAACTCCCCAGCGCCAATGACACAATGTCCTCAAAACAAAGGATGTGATTTCAGTGGTTGCATCACGTTGGTTAAATCTCCTGCTCTTGTTGAGGCCTGAGATCATTATCTGAAGCAGATTCAGGCCGGCTCCGAGAAATGCCCCGCAGCTTTTTTGTAATATGATCTAAAGAGGGCCACTATGTGCACTGACTTTTGCCAGCACTGTGAGTTGAGACATGCTCGGAGGCTTTAACAACGTAAACGCGTCTCACCTAGCGAATGCGTGTGCTTTTTTGTGTTAATGAAGATGGCCTCTCTTCCACTGGATGGAGCGTGAATGCTACAACGCATTCTTGCTGACTGATAATGGAATTGATTGTGACAGCGTTTTGTCTGTCAGGACAATTACAAGGCTCTGTGCTCCGAGACTGTAGAGTTGCTCGGAGATCTGGCCAATCCTCACTGGCCAATGAGCTCCATCCTTTCACAATCCAGTGAATGCGATAGCATTATGATAGTAGAAAAGCCCATGATGCAAATCAGGGTCTCCAGCCGTTATCATGGTGGAAAGAAAGACAAGGATCCTCTATTCCATATGCATTGCATTATAGACCTGGCCTATAATAACATGCTTTTAGTGCCACATTAATGTATTTAAATGTACATTACATTCGGGATCTTAAGCCCGGGAAGTTTTGATTTTATGCTGTTGAATGTTTGATGATCACGTTAGCTTTCATGTGCGTAAGCAATGCTTCCATATTGTTTCTGCTTCTTCTTTGCTTGTTTTTGGATCCAGAGATACTATACTCTTTCAGAAGATGCGTAATAGCGCCTCCTACTGTATAACAGTGAAAACATGGCAGGGAAAATGTTAGCCTGAGGGCCCTATTTTAACAATCAAAGCTTATGGTCTAAAGTGCACCGTGCAAGTGCACTTAGGGCATATCCGAAATCAATTTTGCTAGTTTAACAACGGGAAAAATGGTCGGTGTGTCCGGTGCATGGTCTAAAAGGGTTGTCCCTATTCTCTTAATGAGTAATGGGTGTGTTTTGGGTGTAATGTGCAAAAAAACAATCAGAGTCTCATCTCCCATTCCCTTTAAAAGCCAGTTGCGCTCGCGCCATGGTGTATTCGCTATTTATATGGCGGAATTTTCAAGCGGAAAGACTGAACGCTTCTCCAGAGTGCGCGAGGTTAAAGCACGCAAGCAGACCATCAACGGGACAAGAGAGAATCCACCATATCTTTATGTACCCAATAGTAATATTTACATTGTAGGCTAATCCTTTTATTTTTAATATTTGGCATGATTGTGTGCGTGTCCCTGTGTGTGTAATAAGCAGAATGTACACGCATTGTGTTTACAAAAAAACAATACTGCCTCAGTTGCCTCAAAATAGCAACTCGACAACAATGCGCCTAAACACACCTCGTTTTCAGACCAGCATGCCCATGGGCGAACAGATGGGTGCAAATGCATTTGCTATTTAAACAAAGTTGCGCAGGAAGTGAAAATGATTACGGCGTCAGGCTGAAACTAGCAAAAAACACTTGCGTCGTGCCTGGCACTGTATTGCGCCGGGTGCATGATAGGGCCCTAAATGTGTTACATACTGATTTTGTCTTGGAGTGCCTTTAACAAGGGCCTTGGGTCTGTACATGTTCTGAGAAAAACGTTTTCCCTTCAAAAAAGAAACAAATACTAAAAGCATCCTCCTGACTATGTTGTGCATTTAATGATAAGAACATTTCAAGAAGGAAAGAGTGTTTTTAGTAGTAAATAGCAATAATCTCTGCATGTTCTGATAAGCAGTTTTGGCAATAATTATCATGGTAAGCAAAAAAGAAAAATGCGGTCTGCATTCTCCATTGCTCAGTAAAGATACTGGGTTATTCTTGTTGTGGAAACACAGTTATCAATCCTCAAAATATAGGCTGGAAATGAGTGATCCCTTCTTGGGCTTGTTTGTAGCTCCAGTCGCTTTTTCATTCCTTCTGGAGGGTCTGCCTTCCCACAAAGACCCTGTACTCTTCCGCAGTGTCTAGACTGTCATTATAGTGTTCCTCCTGTCAGGGTGTCAGAGGGAATAAGTGACTCGCAGGTTCCTGTGACAGATGAAAATGCTCTTTGCAGCTTGCTCAGGGTGAAACAAACTTCAAGTTAAATACGAACAGGAACATTGACAGGAAGTTGCTGGAAAAGTTCCTTGTTGAAAGATAGAATAATTATGAACAACCCTCTCTTATTTTATGATGTAAACATGACAGTCTATCTCCTTTCAAGCAATAACTGCTTACTTTGATATCTGACGTCATTGTTAAACCACGTGGAAATGGTAAGAATGTAGAATTCTGACAAAAATTCTGATAATATCCTCAATCTTCCTTAATGTTAAAATATGTTTGGTGTTGATATATATACATTTAATTATTCATATTATATATTTTATAGAATATATATATATATATATAAATGAATGAAAAATGAATGATTATTTTAGGAAGGTGACGATATATATATTGTGTACTTCTAGTTTAAATCCATCTTACTCATTGTTATATTTATATTTTTAAGTTGCACTTTTAATTTACTGAGGCAGAATTTCCAACTATGTTCTGACAGAAATTAGCAAAAAACAAAGTTGTCCCTGAAAACTCAATGGCATCCTTTCAAGCTATATTGACTATAAAAGTCTTCAAATTATGTTTAAATGTGCATAGTGAAAACTACTTTTTGCCAGAATATTTTTGCCTTTAAACACCTGAAATGTAATATGTTTGACTGACAGATTATCCTTGATTTAATAAAACAACTTTTAGCATTTTTATTTTATGTGAAAAACTATTTAATATACAATAAGTTCTCTCAAGTTCTGACAGTTCAATCAAAAAATAAACCACAAAGTAACTGAAAGATAGAATGGCCTTCCTAATGTTTTCATCAACATGAATGACAGTGTTTAGCTTGTGGATGATTGTTCACTCGTTTGGCTTTGATGATAATTAAATTTCATTATACAAAGAGTGCAAGGGCCCTATCTTGCACCCAGCGCAATTGACTTTGTACACCGACGCATGTATCATTCCTATTTTGCACCCGCGCAAAGCAGACTTTTCCCTCCACAGACGCACGTCGGTTAACTAAGAAATACACTTGCGCTACCCGGGGCGGTTCACGAAAAGAGGAGGCGTGTTCCGGCGCAAACGTTCCCTCATGCTATTTTACAGGTTTAGAAAACAATTCCGCCACTGACCGAAAAAACCTAGTTTAAAGTCAGTGGCGCGTTGCGCATGTTATTCATATGCTATTTTAAGGGCCATAATCAATGTAGCGTGTGCTCAACGCGCATACACTTTGATTCTCTCATCTACACACAGACGCAGCAGTTATCATTTTTGCAAATCATACATTATTACGATAGATAGATAGATAGATAGATAGATAGATAGATAGATAGATAGATAGATAGATAGATAGATAGATAGATAGATAGATTATTATAAAAGCATACATCTAGCTTACACATTTACCCAAATTATCATACGCCTGTTTAACCAAAGTTAATTTGGGTGTGTTACTCCTCGGCTGTGAAGCGCTCCTCGTGCGCCTGGCAAATCCGCCGTTATAATAGGAATCCGCTTTAGAACAAGCGCGCCTGCTCTTAAAGGGAATGTGAGATGTCGCTCTGATTGGTTTATTTCACGTTACGCCCAAACCACACCTATGAATAATGAAGCTACTTCAGACCAACCCATTTTAGATTTGCGTCGGGCGCAAGAGTCATTTATCCCGCCGGTATAATAGCAACAGCGCCCAAGACCGCCCACAAAGTTACTTGCGTTTTGCGCTTGATACTTGCGTTTCAGATCGTTAAAATAGGGCCCCAAATGTCTTTTGTTAAATGTCCCATGAGGGGTTGATTTAAAAATAAATTACCCATAAACAGGGTCTTTCTCTACCATTTATCAATAAACCGCTGCTCAGCTAGGGAATTTTTTGTTGTGTGTAAAATCAAAAGAACAGCTTTAAACATTTTCGATTAATCATGCATGTTAACTTGTTCATTTTTTTTGTTTTGTGACCTTATTTTAGATGAGTCTTGGCTTTATCTCCACATTACGTGTGTGCGTCACCATATTGGCATGTCAAACAAGAATCAGCTCTCTTTTGGTGAGATACTTCCTGCATAAGGGGAAAAACTCAAGCGAGAAACTCCCAGAGCGAACAGGCCTTCCTTCAGCGGACTTCAGATCAGTAACTTGATGTAAATCTTTTCTGATTACTCCAGAGGCAGAGTCTTTCTCTTCCACTCTCAGTTTTATCCTAAAGAATAAAGCATCAACTGCTAAATCCTTGCCATCAGGGAATATTCACGAATTCAATACTTCCATCCTCCACACAAACTTTGCCGAGGTCAGCTCAAGTTAAGGAGTTTGTTGTGACAGTGTTTTGGCTTCGCATCAGCATGTTTCCACTCTCACCGTATGTAACTGAGTTAAAGGTCATATCTCTCAGCTCAGGGTCTGATATGAGTTTGTTCGTGCGGGTCAAGGGTTCATTCACCTCTCCCATCCACTGCCTCTTCAGAGAGCGCTGACCTTTTCAAAGAGCTAAATGACTTAATTCTGCCACCAATTAAAGAAGCGAGAATCGTGGACTACATCTTTGGCAGTCGGGCTTTACCTTGTCTCAAGATCATCTGTATTTCATCTGTCCATCTGAAGGTCTCAACCACTGAACTTTAAGAAATACGCTAGTGTGAACGGTCTTCATTTTTCCTCCTCTGTTTTCTACACTTTTTTAAGATCTGAGAAACAGACATTTACCAAAACAATAACATCCCGTTTTTATTGAAATTGAAGTACACCAAGTTCTATATTAAAACAACACCAAAACACAAAATAAAATCGAAATGAAATCAAATGTTCTGAAGAGATTTGATCGCTTTATATGATGAACAGATTTAGAATAAACCGCTCAATTCATATGGATTAGTTTTACAATCTCTTTATGAACTTTTTAAAGCATCAAAGTGGTAGTTGCGCAACTGTCAATGGAGGGACAGAAATCTCTCAGATTTCATCAAAAAGATCTTCATTTGTGTTCTGAAGGTGAACGAAAGTCTTACAGGTTTGGAATGACATGAGGATGAGTACAGTAATTAATGACAGAATTTTTTTGGGTGAACTAACCCTAAGATATTAATGCATGGTTTTCTTCTTTGAAACACCGTGAATTGTGAAAATCGCTATACTAATAAAATAATCTCGAGTTCTTAAAGTGATTTTATGTCAGAAAGCGCTGCATTAATCGGTTGTTTTTAATGGGAATGATACATCACAAGTGGAAGAAAACGGTTTTGAAAATGTCAAAAATATCAACATGAAAACACAAAACTTCACAGGTGTTTATCTGGGGAATATTTTGCTAGCCGAACTATTGTGCATGAAGTGGCATGCATCATCAAAACAATACTTCATACAGTACAGCACTTTCAGGTACCATATGTTCCCCGTTTCCATTCAATTAACTGGATGCTCTTGCAAAAGGTATTTGTTCTGCACCAATTACTGAGCTGACTGTGGGTCTCAGAGCAGTACCTTGTGCAAATCCAGCCGTTGATCACCCATTACAAACCCCGTTCTCAGCTGTGTCTGGCTTTATCTTCGTTTACCCAGCATCTGTTTCGGCTGCTGATGTGGCTCAAACGACGCTAAGTACCTGCAAGTGTTGTTCTTCTCTCGCTGTTTTAAAGGCTTGAGTCGTAAGTGAATAAACAGCATCACAGCTGTTCCATAAATTATCTCTGACATTTAGAAGAGAGGCGAAGAGTTTTAAATGTGGGAGGATTCAATGCAGAAGCGTTCAGGAGCATTACTAATACTCATGGGGATGGGTGTGCCGTGACAAAAGGTCTGTGAGGTCTAACAGCTGTTGATGGTTTTTTACGAATAATCTAAGGCAGATATTTACAGTGAAAGTCATGCATTAATAATATTCCTGGTTAGGGTTTGGTCTAAACCTCAAGCACAAAGATTTTATAAGAACTTTATGGAACTTTAAATGTGTATATGATACATTTTACACACACACACACACACACACACACACACACACACACACACACACATATATATATATATATATATATAGATATGTATGTATATAAAAGGTCTGTATATATCTGTATATATCTGTATATATATATAGCCTACTGTATATGTGTGTGTGTATTAACAGTTTTACACATGCACACATATACTGTATACAGTATATATACAATGAACAAAATTATAAACGCAACACTTTTGTTTTTGCTCCCATTTTTCATGAGCTGAACTCAAAGATCTAAGACTTTTTCTATGTACACAAAAGGCCTATTTCTCTTAAATATTGTTCACAAATCTGTCTAAATCTGTGTTAGTAAGCACTTCTCCTTTGCCGAGATAATCCATCCACCTCACAGGTGTGACATATCAAGATGCTGATTAGACAGCATGATTATTGCACAGGTGTGCCTTAGGCTGGCCACAATAAAAGGCCACTCTAAAATGTGCAGTTTTATCACACAGCACAATGCCACAGATGTTGCAAGTTTTGAGGGAGCGTACAATTGCGTACAATTTGAGGGAGCGTACAATACTAGATCAAGAAAATATGATCATATAACACCGATTTTATCATCACTGCATTGGTTACCTATAAAGTTCTGTATTAATTACAAGGTATTGCTACTGACTTATAAAGCCCTTAACGGCTTAGCTCCAGTCTATTTAACGGATCTTCAATCGCCCTATAATCCATCGCGCTCTTTAAGATAAATAAATTCGAGGCTTTTGGTCATACCTAGGATATCCAGATCAACCAAAGGAGGGAGAGCATTTTCACATTTGGCTCCGAAACTCTGGAATAGTCTTCCTGATACTGTTCATTGCTCTGACTCGCTCTCCCAGTTTAAAACTAGATTAAAGACACATCTTTTCGGCCAGGCATTCATATAATATTTTTAATCTTACAGTTCAAACTACAATCCGGCCTCTAGTTCATAAATGCCAGAGGAGAACTGGCCCCGACTGAGCCTGGGTTCTCCCAAGGGTTTTTTTTTCTCCATTAGGTCACCTGATGGAGTTTTAGGACACCATTAGGCCACTTGATGGAGTTTTTTCGGTTCCTTGCCACTGTTGCCTTTGGCTTGCTCAGTTGGCATGCTGACTGCAGGAATGTCCACCAGAGCTGTTGCCTGTGAATTGAATGTTCATTTATCTACCATAAGCCGTCTCCAAAGGCGTTTCAGAGAATTTGGCAGTACATCCAACTGGCCTCACAACCGCAGACCACATGTAACCACACCAGCCCAGGACCTCCACATCCAGCATCTTCACCTCCAAGATCATCTGAAACCAGCCACCCGGACAGCTGCTGCAACAATCGGTTTGCATAACCAAAGAATTTCTGCACAAACTGTCAGAAACCGTCTCAGGGAAGCTCATCTGCATGCACGTCGTCCTCATCGGGGTCTCTACCTGACTGCAGTTCGTCATCGTAACAGACTTGAGTGGGCAAATGCTCACATTCGATGGCGTCTGGCACTTTGGAGAGGTGTTCTCTTCACGGATGAATCCCGGTTTTCACTGTACAGGGCAGAGGGCGAACAGTGTGTATGGCGTTGTGTGGGTGAGCGGTTTGCTGATGTCAGCATTGTGGATCGAGTGGCCCATGATGGCGGCGGGGTTATGGTATGGGCAAGCGTATGTTATAGACAACGAACACAGGAGCATTTTATTGATGGCATTTTGAATGCACAGAGATACTGTGACGAGATCCTGAGGCCCATTGTTGTGCCATTCGTCCACGACCATCACCTCATGTTGCAGCATGATAATGCACGGCCCCATGTTGCAAGGATCTGTACACAATTCCTGGAAGCTGAAAACATCCCAGTTGGCCAGCATACTCACCGGACATGTCACCCATTGAGCATGTTTGGAATGCTCTGGATCGGCATATTCAACAGTGAGGTCCTGCCAATATCCAGTAACTTTGCACAGCCATTGAAGAGGAGCAGACCAACATTCCACAGGCCACAATCAACAACCTGATCAACTCTATGTGAATGAGAATGTGTTGCACTGCATGAGGCAAATGGTGGTCACACCAGACACTGACTGTTTTTTCGGATCCCCCCCGGTTTTAGACCATTGGAGTGAGGACAAAGAGAGTAAAGTGAGGACATTTTGGCCAGTCCTCACTTTCTGAGACCCATTTAAAGGCCTGTTTGAGGGTTAAGACTTGGTTTTAGGGATAAGGTTATAATTAGGTTAAGGGTAGGTTTAGGGTAAGGGTTCGGGTTAGGCACTTAGTTGTGATGGGTAAGGTTAGGGTAAGCAGCTAGAGATTGCATTGTGTCAATGAATGTCCTCATAAAGATAGATGTACAAGAATGTGTGTGTGTGTGTGTGTGTGTGTGTGTGTGTGTGTGTGTGTGTGTGTGTGTTCAAAATTTTAAATATGTAATTAAAGAAATAGAATATAAAGACTGAAGTTTTAAAATCATTCAATATTTATGGGGATTCAACAGGGATGAGATTATCAGTATTTCCATATTGAATTGCAACTTATCTTTATTCATACATGTATTTGCATATTGATTATTGATTTTTATTCTTATTAGAGTGTCACGCTGATTCCAGAAAGATGTCCCACTTCGTTCCTAATGGGCTGATCAGTAGCAAAGCATCCTGCTAAACCTGATTAGCATCAACTGTGAGTAGAATCTCCTTTGTAAAGCGCTATTTGTTGTTATTTACTTTATTCTGTATTTGCTTATTTTAATACATGTAAATCTACACCAACTGTCATAATAAGATACACACCAAAGTACACTTCAAGCAAGAGTTTATATACTCCTTTCTACTCCTATACTTCTGACAGCTCTCTTGTCCCCAAGTTGAGACAAATCAAAGTGCAGAGACGTCTTGTGTAAACATGATGGTTATTGTAGTTCTAGACTAACTGTGAGCGCTAACTCATCTCACTTGCAAAAAAAAAAATAAAAAAAAATATTCCTCAACTTGAATGAAATCAGTGAAATGCAGAATCAGAATACTATGCAAACCTCCAATAACTAAATATGTATAATAAAACGTAAATTTGTATGCATTTAATCTCACTTTATTGAATGTACTTGCTTCTGACCTTTGATGATTCAGTTAAACCATAAGCAAAAAGACTAGATTTTTTTTGTTTTTATTGGTAAAGTAGCCTAAGTGTTAAACGTTTTTCTCCTGCATCCCATTCTTCGGTTATCCAGAATGGCGGCACAGCTAAAAGGTTTGTTTGAGCGGTGCCCTCTACTGTACACACGTGACAGTTCCTCCGGTAAAGGATGCTCCACTAAGTTTGTCAACATCCTCCGTCAGTTTCATGATGGAATGACTGCTAGGGTGACAATAGGAGGTCAACAGTCTAGCCCTTTCCCTGTGCGCACAGGGGTAAGGTAGGGGTGTGTACTGGCACCAGTGCTTTTTAACATCTTCCTCATATGTGTCACCCAGCTTCTCCACAAGGAGATTGAAGACAACAGTGGGGTGACAGTAGTGTACAGGCTGGATGGTAACCTCTTTAATATCAGGAGACTGCAGGCAACCATCAAACTGCACAGAGTGAGGATACTTGAGTTGCAGTATGCCGATGACTGCGCTCTCGTATCTCACTCTTCACGAGACCTCCAGTCTGTATTAGATGCAGCAATGAGGGCATATAGCAGGATGGGGTTGACCATCAACACTGCCATCAACAGTGGTAATCTGCCAGTGGAGTGCAAACATCCCACCCGCACTACCCATCTTCTCTGTTGCAGAACAAATTGTCAGTTGTTCCATCATTCAAATACCTGCATTGACAATGAGGTCCAGAACAGAATCAAACAAGCATCAGCTGACTTTGGAAGTCTCCGGCGGCGGGTTTTTCAGAATAAGAACCTTCATCTCAACACAAAAATCTGCGTCTACCAAGCGGTCTGCATCACCACCCTCCTCTACAGCTGTGAAGCCTGGGTTACTTACATCCGCCACATCAAGTCCCTGGAACACTTCCACATCTGCTGTCTCCAGCGCATCCTGGGAATCACTTGGCGTGACAGAGTGCCTCACACTGAGATCCTCAGGAGAACAGGTTGCAAGAGTATTGAGGCCACAATCACACAGCACCAACTGCGCTGGTTGGGGCATGTCATAAGGATGCCCTACAACTGTCTGCCCCGCAGAGTGCTATATGGCCAGCTACAACAAGGCCAGCGCTCTGCTGGAGGCCAGAAGAAACGCTTCCCAATTGAAGACAGTGCTTAAGAAGTGCAAAATAAAACCTGGGGACCTGTTGCTGACCGCAACATCTGATTCTGGCGGCAGCTATGTCTAGATGGGACCCAAGCACTGCAGAAGGAAAGGACAGTCAGGAGACAACAAAGAAGGCTCAGGAGAAACACTCCCATAAATACCAGTAACACCAATACCATGTATATATGCTCCACCTGCAATAGAACCTGTGGATCCAGGATAGGACTATTCAGCCATCAGAAAACTCACCATTAAAAGACTGTGGACGATGGATTCGATGGACAACCACAAGAAGAGAAGACACGCATGAATTTGCATTTCCTTCAGCCTGAGGCTTATTATTTCACTTTTGGTGTGAAAGGGTTTTTACATTTGCCCAAAAATATAACTTTTTTGTTATAAAAAACAAGCCCAGCCCAGGTAAATAAAAAAAAAGTAACGCAAAAGTAACATAACGCATTTCTTTTCTAAAAAAGTAACTAAGTAACGCAATTAGTTACTTTTTAAGGGAGTAACACAATATTGTAATGCAAAGTTACTTCCCCCAACACGGGTTATGCCCACCACAAAACCAGTTCCAGACATGTCAAAGGACAGCTTCAAAATGAGACCATAAACAGCCTCAGGGATGGGCTGCACCAGCAGGTATTCACAAAGAAACTCATATTAAAACTTGTTAAGAGAGAGGGCAACAGGCAGGCAGTACAAGACTCCCACATGCAACTGTATTGTATCCTTAAATGGGAACGTGTCTTTGGATCACTTACGGCTATTAAAATCAATGAGCAATCCACCCACAGGCCTGTCATTGCAGCACGGATGAATTTAAAGCTAATGAACCTGTAACAGTGGTTTGAGCAAAAGATTTGTTCATAATAAACAAAACAAAATGTGACAGAATCTGGAGCTTGATAAAGTGAAGAACGGAGCAATAAGTGTAGTTTTGACTCAATTTGTGTAATTAATCTAGTCACTGTTAAATATCAGAAATATTTGTAACATTCTAAATATCTTTACTGTCACTTTTGATCAATTTAATGCATCCTTGCTGAATATAAGTACTTTCTTTAAAATCTTACTGACCCCAAACTTTTAAATTGTGTGTGTATACAGTATATGTATGTATGTATATATATATATATATATATATATATATATATATATATATAAATTAATGAGTAGATACATTTTTATATAAATTAATGAGACCATTTGCAAAATGCTTCAATTTCGCATTTTCTAAATTAAAATATTTAAACAACATATAATTTACAAATGTTTATTTTTTATTTTTTACATTCATAATGTTCTATTTTTTATGTTTAAATTTTAATTCAAGGTTTTCATAGTATTTTGGTCCTTACCATGTTAATCTCATGGTACAGTACCTTTGAGTACTGTGTAAATACCATGAATCACTCAGTGGCATGGTATTATCATCTGATACCATCACTGTACATTTTTCAGACCTGGCTCTGCTCCTTAATTAATTGTAGTGTTTTCTAAAAGACCATGTGGTTGTACATCAGATTTCTCCCATTGGTCTAGAGATCCTGTATCTTTGGTTGATCTTTGATTTAGCTTTCACTTAAATGAACGACCTAACATATTTCTATCACTTGCAGAGTGGCATATAGATGCAATGATAATATTGCAGCCAAAAGAAAGCTGTTGAACGAACGATGGATTAAATCAGAAAGGTTAAAAAGCACCAACACTGGGGTACAAAAATGACTGATGTGGGGAGCAGATGTGGGTGTGTTTTACTGGCTGTCCAAGCACTCCATTTAAGTGCTCTTTAAATTTATTGGCTGCTGTATCTGACCCCTGTAACCAGTAGTGTATACTGTGCCATCCATCAATACCATAGAATGATCTTTCCAAGTAAACAGAAGAGGGATTCTTTATCACTCAATGTGGTTCTAGTCGTCAAAGTATAGAAATGTGGTAGAAGATGTATCCTTCATGTGTGCAGTCCATGACAATTTTTGAATTATTTAGTAAGTGCTGCTTCATAATTTAATGGCATCTGAGCCTGTCGAAATAAATGTCAACAGTGTGATATCCTCATACGAGACCGAGAAATTAAATATCTGTGACGTGGTGGAAGATTTCAGTGTGCTGAAAATGTATGCCAGGGAGTTACACATCATTAAAAATGTTTCCATCCAAAGTTTTTTACTTGAGCGCAAAATCACACAAAAAAACCAAAAAAAACATCTGCAAATAAAGCAGGGTTGCCAGGTTTGTGTAACAAAACCCGCCCAATCATGGCCCAAACTATCCGTAGACTAAAAAAATAACCCGCGGCAACAATATAAAAGTAGCCTAATTCCAATGAAAACTGCAGACTTGGCAACACTGGAATAAAGAAATGAGTTATAAAGTCAGAATTGTGAGATATCAACTCGCAATTTTGAGAAAAAAGTCAGAATTGTGAGTTTATATTTTGCAATTCTGACTTTATAACTCACAATTGTGTGTTTATATCTCGCAATTCTGTATATCTGCAGAATTGTGAGATGTAAACTCGCAAGTGTGAGATAAAAAGTCGTAATTATGTTTTAAATTGTTTTATTCCGTGGCAGAAAAAAGCTTCCATAGGCTATATATGCTTAAAACAGAGAAGTTTCTCCTTTGAGTTTTCTGCGTGCAGACAAAACAATCTCCATACACACGGATCCACGAAAACGACTAAAAACGCTGTGTTCTGCTGCCAGGTCATAAGATGCCGATTAAACACGCATAAAATGATTATATACGACTTAAGAAATATAAACCACTTTTATGGTAGCCTAATTTTTTGGAGTCGGAAAGTAAAAATCTGTGTCCACTTTCACCTTATGGAAAAGAACAGCTGAATTTAATCCAATGCAATGAAATGAAATGAAATTAAATAAAATAACATTTTGTGACTGAAGACTGAAGAAATAAATAATGAAAGAATTTCCATTTTAACCCTACAGCCTCATAGCCTGGTAATACCAAACTCTGCTACTTCGCTTTGCTTTGTAGACAGAGTCTGGCATGGCACAATTGAAAAGCGTTTTCTTTCTCGCGGGGGGGCGCTTGTCGGAAGTTTAAAATCATTGGTTACCCGTAAGCCAATCACATGACGTTTGGTTATGGCGTGTGTTATGCGCATGCTCAGCCGCATCTAACTTCCACTGTAAACACATGTATGATGCGAAAACAAAACCATCGAGCGAAATACCGGAGTAAACATGGCTGTGAACGATTTTTGCAGATTATGTGAAGTAAATCTACGCATCCACGGTACAATCAGCATCTACGTCACGGCTCTCAGCCCGCCCTCTGTTCGTTGATTGGCCCGGCCGTCCGAAGGCCGCTGGAAAACTGAAAGATACGCTGCTATCTCAGACTGACTACAGAAGCGAAATGAAATTGAGCGGAAGTAGGAAGTCTGACGTAGTCAGGCTAACAGCCTCACACATTCCAGCACAATATTTATGCAACATTTCTTTGTAAGTTTAGTCTCAAGGCTAAACCTACAAAGGAGTGTGGAAACTGTACTGGAATGTGTACTGTACGTTTAAGAGGTTCTTGTGTTCATTCACGGTCAGGGGTCTGCTGAACAGTTTGCCATTAATAAAACATCAAGCTGATTCACTAAGGCACCATGACACTGCAGGATGGTGTTATGATCTATGTTTTGGATGAGTGGCACAGAGGTTTATATCATGCTTTATATTTCCCTCTTTAATTGACAGGGTTGTGAAGAATGCAGCGGCTACCGTGATCCGGCATACTTTCAGGAAGTTTACAGCATCACTGTGATCCAGGCACTTGAATCGGCTTAAGATCGATAAAAAACGTAAATAAACATCTCTTAAATAAAATTCAATTTACTGCCTGATGTCTGTGGATAGAAATAGTGTGATGTTAATTGCAGTGGCAAATAGTGCTGAGTTTTTCTTAGTAATGCTCATCTATAATGAGCTTAATTTGCATAGAAAGGAGGTGTGTTTGTGCTAAGAAAATGACAATGTCTTCATTTGAATATTCACGACGCAGTGCTATCTCAGCACATTTAACCATGGCTGGTTAAATGGATTGTGGGAGCATGATGCAATTTGTTGCGCTGAAATACAGTACGTGTGCAAAAGTGGCAAACCTGTTCAGAGAATTTGCTAGAAACAACTTATCTAATGTTAAAAACAATGAGCATGCATCAGTCACATGTCACATGATGGTTATTTCAAGCTCTCTCTGGTTGGAGCTTGAGGCACTTCATTTGAAATAGATGGAAGCCTCCTCCATCACAACCTGACATACATGTCATCTGACTTCTGCTGAAAGACAATGTTAAAATTCAGCAACACCAACACCGACCAGTCTATGTCAGCAATGATGACAGCAGAAAGACAGAAGCTATCTTCCTGTCTTTCTCTGTTTTTGTCTAACATGGTAATAAAATAAAATGATTACAACAATGAATCAATGACTCTTGTTGTGCATGGGTTTTTTCTAAATATAAGCTATTACTATCTGCATCCTTAATAGATTACTGTACAGTTTTAGTTCATTTCATAATCCAAACTAAAATTAAAATAGCATCATATTTATTTATTTATTAGTTTATTTAACAGGGACAATGCAGTATAACATTGCTACAATTTCATGCAGCCGATGCTCTACATATAGGCTTCTAGCCGGAGGCTAATTTGCAGCCCCAGTCCCTGGTTGGGCTAAAAAACAAAAAAAAACAAAAAAAAAAACAAATGAGATGAAATAAAATAAAATAAACAACTAAGACCATGTACAACCATCAATGTTCACATATCTGCTTTTGTTTGAACCACTTTTTCAGTTTTCTTTGAAAAATATTCAACTGTGTTTGCATTTTCAATTCAGCTGACAAGCTGTTCCATAACAACGTACCTTGAACTGAAAATGTAGATTGTGCAAATTTAGTTTTTCTCTGTGGTGCTATACAGTTCTGTGTAGTTGCACCTCTTGTAGCGATCCCCTTACTACTCTGTTTTGATATTAATTTGCATATAACTTTTGGCGCAAGATTATTTAAACATTTAAAAAACATTTTAATAAGAGATGAATTTATAAAATTTTCAAAACTAAGCAAACTATATTTTTGTAAAATGCTACAGTGATGCCATCTGGTTGGTTTCTTATCCAAAACTTTTAGTGTTTGTTTATATAGGGATCTAACAGGTTTAATAGTCAGTTGAGAAACCTGACTCCAGACAGTCACACAATAAGATAAGTGTGAAAAAATCATTGCATGCATGTATAACTTGGCTGCTTTCAAGGATATATATGGTCTAATCATGTAAAAACAATTCAGATTTGTTTTGATTGTTCTACATAGCTTCTTAACATGCATATCAAATTTCAAATGAGAGTCTAAAATAACACCTAAATATGTAAAATTATTAACTGTTTCAATTTCCTTTTGATTGATCTTAATTATAAAACCACTCATTTCCTTCTTTCTAATTGAAAAACACATTGAGACAGTTTTTGTACAATTCAGGGTCAAACAACTGTTCTGTAACCACTGAGACACACCAATCATTTCATTTGTTAATATTTCTGCAGCTAAACTTGGAGTCTTTGCAGATACATAAATGACTGTGTCATCTGCATATAACTGACATTTTGTTTGCTTACAACAGTTTGGAAAATCATTAACATATAAGGAAAACAACAATGGGCCCAAAATTGACCCTTGAGGGAGACCCATATTATTATTTCGTAAAGCTGATCTTGAATTATTAATTTTAACACACTGATCTCGGGATTCTAAATATGATCTAAACCAATTCATTGCCTGCTGAGAGAAGTTAAATAAATTTAATTTGTGTAGGAGAATTTCATGATTCACAGTATCAAATGCCTTTTTGAGATCTAAAAACACTGCACCTACTACATTACCTTTATCTAAAGATTCCTTAATAAATTCTGTGAGATAGCAGTTTGCCATTTCTGTTGAATACTTGGGCCTAAAACCAAACTGTTTAGAATAAAGTAAATCATGTTTTTCTAAATAATTGATAAGTTGTTCAGCTACCAATTTTTCCAGAACATATTTATGTTGGGTAAGCACAAAAACTGTTAAAGGTGCAGTAAGCGATTTCTGAGAAACGCTGTTGAAAAATGTAATCAACACCAACTTTGAACTGACAATTTTGTGAATATTTGCAAGATGTCTGTCCTGTGCTGGAAAGAAAATGTGTTTGTACATAGTCCTGGCTGTGTAAATTGGAGAAAAAACAAAGTGGATTGAACCAATCTGGCAAGGACCTACGTTAATATTGAAAAAGCTTTCTAGCGCTGGAGAGACATTAGAGAGCGGGATGAAAACGGATGCAGAATTTCCATTGTTTCTGCTCAATACATGAGTAACATTGTTTTGTTACTCACGCAAGCTGTCTTATGCACCAGCTTTATGTGATTGGATAGCATGTTCATTACTTTGGGGGTGGAGCAATGAAGGTGTTTTAGTTTGGGTGTTGATTTCAAATATCAACAGTGTTTCTCAGAAATTGCTTACTGTACCTAAAGTTTTGTTTCGCCAAGGTTCATGGTATTTACACATGCTATTTGAATAAATCTAAGGTGTCATTTATGTCATGAACAAAACATTTCAAAGCATTTCATTACTTGGTACAATAGAAAGATTTAAATAGAATAGAATACATAACACAGCATTGTTCTAAAACCTTTCTGTTTGTGTCATTCATAAACAGACAGTCGGCTTTAAAACTCCTGTCCCGTAAATTCATTGCATGCTCTCGTAGACCACTTTTTATTTTGTTTTATTACTCTGTCAAATACCTGGTCCCCCTTATAGCTATCTGCTGTATTTCATCAGGAAGATGGAACGGAATTACATACATTGTTATTTTCACAGACAGCCTGTGTTGCATGACTTGTCATTCATTTCAGTGTTTTTTTCCTCAGTTTTTTTTTTTTTTTTTTTTTTTTTAGGGTTTTGCAAGAGGACAATGTGAGGATTATGACATGTTTGTGCCAGTTTGCCTCAAAACGACATTTTCAGAGTCTCCCTTTTGAGCCAAACAGAGCCATCTCAACACAAAAATTATTCCCACTTATTGTGTCCTTCTGGAAAACACATCTCCTTGAATGCTTTGACCCAGCTCAAAAGCTTTTTGAGGTCTCTAAACTAGAATGTCTTGCTGTCAGGGCTGGTTGACAGAGGCTACCATTGGCACTTTACTATGATGATGTTTTAAAAACTGGCATTGCTTGTGCGATTGGATGAAGAATGGAAGAGCCATCATGCATTTAATGCAACATTAAAACGGGTCAGGAGTAAACGCAACCTCGTCGCCTCAGGGTAGTGCTGAGCAGAACCGGATGAAGGAATGTAAGGAAAAGAATGAGTGTGAAGTAAAGCAGATGCTGCAGACCAGAGAATGAATGCACCACTGGAGCAAAAGTGGAGATCAGGGCATCTGGACGCAAACAGCCTGTCGTCTGAGGTGACCAGGGCCGAGCGCCAATGGTTCTGGCCATCTGCGCCAGTGTATTTGGGCCACTTTAACTCCATGTCTAGAAATGAAGATGACAGCGAGCGGGGTGCGAGGGACATAATAAATGGAACAGCTCAGTGCTTGCTTGCTTCTCTAGACTAGTGGGAGGAGAGAGGTCGCTCTCAGATGGCCCGATGTACCCTCAAATCATTTCCATCCCAGATCAGTCGTGAGCCAACTCTCGTCTTCATGAGCCAAGCTTTAGTTCTTTTTCAGCCTCACTCATCTGATCCGCTGATTTATGACTCAATTCAATTAGCCTCATTCTAGCTCATCAGTCAAGATGGCTTCTGAGATCCAACCTTCTGTTGCGTCGCCTCCTTCTGCAGGGCTCAAACAATCTGACACAATTATATCATGAAACTTTTTCTCAAAGGATGCTGTCCCAATATTGACAGCAAGGAAGACTGTGCCAACCAGCCGGTTTAGATGTGTCCAAATTCGGAAGTGATAACTGGTAATCCCACCAGCGCTCGAAGTCGGCCTTTCAGCAAATAAGTTAGGGCGAACATCACATAACGCAATTAATATTTATGACCGGCATGCCTGGCATTATGCACTGAGCAGCTGACAGAAAGTAAACTTCCTGAGGAGAAAAGACAAAAAAAAAAAAAAAAAAAATTAAAGAAAAGCTGTCTTTTACAAAAGTATGCATTTTTATACTCAAGTTTTAGGCCTTGCGTTTATGCATCTGACAGACACTTTTATCCAATGTGACTTTAAAGTATACATTTTATCAGTGCATCAAACTCGCTAGCGCAGTTCCCCGCAGTTTCAAAAATGGCTTAAAGTTTAGAAGTTTCATTTTCAAGTGTTCATTTGTAATCTCATCTGACATTATCTGTGTCATGCTCGTGAAGAAAGGTTGATGAGATTTATAATGTGTCCCCCCACTTCTCGATCGTTCTTATGCCCCTTAAACTGATCTGTATTGTGACAGAGATTTATTTTGCGCCCAGATCCCTCAATTGTCTCTAATGATACTGAAATTGAGATGGAAAGCTTGTGTAGAGCTCTAAACTCTAAGACGCTTACATAACCATCATCTTTATATATTGAGATCAGAGGTGACCAAACTGAAATATTTGATAGGGAATTATTTTTATTTTTATATATTTTGTATTTTCGAATTGACTTTACTGCTTGGACTAGCTATAAGTTATTGATAACCTGAGGACAATCATCTGAATGTGAATACAAGAGTTTCAGTGAATGTCTAAATTTCTATAGGTCATTTTTTTGAGGTTCAACACAAATTGTCCTTTGCTGCTCACAGTACAGTATAACAGCCCTCAACAGAAAATGGACTATTCTCATTCTGAGCTGTTCTCCTCTTCAGTTTCTGCAAATATGACTTTGAGAGGCCTGTATAACAGGATGGCCTGCTAATCTCTCCTCTTCAGGCATCCAATCCATTTGTATCCGTATGGGCTGCTGTCAAGATTTTGGACACATTGGTGATGGCGACACAGTTAAGATGGCAGGACACAGCTAATAGAAATGTTATCAATGTTACGGTCAGAATTTGGTGGGAGATGGATAGTGATGTTAGGGGTTAGCCTCTATTTTTTGGGTGACTCTTTCACACCGCAACTTTCACAATTTTGAACTTGAAAGAGTAAAAGAAAGTTTGCCGGTTTTGACAGTGACCTTCTGAAATGTTTACTCTCTGATGGTAATGCAGAGAAACAGTCTCATCAGCTGAGCTTGAAAGGAAACTCAGCACATTTGGAGTGAAAAAAGATTATATCGCTCAACCATGAAATGTGAACTGAGAGGTGTTTTCTTGGGTAGGACAGGATACAAGGCGATTTAACTCCCCAACTATTTCCCCACCGGCATTTATCGCCTTTATATCAGTTTGTGGCGCGCATGAGAATTGTTTCTGGAATGACAGAGCAGCACAGGAAATTTTCAATAAATACAGTGACTATGAAGAATATTCATTTTGATTTTTTTGTTGTTGTTGTTGTCAGTCTTCATGGCTCCATATTCACATACTACAACCCTAAAGATGTATAAAGAGTAAAGTAGAAGAAAGTTCTCAAATTTGTCTTTTAGACATGATTTTGAGACCCTTTAATGTTTCTTTTTCTTTGTAACTGCTTTCCTATCAGCTGCTGTCAGTGTAAATAATGCATTCCATCTTGGAGACATGGGTGATGTAAGTCTGGTTATATCTTTTATCTTTTGATCATGCTTTTTGTGTTTTAAGCTAACAAATTCATTAAAAACCACACACACACTCATTCATTTAAACAAAATGGGAGTCATTTAGAAGCATAGAATCTGGAATTTACAGTATAGACATTTATATTTATGCATTTGGCAGACACATTTATCCAAAGCCATTTACATTGCATTCAAACTATTGTTTTTATCATTGTCATAACCTTGGTACCATTCTCTACAGTTTGATCTTCAGGAAGGCATATAAATGTCTTTATAGACATATTTGATCATTGCTTTCATAATAGAGTAGACGATATGCACACAGATTGGATGGACATGTGGATATTGCCAGACCCTATGGACTTCGTTTCTTGTCTTTCATCTCAGCCTCCTAAAGAAATCTGCAATTACCTCAGTTTTCAAAACCCTTAAAAGTTTGTGATGATCTGTTTTCTCTTCAGGTTTCAGAGGTATCTATGTTATCTCAGGTCCAGCCAAACCACAAAACAAAATGCAATCAAATATGAAAGGCTACAGTTATTGAAGTGCATCTATTGACATTAATTGCAACATTTTTTATTTAATTTGTTTGTATAAATAAAAAACGTTCTTTGAACGTCTTTATGATGTTTTTCCTTGATGAACGTTGTCATAATGTTCCAGCAAGGAAGGATAAAAGCAGGATCTATTCGCAGCAGTGGTCTTTATTAAGCAATAACTCAATATAAAACACTCAGGGATATCAGAATCTTCACACAAAGCAAACAGAACAATGAAACTCGACAAGATCGGACAAATAACACTACAAACTCAGGGCTATATGTACAAATGTTAACAAAGGGAAGAAATGAGAAACCGGAAGAACGAGTTAATCAAACAATGGAAACTAATGTAAATGAAGGAAACAGGAATTACGAGTCCAACTCAAACTAAACTCAAGCTCAGATAACATGACAGATAACATGATAACATGACATGTCATTATGATGTTATTTGTACTTGATGAATGTTAACATTCTTGGAATATTACAAATAAAGGTAAAAAAAAATGTATATTGTGAGAGCAAAAATAAGGTTAGGAGAATGTTGTACTATAACATTATCAACCTTTTAAATGACATTCTAATCACGACAAAAAACCTGGACATATTAACATTTTAGAAGCATTGCAAATCACTGTTCCCACAACATTTTTAGAACATAAATTTGTTAAAACACTTCTTTTTTTTCTTAAAAAAAAAAAAAAAAAAGAACATTTAAAATTTTTTACTGTAAAGCGAATATACCTTACAGAACCAAACATTTATTTTATAGCCTACAAAATATATATTTTACAAAATAATTTAGACTCTAAAATTGCTATTAAATCAAATCCATGTATAACCAAATTCCAAATTTGAAGTTGATAACACTAAAAGGTTTTAAAGCACCATTTCTTATGGTAATGCATTGCCCAATTTCAAAACCGTTTTCACAGAATGAATTTTGAACTTTCGAATGACAGCCTACCTTTTTATGATTATTAGGCTACTAAAATATATGATAGGCTATATGAGAAAATAAAGTGTCCCAAGTGTCCCACGTCCTGGCAGTTATAACAATCTATAAAAATCCCAAATTGCAACCACTTAAGGAGATAGCACAAAGATGACTTAGATAAAGTGAAAACAATCCGCAAGCGCATCAGCTGTAGGCCTATTCCACCATCAATATCAATATTAAGTTAGGCTACATTTGTGAGTTATTGGTGAGATATATCGACCACATATATATTGCATTCTGGGCTAGGTGGGTAGACAGCCAGTGTTAACTCCACTACAGTGTAACTGAGCGTGATGTGAGGTGAAAGCGCAGACAGTTTGTTATCTTCACCACTGCATGAGCGCAGGCACTGCCTCCTCTGCACATCAGACACGTGAAAGCGATTTCGCGCCGAGACTGACATTGAATCTCATTCGCCGTAAAATACATGGCAGCCATGTCAGAGACCGCGCCGCCATCCACCTCTCCATGACAGGAGATAAGAGAGCTTTAGCTTAAATTGCATATTTAAGGCATTTGGTTGAGAGTATTTGTGTACGTCTTGGCAGTTTACAGAGCTCTATTAAAAGGATTAGTCTGAAACAGTCTCCTCTATTTTTATGCCTGCTTAGGGTGGGGTGGCTCTGAGCGGTGGCGGCGTGTGTCAGATGGACTGGTCACACAGAACGACGTTTTTCATATGACAGTGAATGAAAGAACATGATGATGGGTCTTAAGGGGCTGTCAGACGGATTGGCCTCGCTGTCAGTACGTGCTTTTGGTTTTGTCTGTGAACTCTCCTGAGAATACAAGCTATAAAAATTTGTTTATGTCATGAAGCTCCTGTAGCTTTCAGATTCTGCACTGAAATAAATAAAATAAAACATTTACCTGAACCTTAAAGCTAAACTTTTTGCTGACACTTTGTTATTTTTAATTGTGCCAACATGGCTGTCATTCTGGATAATGCATCACGCAACAGCAAATGTTATTGTAGACTTGGAATTAAGCTTTTATACCCGTTGTAAAGTGAACAGCAGTTATTTTGCCAAGAGGCGACGTAGGAGAGAAAGACAATTTTCTGGAGAGGTGGTCTTCATGCTCAGCTTTCTCTGAGTCAGTACACCAAGGTTGGGCATATATATGCTGACCAAAGGAACTTACATTAGCCTTACAAGGTAGAGAAACATGTTGTTCATGTTTAAAATAGATGTTTAAAATAGATTGACATCATGCTACATAATCCTCATTCCTAATAAAGAATACTTCAGTCGACATATGCATCAGTGGAGAACATATGCTACATTGCATAGACATTCCTATGTGGTTAAAATAACTTGTCTCTCACTAAAAAAATTTTTTAAATAAATTATTCAATTATATACTATATATATATGAAATGTTCTATTCATTTCTTCAGGGTTACTTAAAAACAATGAGATTTAAAATACTGACTGCGCCTTTAAACTTTTTACAATACTACATTCATAAACGTTCTATATATTACATTCAGACCGAATGCAATGATTGGACGAACATATTTTGGTCCGGAGACTTCCACAGAAGATATATTTTTAATATTGAGACCACTTCTATTATTGATAGCTATCGGGATGTGGAGCGAGTTTCAACCAGTATAACACAAATTATTTTTGAAAAACATTGTCTACCCTGTTTAACATTACTGTTAAAAAGACAGTGTGTCATAACAATAGTTACTGATATAAGCAGGTGAAGTATCATGCGCCCATGTGAAACAATTCTGTCAGAATAGGGCTGTAACTTGTCTTGTGATGAGCAATACATATATAGATAACTTTAAACATTATAGCATGTGTTGCAATGCCTTCAGTTATTCTGAAACAAATATCAGTGCTGGCAGTAAGCTTGGTGCATAAGTAACCAGAAGTGAATTTCTCTATGTTGAATGTTGTCATTTTGAATGACAGTTTGAACCTGCAGCATTTCAACCCTCTGCTGTGGAATGTATACCTTGTTCTATCACAATAATTCACACAATAACTCTTTTCATTGCTTTGAGATCCACGAGTGGGTGACCACAAGCACATCCACATTTAATTTGAAATGTCGCCTCTATAAAACATGAACTGTGATAGTTAGAATAAATGGCAGGATGTAAATAACAGTCTGTTTTCACGTCTGGTTCTTGTATTGAATGCTGTCTGACAAATGACTGTCACTCCACATGCAATGTTTGACTGTGATGGGACATGAATCATGACATGAGATGTTCTCTTTCAAGATGCACGAGGAGGACATGTGTTTCCATTTGCTGTTTGGCTGTTTGTTATATGTGTTTGTTTAACTATGGACACTTTTATGTCCCCTGGGTTGATTTTTATTAAAACCAACATATATTGTTATTCTACTTGTTATATGAAGGTCACTTTAATGCTGTCGGGAAAACTTTTTATTTTTGCTATTTTTCAGATGCCTTTTATTTATAGTTTTTATTGTTTTACCTTTTTCCTTAATGCAGATTTCAGTCTTATGTATAAAAATCAAGAGAGCAAGCATACTTAGATG
Source organism: Abramis brama (assembly GCF_963993115.1). Lineage (NCBI taxonomy): Eukaryota > Metazoa > Chordata > Actinopteri > Cypriniformes > Leuciscidae > Abramis > Abramis brama. The sequence goes on from NC_139980.1 coordinate 28,139,947, forward strand.
TCCAATGAGACAACTTAGAGAAATCTAGGTAAATATCAGTTGTAAACAGAATATTTGTAATGTTCGTAATTTCCAATCAAGCTGCAAATTTGTATTTAATTTAGGGTACATAAAATGCTAGCCATGCAATTAACCTTAGCAAAACAAAGGACATTTTGGGGCGTTTACACAAAACTGTTTTCAACTAAAACTGAAAACTTCCAATGAGTTTTGGCCGATCATTTACATGACAACAGTGTTTTGGGGACCTGAAAATGCAAACTTTTGAAAAACGTGCAACGTTTCAAAGTGCAAGTTTTTGAAAACTATACTGTTAACTACAAAAACACAAATTTGTGAAAACTGTGACGTCATGCGCATGCGTATTATGTTCAGTCTATAGGCGCGTAGTGTTTCTTTACAAAGTGACATCGCCAACTACTGGCCCGGCAGCATAATACAGCGTTTTTATTCGATTACTTGGATTTGTTTGAACGGGGATAGCTTTGACAACATTGTCGTCTGTACGTGAAAAACACAAAAAAAAATTCTTCCGTTTTTAGTATACATCGTTATGTAAACGCACTGTAATTCAGTCATTGTCACGGTCATCCTAACAGGAAAGTCCTATATCACCAAAAACAATTTAATAAATAAAAATTTCTTTGTGTATGTGCTTTTGGCTTATTCACAACCATTTATAATGGAAGACTCCATTATTTTTAATAAATCCAAGTCTGAGCACCTTGAGGAACTTTAAATTCACCTTGTCATATTTATTCATGATGATAAATAAGATATTAATTTCAATTTCAAGCCCTCAGTCCCAAGGAAAAGTCTCCCTCTTTACTATTCCAGCCTTGACACTGTAATATAGTTGGCTAAACATCTAAATATTATAATAACTCTCTAGGTTCGGATTAGTGTTTCTTTGGCACTGTTTCATTCTAGTATTAAACAGAAGAAAGTCGTTCAGCTGAATCACTCATCATGGGATCTAGTTGCCTTGTTATTGACTGAATTTCCTATAACCATTCCAGTACAGTCAACTGCTGCTATGTCATGTTATAGCATACACAAGGTCAATAATTAAACTCAAATTACTTCAAGTCCCGTTTTTATGGTTTTGCAATTAGGCCGCTGTGAACAGGAGGCAGAGTCTGTATTGAGGCAATTTCTCATGAATAGACTATTTCACAAACAAACAGTCCATTTCAGAATCAAAGGAATGCAAATGAGGTTGAGTAAATCGCAAGATAGGGGAAGCCATGTTAACTTTGATCATTCTGTACCGTATCAAAGCACACCAGATCTGTTTCAGCGCCTGCCTCTAAAAGTGTTTGCACCTGTCCTCTTTCAATTCTTTGATTCATATTTCAGCACAGCGCTTCAACTTAAAGTGAGCACAAGCCTCCAGGTTCTTTCATTGCTATTCACGTTTGCCCATCCTTGTAAATAAACCGGCTCTGCATTTAGGTACGTTACACCACACTGCTCATCACGCAGAAGTTAATTTTGTGCTATCACAATGAAAAATCACATGCCATGGGTGACAGAAAGGAGAGGCTGCTCTTTAAATAAAGCGAAGCGACAGCCTCATAAAGAGGAGAAGACATTCCTGATAGGAGAAGTAAACACGTCGCGCTGTCAGCCTGTGGACACTTTTCAGAAAGTCAGAAGGGTGGTCTTATCTTATGGTGTTTAAGAAGGAATTAAGAAGGTCTATTAGGTTATTCATTCAAGACACATTAGCGTAGAACATGCATTCGGATCACAGTGTGACTAATATAGGCCTATGAACAGTCTATGTTATTATGAAGGTAGTTTGTGGGGCCCAATTTCATATTCCAATAGAATGGTTAGGGTTATTATTCAGCTGAAGTCAGTTCAGTGTTGATTCAGTTCAGTTCAATGACTGTAAGGGTGCTTTCACACCTGCGCATTTCTTTCAGAACCTGGTGCGTTTTCTCCCTTGGTTCGGTTCGTTTAGGCATACTGAATGTGAACACGGCACTCACGCTCGGATCCGCACCAAAACAATCGCCCCGAGATCGCCTGAACGAGGTGGTCTCAGCCCGATTGCAAACGGACTCTGGAACAGTTCGCATGAAGTGTGAAAGCAGTCCGACCCAACGGAGCAACGAACCAACGAACCAAATGGTATTATAATTCATAGCGGGAAATGTGCTATATAAAAAGCAGTAGTGATTCTGTGAGTGAGCCCATTAGTTATCACAGTTGAAAACCAAAAGAGCACCTCTTCATCTTAAAATGTTGTGTAATTGCGCTTCTCTGTGTGAGAATGCTGTCCCGATGAAGCCTTGATTCCTGCATTATAACATTCGTATAGTGTTTGCGTGTGTCTTGACACTTGTTAACCACAGCGCTGCGATATCCAGAGAGAGCGTGTTTGAATTTGCTGCAGTATTAAAATGAATGTAGTAGGCTATATAATTTAATATCGGGAATGACGGCTATACATTCATATAGTGTTTGCATGTGTCTCGACAGTTACAAATAAAGCCACAATAAGCTCATGGAGCGAACTTGTCAATCATCTTGATGGATGACACAGAGGAAACTCTGACCAATAAGAGGACAGTTGTGCTAGCATGTGACTTGCGTGAACACATTTTGGCACACTTTGAAAGGTTGTCTTGTGAAAGAAAATTGTCTTGTCAAATTTGAGAACAAATCAACTTATAAGACTTGTTGGTCTTCTGTCGAGTTCAGGCAACTCGACAGAAGACAAAAAAACACGTACATATATCTACACTCATACTACATCTATTATGTCATGCTTATTTTGCTCAAGATACTTTTGGGAAACACACCCCAGACCGGTTTTGTTGCCAAACAACAGTGCGAAGTGCTAGCAGCACAAGCATTCGTCATTATTTTGAATGATCTGATATGCCATGAATAGAGCTAAGAATAGCAGAAGCCGGTTATTTAGCAGTCACTCTGCCACGGAGGAATAGTGATGCACCTGCCGTCATGCACATGTTGCATTGTGCTGATACGCAGTCCAGTGCAGTGAGGTGTGTACTGATCACTGGAGTGGAAAAGGCATATTAGCCATGCAAAACACATAGGCTAAATGCAAGCACACAAATCCTGCGACTGTTTTATTAATGAGTTTGTGCTAATGTATGGCGCTTCCTGTTTGTCTTGTCCTGACGGTGTTGAACACTTGTTCTTTGGAGCCGCGATTTATTTGACCTTTTGTTAATGAGGAATGTAGTTTCAATGAGGTTATCAACCCAAATGCCAAAGATCATTTAATGCTTATTCATGTTGTCCATGAATCAAGTATGAGTTTGTTATGTGGATTATCTCATTTGAAAGTGAAATCATTTTAAATTACCTGCCAATAACACAAGCCAGTAGATCAAGGGCATGGCAAGGACTGTCAACATTTTGTTATGCTGTCAGAGAAAATGACATTATATGATGGATAGGTCAATTAGGAAGTCAAACAAATATGCAAGTCAAAAGAAAATAAGTCTTATCTGAATATATTCTTGGAGAGGAAGGCTATTAAGTCTATTTTGAATTAAGCAGTGGATATGTGGGGTTTCTGCTGACTTGCAGGAGGGATTCTTGGTCATCATGTTTATTGAATAAGCCCTGCAAAGTCAGCAATATGCAATAGCTATATGGCAGTGGGTTTTCAACCTCTATAGATCCAGTGTATGTATAAAAAAATAGCATCCATTGAGAGCCTAAACAATACTGTTATTTTAGTATTGTTTAAATACTATTGTCTACATTTAGCTTTTATAAAATTTCAGTTTTCAATTTCATTGTTAGTTTTTTAGTATTTTTATTTTATTTATTGAAAGCTACATTTTCAGCATCATTACTCCAGTCTTCAGTGTCACAGTCTCCTTTAGTAATCATTTAAATATGTTGATTTGCTGCTCAAGAAATATTTCATTGTTGAAAGCAGTTGTGCCGCTTAATATTTTTGTAGAAACCATGACATATTTTGTTTTTCAGGATTCGATGAATAGAAAATTCAATATAGATTCAATATAGCTTTATCTGAAATAGAAAGAACAGGTGTTTATTGTCACTTTTGATCAATTTAATGCATCCTTGCTGAATGAAAGTATGCATTTCATCATCATCATCAACAACAACAAATCTTATTGATCCCACTTTTGAACTTTTGTCCTGGTAAATCCTACATTATGGGGACAAAATGTGTGGGTATGGGTGTGCTTATGTAAATGTGGAAATAGGGGGGGAAATCATTTCTAGATATATATGTGGCACACAAAACAATATTTGTTTGTATATATTCATATTTAGCAGTAAAGCTTTCAAATATCTTGCATGGTCAAGCCAACAATGAGTAAGACTGTGTGTCACACATCTAAGGCTGATCAGAGAGAGAGAGACCCATTTCTCACTGTTTGGCCGATGGCTATAGCAGAGTAAAGCAGGCATGTGACATTAAAGAGAAATGAAAGGCCAAAATACTGTCACATAAGAATTTGAAATGTCTTTTTCGCCTCATTGCTGATTCAGTTACATTTCTCTTACTCTCGCTGTAATTTATTCTTTGATGCACACAGATAGTTTCTCTCTATTTGGCCAAAATGAATGTCACAGCATTGAAATAATCAAATGCTGTTGCATTTCCACATTTGGCTGAATAATTCTAATTTACAATTTCACTATCTGTGAGTCCTCGTTCTGTCACAGCTTCTCGTTTTCAGTTATAAGTTTCATGGCATTACCTGATAGGCTAATTTGTGCCTGTTTAAAAGCCGCAGGCCGTGGTTATTTGCATGCCTGCCTATTCTGAGCAGGTGCATAGATACCATATGGCTTCCATAGAAACTCCCTCAAAGGCGAAACAAACATGGACTAATTTTCATTTCCTTGGCTTGTTGTGCACCATTAATCAGCCAAATGATTTTGAGCTGTACGATTAAGGTTCTTTCAAACCATCTAAAAAACACAACGTTTAGAAAGCCTCATCTTAGTAGCTGATGACAAGTGAAGTGCAAACTGAATGATACAGTTTAGCTGAAGATGGTAAATCAGCTGAAGTGAGATCGGGAAGCCAGTGAATAGCAGGTGATGTGTGCAGCGGCAGGTGTTGAGCTGCATGCAATGCACACGTTCCTCCTAAAAGAAGCCCCTTACCTCACGTACAAGCTGAGCAGAAAGGGAGTTTTTTATTATTATTATTAACTGCATTTAAACGATCACTCAAAAATTTGCCATTTTCCTTTTTTGAGTCATTAAAAAGAGTGTTCACATTGTTCAGAAGGATTTTTGGGAAAGGTATAGTTCACCCAAAAATGCAAATTTTGTCATAATTTATTCACCCTATTGTTCCAAACCTGTATACGTTTCTTTCTTCTGTTGAACACACAAAAAAATAAAATAATAATAAATAAAAAAAAATAGAAAAATGTAAGTACAATTAACTTCAGTTATGGGATGTTTGTCATTTCAACTTAAATTACATTACATTAAACTGGCTTAAAATAAAGTTAAAAACTAATAAAAAAGTTGAACATGGCTTAACTTATTTTGATGAGTTAAACAAATGTTTAAAACATATGTTGTCATAACTTACTGATCATATCATTTTTTACAGTAGCCATTGACTTCCATAGTATTGTTTTCCTACTAGTCAATGGCTGGCGTCAACTGTTTGAATAGCAACATTCTTTAAAATATCTTCTTTTGTGTTCAACAGAAGAAGGAAACTCATACAGCTTTTGAACAACTTGAGGGTGAGTAAGTGATGACAAAATGTTCATTTTTGGGTGCACTATCCCTTTAGGTAATTACACAATAAACAGCGTATTTTTTTGTGCAGGTTCATTTTGTACTCATAATCATATAGTTTAAACTAAATTGATCCTTACTATATTTAAGATATTCATGTTCCTGGATTGTTGTCACTCAAAAAAAACCTGAAAGACCTGCTGAGGGAACAAGAAAGGAATTAAAGCGGGTGTAGTGGAAGAACTGGTTGAGTTTGTCAGTTTCCCGTCTCCAGACCTGACCACTTTTCCAGTTCATTTTTACTTCAACACCATGCCACCCATAATGCAAAGCCTTTTCAACCTCCTTCATGCACTTCACCATGTTTTTGGTAGTAACAGCAAGCTGTTATGATGAAGTGACAAGATTAAAATCCCCTGGAATTTGTGTGTGAGAACTCCTGCGGCAGGTAATGTTGACTGCATGTCCCATGTGCTTTTACAGTAATATGTCCTAGATGACACCTGCTGTTTTCTCACTAAACATTCCCCTCGTTTTATTGCTCTTCCTTATCATTCTTTGAGCATGGACAAAATGAAACCCAATTCAACCAAGAATACTGCAAAAAGTCATATTGTTGTCTAATTTCAGTTAAAGTAACTAATACTCTTTAAAACCAGATATATTTACAGTACTTGAAAAGGAACACTGCATAAAATATTAAGACTTGTTTTTATGACAAAATACATATATATATATACATTTCGATTAAATCTAAGTCTTAATATCGCAACCAGTGTTTCTTCTCAAGTGTATCTTGTTTTAGGGATTTTTAGATATTTTACCGAAAAACAAAGTTAAAAAAGACTAATTAAAAACTCATAAAGACCAAGAGTTTTGTCATAAGAGTGAAACAGCGCTGGGACTTTCCACTGTTTATATCCCTCAGCTTGTGTGTCTGCATTCATTGACTCTTTCGCCAGGTTACATAGTTACACCAGTAGGTGGCGACTAGTGACCGTCTTAATGAGTGAATCATTGACTCGTTAATTCAACTGATTTGTTCAAAAATGCTGATTCATTCAGGAATGAGTCATTGAATCAGTTCAACATCACATACTCTCTTGCATGTTCTTTAGTATGAATGTTATCCGGTCTACACAAGTCATGTTGTCAATATCATGTGACCTACCAGTTTTAGTTGTGTTGCTTCACTGCCATTCATAAATCCTCTCCCGTGGCCTCATAGGATAGTACAGTGTCCATTGCACACTTCAGAATCTCGCTGGAAGGAGGTCATCCAAGTACTTTTTGCCAATTCTTTTATGAGTACTGTGAATTCAGACATCTTACTCATCACATACTGTTTTTCCGCCTACTAGGAAGTATGTGATTTCGGATGCAGCCATTGATTAAACCGATTCGTTAAAAAATGGCTGACAACACTTAACCTGAAAAGAAATTTGTCTGGAGTGCATGATCTCAAAATGTTTATTGGTACATACCTTGCAAATAACACATTATAGGAACTGTGTTCAAATTGAAATATTATAGCTGGAGCTTAAAGTTAACAAAAGTAATAAAGAATTAACATTCATTTTTTTTACATTTTTTAAATTAACAAAAAGTGGCCCACTTTACTTGCATTCACCTTAGGTTTTGTTTTATGAGGATTCTCCATAGACGTATAATAATTTTTATAATGTACAGTCTTTACATTCTATCCTCTAAACCGTACATTCTGCATTTTTACATTAAAAACAAACAACATAAACAACAACAGCAACAAAACATAATTTTGTATGATTTAGAAGCTGTTTTCCTCATAGGGACCAAAGTTTTGGAATACCACACACACACACACACACACACACACACACACACACACACACACACACACACACACACACACACACACACACACACACACACACACACACACACACACTCACACTCACTCACACACACTCTCTAATGTGTGTACGCACTAACAAGAAATACAAAAGACGACAAAACACAATGAAGCTGCTGAAAAGTACTTGGAGTGAAACCGAGAATCGGAATCAATCAGAATAAACTAAATAACATATGGATAAACTGCATGTTTTAAACTGTCAGAGCTGTTGCACTGGAGCTCTGGCAAAGTCGCTATAGCACAGTAACTGAGTACAAAGACAACATACCCCACCACTGCTGGTTTCACTGGCAGATGAACTCACAGACTTAAAAGAATGAGCTTGCCAACAAACCTTACAATAAACATATATACACATACAAATTTATGTATTCTTCAGCTTTCCAGATGTGAGAAGCAACCTACTGTTACGAAAGTGAAAACTCTAAAGGCAGTTTTTAAGCTTTAGCCCCAAAATCTTCATGCATGAAGCAGCTGTCTCCTGTTCTCAGTCTTGTTAAAGAACAATGCTGCTGCCAGTGCTTTGGAAAACAAAGTCAAGGCTGAACGATTACGGTCTGCCGTTGTGTTTATTTTGTAATCAAGTTCCAGGAAATCCTCAGCTATAGGAAAATCTGGTCTTGCTTTATGTATACGTCAAGTTTATAGCTTAGCCTGTATTCTGTTCTGCTCTGCCTGTGCCATATTCCTACAAAATTCAGTTTTTCCAGTTCTCAGTCTGTTTTAGCTTAAAGGATACATTTTTCATATAGACCTATGAATACTTAATTTTTGAATTTTGACACAAATCTCATCTCATGCAGGTCTCTCAAGAAGACATACACAAAGCAGTTAGATTTTTTTTTAAATCCAGACTAGCCATTACGCTACAGTAGTACTCTGGTATGTCCATTTTAAAAACTGTGTCCTTTATTTGCAGTTCATATTTGCTATTAAAATCTTAATCAATTTATAATAAGCAGAGTTTGAATTAAAAATAACAACCTAACTTGGCCAATCCTTACATGTCCATAAGCCTTTTTATGCCGTTATGACCATGTCACATAAATGAATAATCCCAGTCCATAACCAATTAAGTTTGAACAAGACATCAAGCCAGTCTGTACTTTAAATCCGGAAGACACGCCCACAACGAACTTGTGCAACAGCGGCTCAAAGCGATTGGTCGAGGCGCACTGTCACTCACGGATCTCTGCCATTCCTTCCGTTCCGCCAACGAGACTTTACACACAGATGTGTGCGTGATCATCAGTTGAGGCGGTGGGACTCCTCTGTTCGCACTGTGGGATCAACTTATTTCAGAGGATATACCGTGCCCTATTCGGACACCTTAAGTTCAATGTAACAGGTATCGTACGCAGTGTAGGTCAAGGTGAACGGGGAGTTACTTTGTTGTAGAATTTAGCCTATTTAGTCGTGTTTTTAAACGCTGAAGAAAATGCCTGTAGCTTCTCTCCTGCCTTTCACGGCCACTCCGAATAGGAAGTCCGCCAGCCCGACCTCCTTCAGGCTCACGGAGAAATTCATCTTGCTTTTAGTGTTCAGCGCCTTTATCACCCTGTGTTTCGGAGCTATCTTCTTCTTGCCGGATTCCTCTAAGCTTCTCAGCGGAGTTTTCTTCCGCTCGTCCTCGGTGGAGCCAGAGACGCGCACAGGTACGGTCAGTGACACGAGCACCGGGACGGGCAAGGATGAGAAGATCCTGGCCAAGATTAGAAAAGACCACGAAAAGGCGCTGCTCGAGGCTAAGGACACCCTACAGAAACGGCCGGACGAGATCAAGCAAGACATCATCAACGACAAGGAGAAAGTTGCGCCGATGATTGGAGAGAAAGGTGACAGTTTGCCGTTCGTTCAGTACGTGCGGCCGCCCGGAGCAACAGGGCACGAGCCCGCGGATCCTGACATTAAAGAGAAAAGAGCCAAGATAAAAGAGGTATTGTATGTTTTTATTATTCTATACTCCTGCGCTTTTCTCAGACTCTAGAAGGAAATCATGTCAGATATTGTTGTGAAACTAAATAACTTTCCCAGTGTAGAGAAACCAAGTGGCATTACTAATATTTGTTATATGTCAGTGCCGGTGGCTGGAGAAGGGGTCTGTTTGACACCGTGTCAGTTTCAGGAAACATTTCCCCAAAGAACATTGATGAAAATACAATGTTACAATAAGAGAGATAAGGTGACGTGTGCAAACCGGTACTTCATACAGGCCCGACTTCTGACAGGTCTGTTTAATGGACACGTGAGTCCTGTCACTCACAGGAGGGCGAGCGCGTGCTCATTCATTCTGTCGGTCAATCGCCGAACTGTAGTTTGTTGAAAACTGACAGGCAGAATTTTAGTCCTCTTGGTTTTGCTCCGTATTTCAGCTCGCATTAACTGTTGTCAGTATAGTCAACACTACTTGTTTCCCACTGTATTTTCAAATATTTGTCAGTAATCTGTTTTTAGTAGCCCATGTATTTCAGTCAGCATTCCCTGTATGTCAGATAGTGCTTTAGCCTTTTGCTTTTTTAGTGAGTGGTCCTGTATCTCAGTAGCCAATGTTTTTCCTGATTCGTTTAAAAATATCTCTGTCAGTGTCAGTATTTTAGTTCCCCTTTTTTTCTCCTCCAGTTAATTAAGCAGTAAATACGTAGTTTCACTTGCTATTGAATGTTTTTTTCTTCTGTATTCCAGTCAGTAGTCTGTTTATATATATATTCGTTACTGGTTCAGTCAACAGTGTTTTCTGCTTTTTAGTGAGATTTGCCTGAATTTCAGTCAGTATTCCCTGCTTTTTTCATAATGGTCTGTATGCACTTCAGTATATACTATAGTATTCACTGTAAATTCCTTATTTCACTCATTATGTTTTGTCTGGTTTATTTCCTTGTTTTTATTCAGTCAGTCATTATTTAAATAATTTTCTGTCAGCATTTCCTGTTTTTTGATTAATATTTTTGTGAAGTGTTTCACATTGATTCTAGACTGGTCATAATTGAGCTAGTGTTTTTACATGATGAGGGCATTTTTTTATTTAAATTATCAGGTGAAAGCGCAATGTGAGTCATCAGTATCACATTGCTTATATGTAGCAATGCCAATAGAGTGCAACATTTGGGTTCCGGAAGTATAAACAGCATTCATTTTCTCTATAAGGAAATTGATTTTGAACGATAACTTTAAAGACTGACCTACTGTGAGCTATGAGGTTTTTGATCCATGGCATTTGCATATTTTATTAGTTTAAAAAAAATATATATATATTTGTGCTTGGTGGTATAGAAAACTCAATCAGGTTGAGTTGAGCTTAGCTCTAAATCTTGGTTAAGGGTAAACTGTTCAAGTATTAACTAAGAAGAAACAAAGCTGTCATTTCTTGTTTCTTTCAGGATGAATGCTTTTAGAGTATGTCAGGCCATAGTCTAATATTCCCTCAGTATGAGTCAAATGTAGACGTTGCATCGGCTTGATTAAATCAAATTTGTTATTGATTGAGACCCAGTTTTTTTCCCATTTGAATCAGGCAAGTCCAGAGTAAAGATGCATATGAAAACTGACAGCATGGCGAAGCTTTAAAATCGCCCCTTTCAGTTGTATTGACCTTGTCTCCTTGTTTTTTCTGGAATTCCACCTAGTTTATCCTACACAACGAGTCACTACTTTTCAGTTATTTGCATAAGAAAATGGTGCCTATGTCCCTACTGTGTCCTCCAAATTTACATGGTGTCACTTTAAATGCCATCCTAAATTCATTGAGATTTTGTTCTACTTGTTTGCATACTAGGACACTTTTCCTTTCCTAATATACATCAACAGCTAGGTTCAGGTTTAGAGATTGCTGCAAAGGGTAAAAATAACCTAAAAAAGAAACCTAAATCATGTGATCTGTCTAAAATATATTTAGTTTGAGTTAAGTGCATTCAAGTGTGTGACAAAGGCAATCCCAGTCACACTCAATGGCCAACAGTGCAAACCTGTTGATAATACGGTGGCTCCTCAGAGTTGGATCCCCCAGAGTTGGATATGTTTTAATGCTAGGATTAAACCGCTATGGAGTTATGCACATTAATGCATGCGGAAGCCTCCGCTTTCCTCTCCAAGAGCATTGGTGTTCCTGCGGATCCGACAAGCCCCTCATCTCTCCTGCTTAATGCAGCGGCTCAGCATGAGAACGGTGATAATTCACCCCTGAATAGCGGGATTTCATCCATTGATCGCTGGCATGAGGGAAACAAATAGTCACAGCTGTACCCTGTGGGGTCTCACTTGTCAGACTCGACTGTGGGCACTCTGTCTCGCCTCGCCAGACACTCTGACCTTTGAGAAGCAGAATTGCCTTAGAAAATGGATTGATCTCAACAAGGTTATGATGTAAAAAATGGTTGTGTGAGATTTCTTTTTTCCTGCTTTATAAGATGAAAACTTGTAATATGGATAGGCCACAGTGAGATTTACAGGGCTGTTTTTGCCGCTCTGCGTGTGTTTTACATTCTTTGTTAGTTAATGAATGAAAATTGATTAATAGTTACATTACTGGTATTAAAGTAGGCAAGAAATGGAAGTTGTGATAATCTTTTCTTCCCTACTGTGACGTATATCGGAGTGAAACAGCTTCTGGTCTGGAATGAGAGAACTGTACGGCGGGATTTGATTTTGTCCTTTGGGAATGTATTGGATCGTAGGAAGTTGGCTGTAGCTAATAGATGGAGGTAGATCTGAATGTCAGTTGTGTAGGATGTTTAAGCTGTGTTCACACTGCAAGCAAAAGTGGCCCAAATCCGAATTTATTTATTTTTGCTCTTATGTGACTCAGATCTGATTGTTTTATAACACTGTGAACAGCACAAACCACATGGAATCTGATCTTTTCGATTCGGATTTGGGCCATTTGCATACGTGGTCCTAAATCGGATACAGGTCTGATGTTTTGCAATGTAACCTCAACCTGAACAGTTATATTGGAATTCATGCGACTTTTCAACTCTAGACATTCGTTACAATCTGCATTGATGAACATCATTCCAAAGATTTTACATACCGAGGTAGTTCTTTGAATATGGAAGATGGCAGCGAAGTCAGTCAGTGGAGGGATGGTGAACTGTTATACTCATAAGTATTATGGTGACAGCTCTATACAAGCAAAACTTGAGAAGAAACTGTTTGAGAAAAATATTGTTCTTTCTCCTCATCCTTGTCTGCGCACTTATTCGCTGGCTTCTGTGTCACATAACCGTATAGTAAATAAATGCGTAAATGCTCACTTCCTGCTTACTTCCGTATGAGACCGTGCCATCTTTGTTATCATTCTTTTGCACATGCGGGTCAGTTCATGACCTTAACCAGTTCACACTTGAATCTGATATTATAATATAATAATCCTGAAAAAATTAATCATGGATTCCATAAAACATATTAAGCAGCACCACTGTTTTCAGCATTGATGATTATAATAAGAGATGTTTCTTGAGCAGCAAATCAGCATATTAAAATAATTTCTGAAGGATCACGTGAGACTGGAGTAATGATGCCGAATATTCAGCTTTGCCATTACAAGAATAAAAGTATACATTAAAATACAAAACTGTTGTTTGAAATTGGAATATTTCACAATATTACTGTTTTTACTGTATTTTTTTATCAATTAAATGCGGTGAGTGTTTTCTTTCAAAAATATTTAACAACAATCTGACCGACCCCAAATTTTTGAACAGTAGTGTATACATAAGTTTAATATTTCTTTCTTTTTGTGAAATTGCTGTTCTTGAACAATTATATTATTAACAGCAATTTAGGCTATAATGAACAGTCATTAATAACCCTAATATGTAATGCAGAAGCAAGGCTAGGCCATGCTAATGCAATAAAAAAAGTTTCGACTTGACAAAGTACTCCAAACCGTACCTTAAAAATTCCACACCAGATATTTGCTCATGGCACTTTAGCTATAGTTCGAATTTCGAAACAAACAGAATCTATGTGCATTAAGAAGTTCACAAAGGTATCTTTGTTTATGGCTTCTCACCTTCACCTGAAATGCTCTCCGTTGTGTGTGTCCACCGCAGGAATTGCTCACAGGCAACATCACACACCCATCTGGGCTCTGAGCTCCTCATTCATTATAGATGATAGTGCTCCGCACACGCTCAAACCTCATTTCTCTCACCATCAATTATGTACAATTCAAGCTAATAAGAGAAATGAATTCTTATCGAGTTGTTCACAGGTATTCAGTGCAGGGGGGCAACAGAAAAACTTATACAAATGAAACTTTAAAGGTATGGTGGAATGGAGATCCAAGTGTTTGAAAGAATGAAAAGTACAGGGATGGTGCAGAAACGTGTAGTGCATACAGTTATTTATTTTTTTACTGACTTTTGCTTTTCAGATTGTAAGATGTGACTGCAGTGAGATCTTGGATAAAAGGCAAACTGTGTCAGATTATGCAATATACATCTTCGGTAGAGCTTTCCACAAAACACCATGAACGCATTCATTTTAATTGACAATTTCTGGTGCCGTATGCGACAGCGACCGTTTGCAACAGGATGTGGGTGTGTACATGCATTTAATCAGTTTAAACATTGCATGCCACATTAACCGCTCCAAAACTATTTATTTTGCCCCGTGATGAAATTCAAAATTGGTGCACTTGACTTTAGGTAGGCTATATCAGGACATCCGGTAGATTTAAAGGCTCTGTATATTGTAATTGTTTCCCTTTACCAATGACAGTTCTTTGAATGTCATAGGTTATTTTTGGACCTCTTTTGCACCATGAGCAAGTAGAACATGCAAACACTTTTTCTCGTTGCACAACCTCTTTTGTATCTCTGATGTTTTCTCCTTTTGGTCATGGCTTTTATCCCAGGTTTGTTTGTTTTCCGTCTATCATACAGTGGCTTTTCCCTCTGAAAGCTGAAGTGCTTGGATACTAAATAATTCAGCTGGCTTTCTTTCATTTTACTACTTGTGAATAAGGCATGGTCTTACTCTTAGAGATAGAATCTGCCGGTGGAGAGGAGAGCGAGAACTTTTGGTCTCGTACAGTGTACCTGCACCCTTTTACACTATGGCTGTGATCAGCGTAGGCTGTCTGGAGACCCAAGACAGACCTCGGATTATTTGGGTCAATCTCGCTTTAGCCAGAAGCAGGTGCTGAGAAATGTAATGAATGCCCTCAAGCAATGGCACAGCTGCTGCAGGCAAAGTTAGTCCCCAGTCAGTCTTGTCTTTTTTTTCTCTAATTTTTGGTCTTGAAGTGGCTAGAATGTTCTCCAATGGCCAGAATACTACATTCACGTATTTGAGGGTTATATTATGGTGTTTTTGTTAAGTAATACTTAATGGATAGTAAGGGGAGAAGTGGGGAAGAAAGCAAAATTCAACCTAAATAAAAGCAGCTTTATCTCCAGTGGCTTTAAATGGCATATCTGATCCGGTTGCTAGGATCTGTGATGTTTTGCTTTTGTTTTATGAATTGCATGGTCTTTTCTACACTAAAGCACAGATTAGATTTAGTAGATTCAAATACATGTGGAATGGATAACACAAGGGAGTTTTGGTTAGTGTTTTCAGAGAGCATTGGGACACTTTTACTGCAGTAGTGATTGCTTGGTTTTTCCAGTAATTGAATACTCCAAAATCAGAGTCCAGCGCTGATTAGAAGAGCAATAAACATCTGCCCGACAAGTGTGCACTGTGCATTGATCAGGAGAAGCATGAGAGGATGCAACAATGGATCAATAAGATCAATAATAATTGAACATGAAAATAAATGTTTATTTTAGATTAGTTGGGTCTTGCCATTTGGTCTTTGTATGAAGAATCTCTGACAGTGATGGCACTTTAAGAAAGTTGTGAAAAATGCTTGCACATTATTGTTTGAAGGGAATCATTGGGCAAAATGTGGAATATCTGATGTATTGAACCGATTAATTAATTGTGGTTGGATAATATAGATTTTTTTTATGGCTGATGCTGATATTTTAAAGAGAAGCCAACATGCGTATAGCCTGCTGTATCACACTAATTTAAATACAGTAAAAACGCATACATAACAAATGATGAAATGGAATATTTATTTGCTGTAATATTTACTAAATTAGAAAATTAATTAGGCTAGATGAAAAAAAGATTTTAACTTGATAAAATACTTTAGAAGACAACTTCTGTAACTCTATTACAGTTTTTTTCACACAAAAAAAAAAAAGTTAAATGTATAAATAAAAAAATGGTTGAATATATGAATAAAAAGAAAGTAAACACTGTAACAAACAGGGCACTTGGTGATGTGGTAAGTTTGTTTTCAATTGTAGTTATGTATTTATTCATATAAAGACTTGGTAACACTAATTATACATACAGCACACATGAATATGACAGTGTGCAACTTGGATATAGCACAGCATAGTTTAAAATAGAAATTGGGTTTAAAGTTTGTTAATCGTGCGTCTTCAGTGGCTGAACTGCAGTGTCAAAATAAAAGTCCTGCTTACGACACATCGGCCAAACAGAAAAATGTATGTGCGGATAATTAAAAAATATCTGCGAATATCAGCCATGGCGATATATCGGTTGAACACCACTATTTATTAATTATTGTCAGTTGTTAGTTCCAGTCCTGCTGTACATCAAGTTCTTCTGGCCATTCATCAGTACTAGCTGCAGTTTCTCCATTATGTAGCTGGTCTTTTGAATGCATGCAAAGTTGTTCTTGTTTTCTAGGGATGACGGGTCAATGCAAGACAATAACCTTCTGGTGCACCATACGACCCAACCTTCACTTCCCCTCAATGATTTATGTTTTCATCTTTAAATTTAAAGCGTCTCTGAAGCATGTCAGCACTAATTCCATTTCCCGTCTTTGCTTCTTACAAATTTGAAGAGGTTTTATGAGTACACAATCCACTCTCATCGACCATAAAAATCAAACGGAGCAATAAAGTTCAGGCCTATTAAGAGTGTTATTTGAAGCAAATGACACTTTGCTTTGGTAAAAGTTCACTCTCTGATTTTACTACAGTGTTCTGAGATATTAATTGAATTTAAATATTTGGTCTTGGTTGTTTTATTGCGCTTTCTCAGCCTGTTAAACAGATAATGAATGTCACTGCCTCATATTGAAAAGGAGGGAAAAAATCGATTATCCTTTCACAAAGTCTTCATCAATTTGCCACATGTCAGCTGAAGAGGGTCAAATCGTGTTGCTTTGTTTTCCATCACTAATAAAAAGGTCATGTCAATATGTGTCATGGTGGTTTTGTATTGCTGTTGTCCAAGAGCTGTTGAGAATAAATAAAGGAGCGTCTCGTATCCATTACAGTGACAGTTGACACCGATGCACTTATAAGAGACGGTTCTGTTTCATACAGGTGTGTATTAGGGTAAAACTGGTTGGCGTACAAAAATAAAATAAAAAAATCCATCAGCCATATAAGCGCACAGGTAGGTTGTCATGTATCTTGCCGGTTGCTGCTGTGAAAGCCTGTGGATTTTATGAAACTCTCTGACTCTCTGCCCTTTTTTTCCATCCCTGAAGCTAAAAGGATAAAGCAGAAAGATTGATTTTTCTTTCTTCCCCCTTTCACTGAATCTGAGAGGGTTTTCTTTTTGTGGGTCAGAGATTCTTAAGGTTGACTGCTACAGATCTACCTCCATTTTATGACAACACGTCAGGTTTAACAGTGGTGTAAATTTCAGAGCAGGAATCGTAGCTTGGAGCCTCTGGCTTATTTTGAAAATTGCAAGCACATTTTCCCTAGTTTAATTATAGGTGGTGACAGCTTCTCTCATTGCATAGAGAATTGTGATCAAAACATAATATGCCTTTTTAATGCTTTATGAATATGGCTTAATGATGCAGGGTAGGGCATGATCTCCGTTACATGCACAATACTAATACACAATACTAAGTCTCATATTTATTAAAGGTCCCGTTCTTCGTGATCCCATGTTTCAAACTTTAGTTAGTGTGTAATGTTGCTGTTAGAGCATAAATAATATCTGTAAAATTATAAAGCTCAAAGTTCAATGCCAAGCGAGATATTTTATTTAACAGAAGTCGCCTACATCGAACGGCCCGTTTGGACTACATCCCTCTACTTCCTTCTTTAATGACGTCACTAGAACCGTTTTTTGACTAACCTCCGCCCACAGGAATGCTCCCTCAACCGAAATTCATTTACGTACTTGCGCACTTCTTATAACTTACTGTGTTTACTCAGCTGGTGATTTTCTGAAGTAAAACTGACGCTTCATCTTTTGTATGATGTACAATAAACTTTATTAAACTCATCAGTATATGTTTGATCATCATTCAGACAGCAGACTTGTAGGCTATTAATATATAATGGATACATACAAGCAGATGACAAATACGTTATAATAACCATAATTAAACTACAAAACTATACCTGTTTCATCTCTATACAGCACTCTGACTCTGTAGGCATTATTGTCCGACTCGAAATGAACACCTTTACTGAGAGTTTCATCATTCCGTGAGATGAAATTGTCCTGAGAGACTGAGCGCGAGCTCATGAAGCTCCGCCCCCTGGTTCGTCTAGCAGCAGCTTATTTGCATTTAAAGGGCACACACTAAAACAGCGCGTTTTTCTGTGACCCAAAGAATGACAATTTAAACATGCTGTAAAAAATGATCTGTTGGGTATTTTGAGCTGAAACTTCACATACACACTCTGGGGACATCAGAGACTTATTTTACATCTTGTGAAAAGGGGCATAATACGGGACCTTTAAAGTAATGGTTTGTCAAATGTACTCACTAACCCTTATGAAGTTCCGGATCTGATTGACTGTCTTGCTTCAATGGGCCACGAATGGTGAATTTTTGATGAATATCCACTTTATTCAAATGCATCATAAAAGTAGTCCATATGACTATTTTTCCAAGTCTTTTTAAGCCATATGATAGCTTTATCTGAGGAACAGACTGAAATTTAAGCTGTGAAATCTTGACTTGCTACTTGGTGTGTTCATTAGAGAAGTTGCAATGTCTGATTCATCATGAGCAAATGATTTTTTTGAGTAGGATATTTTCAATGAACCTGTTGATCCAGTAGGATTCATCTTATCTATTTTTGAAGTATTCTCAAGTTTCCATTTCCATTCACTGTAATTGCTTGAAAAAGAGCATCTTAGGGCTGTGCAATTAATTGAATTTCGATTTCGATTTTTGCTCCCAACGATCACCAAAATAGTATAATCGAGTAAAAACGATTATTTTGCCATGTTCCGTTTTGAAAGAACGCTCTTATTTTGTCTTGTGTTCTGAATGACACGCGCACATCCGCCCCTCCCGATGCCATAAACTCTCTCAGCTTGAATGTTTAAACTGATAAAACTTAAAAAGAAGTGAAAATGATAAACTTTAGTTACAATGCAATGCTGGCCCGATTGTATAAGTGACAATTCCATCATGTTCCGACTCCTAAACGCGAATGTGTAGTTTCGACGCTTGCCTTGTCCAGCGCATTTTGAGAGACGAGAGAGAAGACGCGGCACTGCTGAACACTCACGCGGTTTGTGAAATTGCGTCTTGGAGAAAGTTTTAAAATGACTGATTTGATTTTATAATCTATGTGGATTCATTTAGGCTACTCATACAATCTACATGCTAAAGTGAATCAATGTTTGCGGGGGAATTTCCCGCATTATAAGTGGTGGACCTGCGGGAATTATTAAAATACTCATTGAAGTATTATATGTTATAGTATTTATTTTAATAGTTCAAAAAGTACAATCAATGTTCAAATTTCGATTTTTTTAAGAATTGTTGAAAGGTGTCTGGTAACACTTTACAATAAGGTTCATTAATTAGCATTAGTTAACTACCTTTGTTAAGATTAACTAATAATGAACAATACTTAATAATTAATATTAATTTCACCATTTACTAATACGTTATTAAAATGAAAGGTTGTATTTGTTAACATTAGTTAATGCACTGTAAACTAACATGAACAAACAATGAACAGCTGTATTTTTATTAACTAACATTAAAAAAGATTAATAAATACTGTAACAAATGTATTTCTCATTGTTCGTTCACGTTAGTTAATACATTAACTAATGTTAACTAATTAACATTATTGTAAAGTCTTACCGTGTCTTTTTAATAAATGCAACACGTTCCCAAAGTCATGTGAAATAATCGTGTTACATAATCGTTAAATTATTCATAAATTATTAAATTACATAATAATAATTTCAATACTGACCAAAATAATCGTGATTATGATTTTTTCCATAATCGAGCAGCCCTATCTATTATGTTATTCTGCTTTTGTGTTCCATGTGAAAAAGACCATTCTGAAACAACAAATAACACCATTTTCTTATTTGACTGAACCAGTCTTTAGGTAAATATTGCTTGAAGTAATTATTCAAGACAAGTACACAGTCAGTCAGTAATAAAATGTGCAAAGAAACAAATGAATAACAGTATAATAAAGATGCAAATGAAGTAAACGGTGCACTTAGTATTCAAGTAAACATTCAGAGGATGAAAATAATGCAATTTAATCAAATGTTCAATAAAACTACTTAATTTAGCATAGTCTTCACTGCATGATTATTAGTTACAATACTGTCTCTTGCCTTTTCAGAACACTGCTGCACTGCCATTAAAACATTACATTCATTTATGGAGCTACATTAGAAATTTGACTGTTGAATGATATGTGGCGAGGCTGGTGAAAATGTTGGCAGTGCAAGTAAAATCTGTCCATCAGAGTAATATCCTTACTGTCAAGTTACAATTAACCGTACCTTTTATTTATTTAGGCCTAGGCTATATGCTATATTTGATTGTAGAGGGCTTACTAAACCTACTACATTAATGCTGCCAAGAACAATGAAAGATCTTTTTTCATGTCTCTAATGCACATATCTGATATTTTAACAAATCAGATTTTAAAATGTACTTGTTTGCGTTCACTTAAGACAAACTGACTGTGTTTGCAACCATGACAAGAGGGGCTTTCACACCGGGTAGTTTTGGGAACTTAGTTCTAGGAATTAGCCACTAGGGTGGTTCCGCCAAGAGCTAATGGTTCCCCTAGGAACATTTTCCTAGTTGCAATGGCAATGTAAATTACCTATTAATTGTCATTTAAGTGAAATTACTGAACTTAAATATACGAGCTTGATAAAAATGATCATTCTAGAAAATTTCAGATGGCACTTGGAGGCTTTTGCATCTGAACTCTTCATATATAGGCTACAATCTGTGTGTTTCGCTTGAGTTCAGCGTACACTAATGACACTGGTAGTTCCTATAGTGCTGGGTTAGTTCCTACTCTGAAGTAGGAGCTAAATTAGCTCCTCCAAAAGGAGTTCCTAAAACTAAAATCATTCCTAGTTTCTGCGGTGCGAACACGGCAAAAACCGGGTACTTCCGCCAATGGTTCTGGGAACTATGAAAAGGTTCCTCTGGTGCGAAAGCCCCTAAGCTTTTTCACCAAGCAGTGCATCTTTCCATTCGCCACACTTAGAGAGCATTTGACATCCCTAGACGCCACACTTCTTTTCAGACATAAATTTGTCCATTCATCCCACAATTTGAGAAACTCTTTTATTGGAACCGTTTGAATAGGTTGGTGCCGGAGGAGGACGCACATCGCGGCACGCCACTGGCCGGCCGCCACGGTTCCACTCTCATTTGGAGAGCCAGGCAAATGGCTGTAACTTAACTCTGCCTCCCTGTTTTCAGCTGTGGGCCTGGGTTGTCTCTGGAGAGTGGGTTTTGGCAGTGGATCAATGGCTTTGTGTGCTTGAGAGGGAGATAGAGGGCATGTGCGGTAGCGTGAGCCAGGCTAGCCATAGCTCCTGTGCCAGGGAAGCACATGTCCACCCACTTGAGCCGCACCTGTTCTTTGGCATGCCGTCTGCAGGTGCTTCTTATGCGTTGGGGCATGGGCTGTTACTGTTTCACCACTGAATTTGTTTTATTGTTGCTCGTGGTGTCTATTTCATGTGTTTTGCTTATGCGCACAAATGCATACATCGGGTCATTAACCTGTGGAGCTTCACTTGGCAGTCCATGAGTGGCCTTCATTATGCTGATAATGTGCAGCGGTATCACATGGCAATTTTTTTTTTTCATATGCCACAGTAGCATAGCAATTCATAACGTTCACCCCTAATTACTCAATTTAACAGTGAAATATCCTGAGATCCAGCATGGACTGATCCAGTAGCTGGGAAGCAAATGGATCTCCAACTCATCTTCTCTTCTAGTGATTCACCAAAAATTTCGGCAACCAATAGTAATGTTAAAAACACTATAACATACTGAAATAATATCTCATGTAATCAAAAGACCCCACTAAAATAGTTTATAAACGAATTGTATCTCTTAAGCCCACCAAAATCAAAGTCTAGGTTTTTTTCATAGATATTGACATAGTTGATAATAGTGGTCGACCGATATTGTTTTTTTGATGGCCGATGCCAATGCTGATAACAAATATTGGCTTTATATCGGCCATTGGCCACCCTGCTCTAGGTATATATATATATATATATATATATATATATATATATATATATATATATACTTTATATTTATTTTAATCAATATTTAATAAATTAGAAAACAAATCTTTCAAATAAACATGCTTATACTTTAGATGGCAACTTCTTGAATCTGCAGTCCTGTTACAGATTTTTCCACAAATAAAGCAATTGTTTAAAAATATATGAATATGTGAATAAAAAGGAAGTAAACACTGTAACAGGGCACTCCGTAATCTGGTAATTTCATGCGCAATGGTAATCATAGTTTTTCAAATAAAGACAAGGTAACGCTAATTGTACATACAGCACACAGTGAAAAGGATATGAATATGACACAGTGGGCAACTGGATATAGCACAGCATATTTTAAAATGAAGGATTTAAAGTTTTTCGATCGCGTCTCCTGTGAAGCTGATCTTCTGTTTGCATTCACTCACTTCGCACGGACCGACCGTCACTCGCAGTAACACGTTTATGCAGGCTACAAATGCACACTTCACAAGATATCACAGCTGGATTCGATTAAATCTGTAAGGTTTGTGAAATTAAATGTTTATTAGATTTTCAGATATTTGTTTAAATGAGGTAGATGATGTAAATGAGAAAGTATTTTAGCCTGATTGTTTGCCTTTCCTGTTACAAATAATATAAAAGCAAACAATTTACTTTTTCGCTTACCATTTACTTTCTTTGTTTACCAGTTCTGTCTAACAAAGTATTAGATATGACTGACAGAGATCGTAAACTAATGAAGACGGAGAATGTGAGTGAGCGCTGTGTGATTGGGCGCTGCCGTTCTCTTCTCAGGCGCTGGTGTTCTCAGCGCCACCCATCAAAATAAAAGTCTGGAGCGCCGTCAAAATAAAAGTCCCGCTTCCAACACATCGGCCAATCAGAAAAACTTATTGGCCAATGCCGATATTTTAAAAATAAAATATCGGCCGATATATCGGCCTTGGCGATATATCAGTCGACCACTAGTTGATAAGAAAACATAATTTGTTAAAATGCAAGATTTATCTCTCATTTGAAAATGTATTAATTAGTTGATGTACATTTTAGAATATAAAATTAAGATAATTTAGGAATAAAGTAAGAATTCTGGCATGGGCTAAATTGGTACTTTGGCACCATTTAAGCTTGCGTGTGTTCCAAATAAGCCAACATCATCATTGATTCACAAAATATAACAATTAATGGATTTTAAAGAAGCAAAACATCAATATATTTATTCAGTGACAGGGAAGTATTAAAAAAAAATCCTTTGTTTGATTAGAGCCCTGGGTGGGATGGGTAGGTGTTAGTGGCCGGTGGTCTGGAGCCTTAAGTCGGCTTGACTGGAGCTGTAGCTGGAGTCAAGCTGGAAGTTTGACCAGGTGTATTTTGGGAGCCAAGCTGAGTTGGGGCTCCATGGGCACACCGGGAGTCTGGAGCCTTAAGTCGGCTTGGCTCCCGAGTTATGCCTGGTCAAAGGTGGAAGTTTAACCGTGTGTATCTCGGGAAGGAAGCCGGCTGAGTGCTCCTGACTGCTTCAGCCTCTAGGCCTGTCAGAGAAGGCATTTCAACTTCTGTTTCAGTACAGCATGACTGTTATTTCAGAAACAGCCGTTATGTGAATGACATCATTTTCACCCTGACACCCGTAGCCTGCACTGTTAGCATAATTGCATTCTCACATGTTTGAGATTTGCTGTTGAAGTGGCATTACTATTGCTGTTTTCAGTACCATTCCTGGTGCCGTAAGGGGAAGTGAAATTACAGGCGTGACAGAAACTAAACTGTATCAGCTAATTACAGCATTGTGCCTGTGCTTCATTTGGAGGCTTCGTCCTTAGATCCAGCTTATGGATTTTAATTTTCTGGAATTTTCCAGAATGGAAAATATTTATTTTGATTTAATCATTTATATTTCAGATTATATATATTTTTTTTTTTATTAAAAGTTTGTTTATAAAACTGAACCATTAGTCAACATTTGCCTAATTTCCATTTTATCCTTTCACCCAACATAAGCTTCAGCTATAAAGGTCATCTGAGTAAGAGATAAAAAAAAGCAATTAAATCCTAACTAATTACTTACTAATTAATTTATAATTAACATATTTATGAACTGGGATTTTCCTGCAGTGAAAATATTTTGGCTTTCACCAAAATAAATCTTTTTATCACCAACGTGTTTTTGCAGTAACCAATCAAAGACATAGCCAATCTGTTGAGCACGTGAACGCAATGGCCAATCAGGTGTGTTTAAAGGATTAGTTCACTTCTAAAGGAAAATTCTGTTATCATTTACTCACCCTCAAGTTGTTCTTTATTCTGCTAAACACAAAAGAAGATATTTTGAAGAATGTCGGTACCCCATTGACTTTTTTTTTTTTTTTTTTTTTAACTATGGAAGTCGATGGAGTCCATCAAATGTCTGGTTACTGACATTCTTCAAAATATCTTCCTTTGTGTTCAGCAGAAGAAAGAAATTCATAGGTTTGAAACAACTTGAGGGTGAGTAAATGATGACAGAATTTTCATTTTGAAGTGAACTATTCCCAGAGATGTATGTAGCCTATGTATTTAAAATACAAATACAAAATACTGTGTGGAAAAATGTATTTAAGTACAAATACAGTATTTTGTATTTTGAAAATACACAAAATACATGTGAAATTGGCCATCCAGTGCAGGTATAGGTCACAGTGAATGAAGAAACTACTTAGGCCTACTGACTTTTTATTCCTAAGCTCATCTCTGCTCTTTCTTTCTTTCTTTCTTTCTTTCTTTCTTTCTTTCTTTCTTTCTTTCTTTCTTTCTTTCTTTCTTTCTTTCTTTCTTTCTTTCTTTCTTTCTTTCTTTCTTTCTTTCTTTCTTTCTTTCTTTCTTTCTTTCTACAAATAAACTTATGCAAAATAGCAGCCATTTATATACTTATTTCTGGTTACAATGTAGTCTATTGCTTGTGGTGAAAATTCATACTGTATGTAAAACTGTGGGAACCTTTTCTGCTAGCAAAGAATATGGATGGGCGATATGACCAAAATGGTTTCACAATTCTCAATATCAGTTTTGATTCCACAGCATAAACTGAATTTCAAACTCTTTTGAGTTTTTTTTTTTTTTTTTTTTTTTTTTTTTTGCAGTAATCCAGTGCTTTTTAAGTAATTGTTTATTTTATGTAAAGTTTATTTGTTTCTATAAGTTTATTAAAATTAGAAAGTGTATCTAAAATTTAAAATGAGAATTAATTTAGATTCATTTGACACCATTTACCCCTTTTTTATTATTATTTTTTTATGTACAATAAAACTAAAAGCTGAAGATTTTTGTGGTGTATCATTCATCAGTGTTTGTTTTTCCACTCCAACGTTCCAATAATTCCTGCCCACTAAAAGCTGCAAAAATTTGCTTACCTCACAAATAGGCCTATGTAAACGATTTAGAAAACATTCCATCAGTTCACACTTTATATCATCGCTATGATATGTAGTGTCATATCACCCAGCCCTAACATGCAGTAATGCTTTAAACACATTTGACATTTATTCTTTCATGTTAACTGAAGTGAATAATGCACTATTTTAACTTTAATCAACAAGTAG
This sequence comes from Abramis brama, assembly GCF_963993115.1. Taxonomy (NCBI): domain Eukaryota; kingdom Metazoa; phylum Chordata; class Actinopteri; order Cypriniformes; family Leuciscidae; genus Abramis; species Abramis brama. The sequence goes on from NC_139980.1 coordinate 28,165,690, forward strand.
AATTGATCATGACATTCTCACCTTATTCCAAAAAAAATCGCTGATCCAATGCTGAGCTAGTGAATGTCTGAACTAGCTGATGCACAAAATCAATACCCTGATAAAGAGGTTGACTGGCAAAAAGTATTTTATGTATTTTGAAAATACAAAAATACTCATCTTAAATGTATTTAAATACAAATTACATTAGATTTTTTCCAAAGGCTTTAAAATACAAAATACAAAATAGTATTTTGTATTTTAAATACATGTATCTGAAATACTGCCCATCCCTGACTATTCCTTTAAGTTAGTCCGAATCTGCTCAACACTGCTCAAAACGGAGTAGCGTCTATCAAAGTCACTGAGATAATTAGCATTGAGTAGAATCAATGATTAGTCTGTGCGCGCGCTCCCACTGCAGCCTGAGGTTGTAATTCTAATGACTTCTCTGTGTTTATATTGAATGTTTGACATGCAATATGAGACTGTTGAGTTGGCTGCTTATGAGCGCTGTTTTCCTTCTCTTCCTTTAGACTGTGTGCAAACATGCTAACTTGTGGCTTCCGGTTGCAAGCTGTCATGTACATAATGGGGTTTTTGTGTGTGCGTGCCTTGTGCGTGTGCATGAATGCATTGCTGTGTCATCCCGTTAGTTTGTTTAACTGAACCTTCAGTCAACATTTGCCTAATTTTCATTCTATCCTTTCACACAACATAAGCTGCAGCTGTAAAGGTCATCTGAGGAAGAGATAGGCTAACGTGAGATAAAAAGTGATACATCCTTTGCTAATTCAATTATCATTAATACCCATGTAGTAGAGGCTTATTTTCTTCTTTTTATTAATGGACAGTTCTTTGAGGCTGTGGCTGGATCATTTTATTTTACCATTATGTATAAAATTTTACTATTTATTTATATTTTGAATTAACTTTTTTTATTGTTTTTTGTTTTTAAGTATTCCTAATTTAGCTTTAATTTAGTTTTTATTTAATTTCTATTTTTAGTAATTAAAGTTAGCTGCCAATGCAACATTTCTGGTTTTCATTGAAGTTTTTCATCTAATATTTATACTTTATTTTATTTCAGCCTTTTCAGTTACTGAAATATAGTCTTAGTTTGTAGTTTTAGGTTTATTGTAGTGAACAATTAATAATACTTTACTGGAGTTTGCCGTATCCTTCCTGCATAGTATGTGAGATTAGGATTACTGTGTCCCTAATTATAGTACAGTAAAAATAGTGTGCCAAAATGGTGATGTTTACTGTGGATTATTGAAATGTTTTGAACTCTTATTACCCACAACCCCCCGTATCACAGATGAGGCATTCGGGATGGTTCTCTTTTGAGTTCATTTTTGTTAAATGATGATGAATGCACAGCCAAATCTGCCACAGCAGTTTATAAAGATATAAATGTAAGCTTGAATTTAGCTAGATGCTAACATCTACATGCAAACGGTTTAGCAGGCCTGCAGCTTTTCCCTGGAAGCCTGTCAAATCTTTTGCAAAAATGATTCAAAACAACAACTAAATATCATATTATCAGTCACCTAAGGATTTCGCACAGACAGGAGACAGTTTACTAATGTTTAGAGGCAACGCTGCATGTATTAAAAAAGCATTTAAGTTCTAAAGACGCTTATCCTGTCCTTCCTGCTGTGTGAACTCTCTATTGCTGACTAGGTAGTTATGGACAGTCTTATCAAATTTGCCTTGTCATCTACTTATGAGGGCTCCCTACTGAATACTAAATCTGCTGCACAATCCCTCACCTTGTCTGCTTTTCTGGAAAATGAGAAAATCAGTAAAAATGTCATTCGTAATGTCCTCACTGTGAAGGTGGCTTGTTCATAGTATGTGTATATATAGATGCCACATTCGACCACTCCAGACACGTCAGCCCGCCCGCCATCTTGGAACAGTCAGCATGTCGTCACTCACATTAAGAATCAATGATGCTGTTGGTATGTGGTACGAATATGTTGGTTTGTGTTTTTACATTAACTCAATAGAGACAAAACGCGGAAGCGATCGTGCATAGAGCCTATTAAAGAATAATTGCGTATTCTGCAAAAATACTTCTGTGACTGCATTTCTTATCATTTGTTGTGGCCAATGATGATAACATCCATGGATAAAGCTTGACACGCATAGTTTAGTTTCTATTCAGGTTTATACGTCTTAGGTAGAATAAAAGATGGTGACAGTCTTCAGTGTCACGTGATCCTTCAGAAATCATTCTAATATGCTGATTTGCTGCTCAAGAAACATTTCTTAGTATTATCAGTGTTAAAAATGGTTGTGGTGGTTAATATTTTTGTGGAAGCCTTGATACATTTTTTTTTTTTTTTTTTTATCAAGTTAAAAAGATAGGCTAGTATTTATTTGAATTAGATTTTTTGTAACAATGTAAGTCTTTACGGTCACTTGAGGTTGATTTAATTTCCTTCAAAAATAATCTTGCTGACCCCAAACTTTTTGAATGGTACTGTATAATTTTTATTTTTCAATGAATAAAAATGTCTTTGTGTAACCGGTCCTACTCGCCCCGCTAACAAAGACCGCAGTCTCAAGCATTAGTCTCTAGCGCGCCTCTTGAGGCCAGGGGAGTGAGGTTTACACGCACAGCTCCAAATGTACCTGATGCTACTCGACCCGCTCCAAGCAGTATTCGAACCGGCGTCTGTGGCGGGTGCGCTAGCAAGGACGCTAAAGATTGCAGCCGCTAGCGTCAGTTGCTAGTGCACCTCCTGAGGCCAGGGGAGTGAGGTTTACAGTCACAGCTCTTACTAGCTTGCTTCCGTTACATATGCATGAACATTTATAGCTGCTTTTATGTTTTATGAAGGGAGTCCCTCACAGCTGGATCAACATGTTTTGCAGTCCGTGGCATCAATATGTTTTCAAACCCCTGCCTGTGTTCACTCCATTTATCTTCACAATCTAATATCCTATAAAGATAATAAAAAAATAAAAAAAATGTTCCTGTTTCCAGTCCACCGCAGGCAGGGTTTTCTGTTGGTCAGTCTCTCAGCAGTACGCCTGGACCTCTCAGGCCCTGAGGTCAAGTAAATGGTCTCATTTTGACAGGAAGTACCTTCTCACTTTGTCTTGCCTAAACAAGAAGCAGGCCCACACCTTTCTGTTTCAGATCTGGGTTAGTTTTTGCCTGTTTACCTTACTCACACAATCATGTTTCATATTCTTTTCTTCTATTCTCATTTACTAAGGTCCTGTTTTTTTTTGTTTTTTTTAAAAACCCCATTGTTCTTCCCTTCTCGGCGACAGCTGCCAAGGCCAGACGTGGTGTTGGCTGGGGAATGAGTAATATGCATTTCTAGTGAAGGATAGGGGTAATAGGTGTTCATATTATCTCTCAGTATATTTTCCATAAAGAGTGCATACAGATATTTATGGCCTATTCAGAGCCCATTTTGGTAAGTTCCACCAGGCAATGAATGGACGCATCATGATGTTCATTGATTCCTGTCTTCAAGCTGCCACAGCCATGTACGAGTTTCAAACACAGCACCACCAAGGCAGTAAACAATGAGTTGTAAATGAGAGTAAAGTCGCATGCCTGCTGGGAACAGATTGCGTGTGTTGAGAGAAGGGATGAAGATCTTACCAAGTGATAAGCTGCTGAAGAATCTGCGACTGAGAATGTACGACCGGGCAGAGGAGGAGACAGACTCCAGTTTGTAATCCTAATTCTCTCAGTAGCAGACATGCAATCCCTCTGATTCTCTCTTGTGACTCTGGTGGTTGTAATTAAGTTACCAGAACCTTTTCTGGGGTTTGAAAGCAGAGGATAATGCCTTAGCCCATATCATTGACTTGGATTTGCCTAGATTCAGCTTGCAAACGCTTGAATTAATCAATTGATATGCGCCAAGTCATTTGATATGGCTGGTTATTTCACTTGCAAGTCAAATGAGTTGCAGTGAAATGTTACATCTAAAGTAGTGATAGTAAAAGCAGAGGATCCTTTTAAGATGAAACTGAGTTGATGATTTTGTGTTCAGCTTAGCTTGAATAGATTTCTCAAAGCCAGGTTTGATGCCCAGGTGGGTCTGATTAGATTTTTATGCTAAACGGGTTTACCTAATGTGCTCGGCAGTTTTGATTGTGCGGACGTTTGAGGAAGACAGATGCTTTGTTGTCAGATTCTGTAATGAGAAGACATCCATCTTAATGACATCCACATGGCACTTTCACAAACTCTGAGAAGTGATTTGGGTTTTTAGTTTTAGTATGGCTGTCGATTTAAATGTTTTAAATGGAATAATCACATTCTATTAATTTCATTAATTGAATTAAAATAAATAGCATCTATCTGAATTTCATCTCTGATAAAGATATTGGGAGTGAATCATTTAAAAAAAAAAAAATTCAATGTCAATTTTGGATCTGATTTGCATTTCAGATGTCTTGACATATTTGTTATATAAATTTTCAACTAGACCTTTTCAACTAGCGTCAGATTGGATTTGATGTGTTCCAATCAATGAGCTTGAGGAGTTATATTATATTATATTATATTATATTATATTATATTATATTATATTATATTATATTATAAATTGAAAAATAATTCTGCAGAATTTCATACTATTTACACAATTTGTTTAAATGTTTTTGTAATATTAATAAAATATTTAAGATTTAAATAGTGTGTGTATATGTATATACACATTAAATATTTTAAATTGTATGAATTTAATAGAATTTTAAAATGCTCTGCAGAAATATAATAATATTATTATTATTATTATTATTATTATTATTATTATTATTATTATTTTAATTTTACATATTAAATTTCCTCTAGTTTTTGATGCATCTTATAGACCTTATGTAGCCCCGCCCCTTTTCAGCGCTGCGCTTGTTGTCTTTTGACTTCCGGTCTGTATTTTCACAGCGATCTTGCGTATTTATGAATGAACGGCTCATTTTAAAATCTTCCCGGTCGACTGACATTTGTTAAGACATCTGCTTTAAACATTACAGTCCTCAAGATAACTTTCGTTAACTTTACATTAAGTAAATCCACTTCAAAAGCTAATTACTCCTGGACAGCAATGCCATAGAAATATACAGAGCAACTGCAAAAACGGAAGTTCAGAGACAATATTCTAAAGATGACGGCGCCCTCGTTTCTCTAGCGCATAAGGTCTATTGTCTTAGAGTTTCAGTTGGATTCCCTCTCTCTGCCTTGAGTCTTATGTCAATGAACATTAACCAGACTCAATATGGCATTGATCCGACTGGATGCTTTTAAACAAACACACTGTGCATCCACGCATAGCTGTGCACAGTTCCAGAGAAACCGTGAAACTGTCAATGCTAGTTCTGGGAACCAACACCGATCCATGACTCTGAACTTGTTGTTTTGAAGTCTTAAACGACTTGTTTTTAGCAGGGCAAAAAGCACAGTCAGCATAAACTGGTCCCTCGTGGTGTGAGGGAGAAAAAAGAGGTATATTAAGGGGTGTTACGATGAGGGATGAAGGGTTTAGGAATGGGCAGGCGGGTACGGTAGGAGGGGCTGAATTTGCAGTGTTTGAGGGCAGCTGTTGCAATAGAAAGTAACTGAGTGGGACAGCTTAAAATGAACATGTAGAAGATAAAAGGCAGAATGAAGTAGTGACTGTATATGGAGGGTGGGAGATGTGTGATGCATTTTACCAAGCGCTGACATTTTTTATTTCAGAACCGTTTTTATATGAGTGTTCGTGCATCTGCTAGCGTACAGATTGCAGGGTTCTGTCTCTCTCTTTTTCTTCACCTTTATAGGGTCCAGAATACAAAAGCACATTTTTGCTGCCATTTCATTCTGCCAAGATCGCACAGTCCATTTTCCTTTTCTTTCTCTCTCTCTCTTTCTGTTTGACCTAAAACCTTCTTTTTTTTCAGATCCCTTGATGGATCCCGTTTACCCCTCTTTAGCCTCCTATGCCAACCCCACTTCCTCTCTATTTCCCTCAAGGCAGGAAGCCGGAGTCATTTCCGCACTGCAAATGGAACATAATGCCAGTCTACAAGATTGGGAGGGGGGAACGGACATCAAAATGGTTGTTCAACAACCATCTTTTTGATTAGAAAGGTTCATCTGTAATGAGTTAATCTTTATTAATGTGTTGGTTTTTCCTTTACACACACACACACACACACACACACACACACACACACCTGTCTAAAAGTTTGGGATCAGTCGGTTAGTACAATTTCGATATTATTATCTTATCCCCATGATGGCAAAGCTGAATTTTCAATAGCCATTACCCCAGTTTTCAGTGTCATGATCCTTCAGAAATTATTCTAATATGATGATTTGATTCTCAAGAAACGACGCATACTGTCTGTCCGTTTGTCTCATCACTCTTGTTTTCAGCATATTCTCAGAAAGAGATGGTCCTCTAGGAACGAGAACATGCCCCAGAGCTTTGATCTGTTTGGCAGCCTGTGGGGTGTATTATCAGCCAGGCTGTGTAAAAGTCCTCTCAGAACTGTGTGAGGGGAAGAGCAAGGCAAAAGCTTGCTGAAATCGTTTCAAGCATCCTCACCAGGTTCATATGGCACCTGTCCTCTCCGCTCATCTGACAGAAGCCACTCGGCATCGGTCCCCGGACAGCCAGACCTCTCGCGCTTCCCCTCTGCTCGTGCTTCAGCCTCTGAAAGTTGTCTGAGGTCCTGTGACCCGAACCTTTGAGCGCCACCACCGCAGTAATCGCATGTGGGCCATAACCTTGTTGCCCGTTGACGTCACTGGCGCCCGCTGCCGTCTGAGAGATGGTAATCGGTCAGCCAGAGCGCTGCAGACAGATGGCAGGCACATCCGTGATAGGATTACTCTGGACATATTAGAATTTGCAGGTATTAAAATCTTCTCGAAAAAGCAATTTCAATAAAGCAGAATCTGTGTTTGGCTTTAAACTGATTTAGGATGTAGACAATCTTAAGTCTTTCACACAATGAGAGCCGATCCTGACCTCCCTGGGGCCCTAAGCAAAATTCTCCTACCTGACCCATGAGCCATGTAAACCATTTGCCATTGCCACACAGTTACACCTGACACCACAGTGCTCCCACTACAATGAATCCTCCCTCCTTAAACTAGTCCGACTGAAAATGTAATTCCTGATATCAGAAATAGACATTGTTACTAGAAAAAGTACATTCTTAATATCAATAATTCACATTTTAAATAGTACAAATTTAATTATTCATATCAAACATGCATCCTGTGAATGAATAAAAGCTAAAATGGCTTGCCATAGCATGTCATGATATGATAAAAGCAATACTTGATATTTGATGGTTATTTTTTACTGAGGGATGTGCATCCATATTGACCAGTCCAGAGAATCAACATTTTAAATGCAATATAGCCTATAAATCAATACATTGCTTTCCATCTTGCTTTATTGCAGAGTTGTAACTAAACTGACATGTGGACAAGATAATCATTGTCTTGTTTTAAAAGTATGTGCGCCTATAATGAGGAGTGCCATCACACCCATATTGTACTGGTCCCCACAGATGTTTTGCTGGAAAGTGCGCGTTTCATTTCGTGCACGCGCATATTAACGCATGTTAACTCGCAACGCGGCTATCTTTTCCGAGCTGCAGTTTATAAACAAACACTGTTGCCCTTTGTCGTTTTTTTCTCTCTTTTCGTGACCAGGAGGATAGTTCCGCTTAATTTTCTCATCGATGTTTTAAACTTTGATTGATGCGCTTTGACATGAGGGGGAGGCGGGGCCTTGAGTAATTTGCGGGGCCCTACGCAACTTGCGTAGTGTGCGTATTGGGCTGATCGGCTCTGCACACAATAAACACCGTAACAGTTCACGGATTCATTTCAAGTAAGACTTGACCAATAGCAATGACTGAGGGAGTTAACTTGGTAAACACTCTGATTCAGTGAATTTTCCATATGTTTGATTCAGACTGATTCACTGAGAATGTGTAATGCAGCCTTTATTTTAGATATGAGTTTTAACATCTAAAGTCATAAATGACATAAAAAAAGAAAATAAGTATGATTAATAAAAAAAATTTTTTTTTTGGAGAATCTGACAACATTGTGAATTTCCATGTACGGTGTTCTCCAGACATACGATAATTATTGTATTTGTACGATAATTTTGACCCCTGTACGATGTACGATCAATAATGAAAAAAATCCCATAATGTACGATAATTTCAGAATTTTGTGACGCTTCAAATGATGGTTGTTGTAATCATAGGGCTTCTATACTCATTGATCTAGTTGTGGATCCTACGTCTACCGTCATGATTGTGAGGAGAACGTGTTACGCATGTCTTCCATCTCATCTCATGTTACGTCTTCTCAGCCAACCGTCTTTGAGAATGACTCTCTCTCACTAACGCAATTTAACGTCCGTGCCGTGCCGCTTAGGTCAGTTGTTTCCAAGCTGAGGTCCATTGTTTAGCAATAAAGATCTAGATAAATAGCTGTATTCTGTACGTTTGACAATCTGGCAACCCTGACGTCGTTCATTTTTGTTGTTTCGGAATCTATATTTATTGTTTGAGGGCTTAAATAGTAAAATACTTATTTTTAACTTTTAACATTTTTTTTAAAGGGTTAGTTCACCCAAATTGAAAATTCTGTCAGTAATTACTCACCCTCATGTTGTTAATAAGACCTTCGTTCATCTTCGGAACACAAATTAAGATATTTTTGATTAAATCTGAGAGCTGGATCACTCCTCTATAGGCTTCTAAGACATTATAACTTGCTGGCCCAGAAAATGTAAATGTAATTTATAAAGCGACGAGAATACTTTTTGTGCGCAAAAAAAAAGAAAAATAATCACGTAGTGTTTTAGCGCAGCGCGTCTGTGTTGCACGTCACACACATCACACACATGACCAGCGTCGGCCAATAGTGAGCCTACGTGTGACGTGCAACACAGACGCGCTGCGCTAAAACACTATGTGAAAAAACTCGAGGCCCAGAGAGAAGAAAATGAAAAGTGGAATAAAGTCGTTATTTTGGGGTTTTTTTGCACACAAAAAGTATTCTCGTCGCTTTATAAACTTAAGATTGAGCCACTGTAGTCACTTGGACTATATTAACAATGTCTTTAATACATTTTCTGGGCCAGCAAGTTATAATGTCTTAGAAGCCTATGGAGGAGTGATCCAGCTCTCAGATTTAATCAAAAATATCTTAATTTGTGTTCTGAAGATGAACGAAGGTCTTACGGGCTTGGAACAACATGAGGGTGAGTAATTACTGACAGAATATTAATTTTTAGGTGAACTAACCCTTTAAGTTTGCATATAGCATCATGCAACTAGAAAGGACAGTAGATGCAGTTTTATGGTCACTTCAATTCAGACTCAAAGCTCATAATAAACCAAAATATTTATTTTTGCTGTGGGCTGTAGATTCAGCAGGGCAGCAATTCTTCTGAACAGTGTTGCACTGGGAAGAATAAATACAGCTTGTTCATCTTCCCAACCAGTTGGGAGGCCTGCAGGACAGCTTTGTCTATCTGCTTATCTCCAGCCTGGAGCTAAAGACTTTTGTTTTCACTTCTTTCATCTTATCTTTTTCAATCAGTGTCCTTTGTGTTGAGTGGCTATCTTTGAAAGCAAAGAGTTATATGATTAGGACACACTTAAAAGTTAGGCCAGCAGTTGATAAAGTGATCTGATTTCGTTCAAAGACTGTGGCGAGGCTGCAAATGACTTTATCCAGGCAGAAGAGTATGTGTGTGTGTGTGTGTCAAGAGCTTTTTTTTTTCGTCTCTTTGGTGCTGTCTGACGCTCTCCGGGGAGAACAGCAGGTCTGTTTCTCTTGCCCTGCTAACTGGCACCCCTGGGGAGTGCGAAGACTGTGGTCTAAAAACACTCTCTTGTGAGTTTTAGAATGAATGAGCTGGAAGTAGATTATTTAGTGGACACAAAATTACTGAGGACATTTCATCCTTCTCCAATCACTGTTTCTCTGGGATCACCAGCGCCATCCTGTCACAGTGAATAATGAGTTCTGCTTATCTTTGTTTCCTCAACACGGCATACATCATTAATAAATTCTGCAGCTGCTTTTCCCCTCTTCCAACTAAAGAAATAATTGCTTTAACGAAACAAAAATACAAAGAAAATGTTTATTTGGCCAAACGGAGTGAAAAGAAAACTTTGAAAGGGCATCTCGTAATGTCTTGCTGCTTTTTTTTGTTTGTTTTTTTGTAGTGTTGAAATATTGATCTATACAGCAATTTACACGATTGTTGTTTGCTCTTTTCCTTAGTGTCTTGTGCAGTTTTAGAAATCTAACAAAAGTAAATTGCTTTAATGGAGTTTCAGAGATTCTTACAAATGTTTCGTAAGCTTCAAACACAATTACATGTGTGGAACAGTTAACATCTTTATTTTGCATTAATAAATGAAAAATGTGAATGTACTTTGCATTTCTAATCACTATTATACAACATTTATTTACAAGTGGTTCGATCCGTTCACAGTCCACATCTCCATGAATATACAAAAACTCTCCCATATTAAATGTCAAAGTAGTCAATCATTGATTGAAAACCCGTAGCTTTGTCAACATCGACGGGGAAAGCATGCAAATAGACTCTTGTGATCAACGCTTCAACATGGTAGCAGTGAAGTGCTAGAGTTTTTAAAACGCTGGTATTAGGAAAATATCATGTATAATAATGAGGCAGGACCTTCTCATAGGATGTGGTCATGCAGTCTCATGAATAATTATAAGACACTGCTGTAGTGCATGGAAAAATCCTGTGATGTTTAAGTGAGGTTGGCTTCAAAATTCAAATCCAAAAGATGACCATATTTCATATATAAATTAACAATTTTATACCATAATAATTTATTTCATGACTCAAATGGGAAATGCCATTTTTACTTGTGTTTTGTCTCGTACGGTGACTTTTTATTGTATCGAGCATGTGCAGATATATTCTGATTTGTTTGTGGTCTAAGATTTTAGTGATTTGTTGTAAAACTGGTGTGTGTGTGTATGTTTTCAATATGTGTGTTTGCATAAGCGGATTCAACAAGTACGCCATTTTTAGTTTGACTTCCCTAAAGAAAGCCTTTTTTTTTTTTCTCTGTTTGTATTTTAGTGTAATGAGTTCTAAATATATTGCTATTTATCATATCAGCTATTTCACTTTAGAATGTTATGAGAGACCGGGAATCGATTTTCATTTTAATTTGTATTAATGTTTAATTTGTTGTTAATTTACAAACTGTGTAGCCTATAGGACCTAAAATACCATGTTCCAGCAACCCATTTTTATCCAGTTAATAATATCCAAGGCATGCAAGCATTGATATTTCCCTCCATTAATTAAGTGCTTCTGCACTGCTCACTTGTGCCGAAGTGGATCCATTAAGTATTTCAACTTTCCATTTAATCAAATTAATTAATGATATTGATCCTTGATTAGCCCAGTGCCTAGTATGTTAGTTATTGACATATTCATTGAACCGTGATTCAGTTGTGTTTGCAAAAATGATTTCTGTGTTTTACCTTTGCAACATGGAAATGAACCGAAAGGTAACCTCTTCATCTGTCACTCTCTCCTCAGATGATGCAGTTCGCTTGGGACAATTACAAGCGTTACGCCTGGGGCTCCAACGAGCTGCGTCCCGCCTCGAAGCAAGGCCACTCCAGCAATTTGTTTGGTGAGTGTCTCTCTGACTCAGACCATGAAACTATGATTTGTGCATGTACAGCTTCACGTCTCCACAGTAAATTGCTAAGCAGTCAGAACTGTCAATCAAAGCTGCACAGGTGGTTAGGTGACCTCTATCAAAAAGGTTTTTGATTTCTCTCTGGTCCGTCTCACTTCACAAGCTCCGTCTAGGTCTATTTCTGCCATCAAGAAGACTAACAAAACCATTTCTGACTGCATCGGGCGGGAATGGCATGGGCACACAACACACATTTAGTTTCATGAAACCTTGATCCTCTACGTTTACGCATTGTGTTTTCCTTCCCTCTAAAGAAATGTTGTTGTGCTGCTTTTGCCCATCACCATCTTGACCCATTTCTATTTTGAAGCTGAAAAGCACAGGTTGTGAGTGGGCATACTAATTCTTGAATAATTCATGAAGGCCTGTCCATCTTTCTGTGAGGTTTGTAATCTACATCAATAACTCAGGATGCAGCAACAACACATTAGATCACACTGTTATGTTACCTGCGTATTGTAGTATGCGTTGTTTAGCTCCTCTCAAAAATGTTACCGTGCCTTCCAAAAGTTTGGAATTGGAAACGCACCAATTATCAGCATTAATACATTTATTCCAAGAAATAAGTATTTATGTAACTTACAATTATCATTCAAGACCAAATATTTTCACAGATAATAAAGGCAGTGTATACATGCCGCAGTGAGACATGCCCTCTGGCATTCTTGACATAAATTTGTCCCAGATTTATTATTATTTTTTTATATTTTATAGTAGACTGTTGGGTTGGCACACTTTTCACTGATTGATTTAACAGTTAAGTTTAGCAAACCAATTAGAATAGTTTATAAATCCTTTTGGCATTTTAGATTTTTCAGGTTGAAAGCTTACTGTATCTTGTCTATGTCTTACGGATGAAAATTAATGATGCACTAAAATTTCATCCCCTGGGAAATTATTGGCCAAAAATGCCATTTGTTTTTAAACAATATTAGATGTTCATGTAGTGATCACTTAGGAAAATATACATCATTTATTTGATTCCAAACAGAGTCTAATTTAAAATAATAATTTTCAATTGTAGATAAATTTGTTGTGCATCACTATTGAATCAAAATGTGGGGTTTGACTGCAAGCTTTTGACCGTACAAACAATTTCCAGCCGCATATCCTCTCAATTAATTGAGTTGTCTTAATATTGTTTCATGCACATCAGTGTTTTTCAGGATCGAGACTGAGAGTGTTATGAAACATTCATCAGACGTCCTGCTGTTGTGTTGTAAACTCCACATAGTCAATTGGCACTCAGCTGGAGGGCAGGCCGGGGATTTACAACGCACATTTGATTAACCTCCATAATTTTGCTTTGGACTTGCCAGAAGAATATACAGTTTTAATTTATTTGGCTCACACACTATCAGAATAACAATCTGGCAAGAAGCACGTCACACTCTTCACATCCCCTCGTGCCCCACAGCCTCAGACGTGTGTGTGCGTTTTAAAACACTCCCATGTCAGTCAAAGCCTGACAGCTCTCGAACACGGCCCATGAACACACTGAACACATGCTCAACCATTGCTGCGTTTTGTCTGGCAGGGTTTTCCATTATAAAATTAGAGGTTGGGTTAATGATACGTTGGCTTTGAATAAAAGATTATCTGGAATATGCTGGTCAGGGTTTTTGTACCTGACCAGGCAGCTGGAATGACTGTTTTGTGCTTTTGTAGATCGCGTTTCTCAGTGAGATGTGAGCTGCTGATACCGGCCGATCGGATCACACACACCGACACGGAGTAAGACCTCACTGGAAATCATGATCACTGAGGCGGTCACAAGAACAGCCACTTTACAACCCACAGGGCTTTAGCTCGCAGAGAAAAATCAGGCTGAAGTCAAGCCATATGGAAGTGCTTAGTCAAAACATTATGCCTGCTTGTGTGTTCCAGATGTGTGAGATTATTGCCACGTGTTTTTATAAACGTATTCTGTGCCACTGCATGCCATGTGATGCATTTGACCTCAGTTGCATTAAAGTTCATTAAATCTTGCGCAGTATATGGCAATTTCTGATGAATTGCGTTTAACCAACCATGAAAAAAAAAAAATCGTTAAGGCCTCAGAATCTGTGTATTAGAGAGTTTGAATATTTCTCACACACTGGGCTTAAGACCATTGAATACACATTATAGTCTAGGATAGAAGCAATGAGAATGCGGTAAAAGAAAATGGGGTGTTAGTGATGAAGTAATTTAATATAATTCAAATAATTGCAATTAATGACTGATTAAAGTTTATCGCCATCACATTGTCCAAAAAGTTTGAAAATAATGTTAAATTGAAGTTTATTGCATTGTTTACCGCCATCACATCGTCCAAAAAGTTTATTGCATATGTAGTTTTTCTTCCAAATTGTGCAGTTTATCCTAAGCAGTGACCTAATTACTCTTAAGTGTCATTTTAACAGTATGATTTTTAGGTATATTTGTTAAAATTGTTTGTTAAAAATGGTAGGGATGCACGATATATCGGCCACCATATCGGTATCGGCTGATATATGTTCATTTTTAATGTTATCGTTATCTGTCCGATAAGAAAATTTGGCTGATATATTAAAGCCTATAAACAATAGATTATTTCCTTCAGCTGAGACACTTCACTTCAGATGCGCACTGTTCGCCATGATGCTTTTGAATTGCTTGAAAATGATTGAAATCACTTCAAAAAGGAAAATACAGTTAAGTGCAACTCTGTCAATTATTATGAGAACATTATAGTTGTGTGCTTGGGTCATGGCTTTTAATGGTGAAACTTTTGTTTTGTAATTAGGCTCTCAAAAATTATATAAAAATGTGGATTTAGAATTATCGGTTATCGGTATCAGTCAAAATGTTCATATCGGTGCATCCCTAAAAAATTAACTATATGGGCTTAATAGGTAGAATAATTTAAATGGAAAATTATTGAATTGAATTATTGATTTAGAGCATTATTTTCTTTCTAATGAAGATTTATTTATTTATTTTTTACGATTTTTTATGATAAAATCATACTTTGATGTACAGGAAAAATATCAATGTTTAACAAGTATAATAGTTATTCTCTGATTTGATTGGCTGACCTCAAACAGTAGAGCTTTGCACTGGAAAAAGCACCAAGATCATGGGTTGGATCCCCAGGGAATGCTTGAACCTTAAATGCAATTTAAATACTTTGTACAGGATAAAGACCAATGTGTTAAATGCACAACAGTTGTTCTTTAATTTGTTCAGCTGAACTCCATTTGATATTCAATAGAATCTACAGTTTGTATCACTCCGCTTGTCAAGGTTTGCTGCTTTTTAAGACCAGAGTATGCGTAATCTTAGCTTTACTTCCTGAATTTTGTACAACAGCACTCTGCTTAGGAAATTTGTTCCAGGAGAATGTTTGAAAGTTGACCTGCATAGAGATTTGAGTGTCTTCGTATCTCCCATAGCTGAGTCCATCACACTAAATACCGGTCGTTCTGTTCCATGTGCCAATCATCTGTGCTCAGGGCAGGAGCAGATTCTCCAGACTGGATCTCTCTGTAAGAAACCAGCAGGGACTGAGACAGTGTCTTGGCTAATGAAGCCGCTCAGGTACAGTATGAACTGTGTGCAGTTCCCGAATGTGCGTACTTGTCACTCACGACCACTTCCTCTAATAAAACGCACAGGGAAAAGATTGTGATTTGAAAAAAAAAAAAAAAAAATTCCCAACAATGAATGAAACCGATCTGTGATGGTCCCTGACATGAACTTTGCAATAAAATAAAAAGCATAAAAACACCATCACAATCTTTTTGAAAGTGTAAAAGAGCATAGATAAGTGGTAGGGAAGAGGAAGAACACGTCAGTCTGGCTCTAAGCCCTTGTGTGCTCATTTAACACAGTGGCTGCTGAACCATGATGTTCTGTCAGTATATAGCCACACTCATATTAATGACCCAACAAAAGTTGTATGCTTAGCTGTGTGTTTGGGGCATAGGGTCAGAAGAGGCGCTGGGTTTTTGTTCTTTAGAGAGAACCTCTGCATTTAAATGAATAGTCTTTGTTAGGAAGCAGAACTTTTTCTTTTCTTGACTTTACTTTTTCTACTCTTGCTTCAGATTGCTTGTCAAGCGTGCTTTTTGCTACACTAGCTTTTGATTAGCAGTACCATTTATAATTGTCATACTGTATGTAAATATTAAAAAGTAAAACAAATATTAATATTTTAACTTTAAAATTTAACACATCACAAAATACATTTGATACTTTTATTAGCTGTAAAATTGTGTGATGGTCATAATTTGTGGAAACATATTTAATCATTATTTTCACATTCCTGAATATTTGTCAAGGTAACCATAGTTTTAAAAATGTTACATTTTCATGATGGATTTTCAGTTCAGATTTTTTTAAAAATATGTTAACGTGCTGGGTGGACGTGTTGTGTTCTTGTCTTTTGCAGTGGCTCAAACGTGTGTTTTATTTTTATTTTATTTTTTTTATTTTTTATTTTATATAAAGCAAAACCGTGTTTTGTGTGAATGGCCCCTAAAACTCAAGTTCCAAGTTTAGCTTAAATCCTGTATTTTTCATGCTTACTCAGTTAATGTGCATGCATTTTAGAGTAAATAACAGTCAGTGTCGCTATGAAAAAGACTATTTGTTCTTTTAAATGTAAGACAAGACTGCAATTGCCATATTGTGAGCAGCAATTTCTCCCATTCATTTTTATACGAGTGAACCATCTCCTGCTTTTATAATGTCTCAGATTTTAATGTGACCTTCAAGAAAACAAGAAAAAAAAGTTGCAATCTGTTAGTTTTCCTAGAAATCAACCTCTGAGACCTAAAATATCCAATAGTTGAAGAAACTCCCATCTGTTTTTAAGAGGAGGATGATTATGCTTGCAGTGTTTTTCCTCTGCCAGTTGGCTGCCGACTGGCGAACACAAATTAGAGCATCTTTGGTACTAAATGGTTTGATGCTTTTTGGATGCAGCAGACAGCTTTGTTGCAGCGGTGTTTGCACGTTCAGCCATGAATATCCTCCAGTCTGAATTGTACCACAATCACGGCATTGTTGTGATGGCCATTGGCTTGTTTCATCTGTGTTTCTGTTTGTTGCCTGAAGAAACCCATCGTCCAGTGTCACAGCAGGCTCTAGGAGTTCCCGCTGCTTGGAGATGTGCTTACAAACAACTTCTTGCTGAGCAAGACGAGTCTTCTTGTTTCAACTGTAATCACCAGTCTAATCTTATTTTTGAAGTGATGTATTTTGCTTTAGAAGCACTGACTAGAGATTGTGTCAGTCCTCAGAGTTCACTGATAAAGTCTGTTTATATATTTTCCTCATTACAACAGTCACTAGAGGAGGTAATGTTTCACTGTGTGTATTCAGTAGTGGCAGTACCCTGCTGCTGTATCTACAACCCAGCAGCAAAACTATTTATTATTATTTTCGTTTTTTTTTTTTTTGTGAGCTTGCAGCCTGAATTGAATATATTGAGAACCACAGGACATAGGAAAATAAAGGACAATAAATAGACTATACAACTTTGTTGTTCTCACTGGTTGCATGCACAAACAAATGAACAGCAAAATCAGTGATGTCTGATTTGTGAGTCAATTGCTGGTTCTTTAAAAAAAAAAAACCCACGATTTTTTAGTAATGCAAGTTTTTGGAATAGACATGGAAGAAGTGAGTCAGAGAATCTTTCGGATCGATTATGGAGTCAACTAACTCATTGGACTGCATTTATTTTTAAATTTTTTATGGAATATGCCAATAATCATAACTATTATGTGCTAAATATTTGTGAGAATTTTATATATTAACTTTCAATTTGTATGACAGCGGATAGGGTTTTCCTGAATCCAATAGCAATTTTATTTTATTTATTTACATTTCTCAATGCTAGTTTTTAATATGTATTTTATGTATTTAATATTAATATAAATGAGCAAATGAAGTAATCAGATGTAAATTGAAACTGCTTAAATTGACAAATTCTTGACTCGCGTTCATACTATTTAAATACTTATTCAGTGCTGTTGGAGGTTGACTGAGAAGTCGGTGTGTTATTAAATTAGCTTCATAGGCTTTTAGGCTTTGCGTCCCATGTTTTATTATTTTCCGTGGTGTCAAATGTTCATTTCTTTTCAAAATGCCCTGCCAGATAATGTTCTCTGAATTACTGTCCAGTATCTGTCTGCCCAGAATAAACAGGCGGAATTGTACCACCTTGCAGGTGCTGCCAATGTCAATTCCCTGCCAAATAGCTCTGGAGGTCAACCTTCATTTCGGTAATACCGTTTCCAGGATGTTCTCTTCTGGTAATGGCTTTCTTTCAGATCCCAAATGAGCGACCATCTGTTATACAGGCCTTGCTGAGATGAGCTCCAACACGTGATGTTACCGTCAAACATTAATGCCCGTATCTTGTTTGTTTTTTCCCTGCTTTAGAATGGCTAGTTGTTGGTCTCATTGATTAAACCATTGCATGCAGTGGGGTGGAAGATGGTTCAATAGCTGATTGTAATTTCGACGTTGGATTGTTATCATCTTCGATCCACAACCTTCTCAAGGGGTAGAGCGTTGATAAGATCAAGTCTTTGTATTGAAAGACAAGCAGGCTGGTATCCTATCACCTCTAACCTAAGGGTCACAACATGCTCTCATCAGGTTCAACAATGATTCATGATGGTGGATGGCTTTATCAGGTCATTAAGTGCCTGGTTTGTAACTTACCAGTGTAATTGGAATTGATAAGGTCTGTGTATAGTGCCTAAGAGTCTCTCCTAAACCTGTGCAGTGGACTTCCCTGCGGATAAGATTGTATATTCCTGATTCGGGTCAGCATTCATAGGGTAAAACCAGTCATGTAGGGGAAAAGCTTTTGGGACGTGAATGTCTAACCGAGGGCTGTATTGGAAAGCTTCATAGTGAAGTGATTTATGACCTTCTCACACTTCCTCACTGGGGTTTTCGTCCTCAAGGGCCTGTTTGCAGTGCACAAATATGCTGTCCTTTCACCTACAGTGCAGTTTCTGCCTTGAAGGAGATTTTGATTTGCGTCGTCTCTGCATAGAACACCAATATTTGCTTACTCTTTGCATCTTATTTCAACTGTGTGCACGGAGTATTGTGTTTAAAGTATATGGAAATCGTTGGCTTAAGCAGAATGTGAGCTGTAAAAAGTTGGATACACTGGATACACTAGTGTAGTCATAGCCTGATTCTGATATCTTTACAAAAATTGCACTGTGCATTGTTATACTGTGAACTTTATAGATTTTTTCATTGATTTTTCTTTCTCTGTATGTACTGCATATAGATTTTTGTACTTTTACATTTGTGTATTAATGTAAATATGTGTTATTTGTCACAAAAGGCAGGCCACTAGGAACTAATGAACGTCTATGAGACCTACATGTCGACCATATTAATACACGCATGCCTTCGTTCTCTGCCTTCAGACTTTTCACCTTTACTTGTGAATGTTTTTGTACTCCAGTATTGTAGTTCAGCATGATACGGTCTCATCCTTGTCTGTTTTCCTGTCTTTTACAAAGTGTAGCCTACAGTAACCAGTGATTTTGATTTAGGGAGTAGGGTTGTAAGATAGAAAAAATGACTTTAAACCAAAGTAGTCTGAGTTGAAAAAGTCACGTTAGACCATAAAACGACATTTTATGACGGTGCAATTTAACAGCACGATGACTCTTCTGCCTTAAGAACAGTGTTCCTGTAGGAAACAAGACGGAGGTCACTTTGCACATTTTTATGGTGTTTTGTCTGGTGTTCACCACATCCCGCTTCCTGTTTCTTTTGACACCTCGTTGTGGTCCTCTTCTACTTGTGGATGAGCGGAAATGAGGGGGGCATGGCATGCTTGCATCTCCCACATAAACCCAACTGAGAGTCATTTCTCATGTGTTTCTCCTGACAGAATTTTGGAAGTGAGATACACTTTTTATTTTATTTATTTTTTGGTAAAGAAAAGTCAGAATTGCGAAAGTAAATAAATCAGACATTATTTTTTCCTGTTCAAAAACTTCTCGCCGTCTAACTCCTGCAATAACTTCATAGCGTACTCTCTTGGGAGATTATTCGTCATTTCATTGGCTCTAGCAACAGTCAATGTGGAAAAGATGTGTGAACGCTCTGCAGGAGGCGTTTGAGATGTTGCGTACATATATTGCACACAATAATTCTGTCATGTTGCGTCTTCAACTTCACTAGAAAGAGCCTGGGCTGTTAAATGAGGAACACAGCTGGTTGGCAGCTTTGAATTTGTTGAAGAGGGTTGCATGCAGTGCCTGACTAATAATTAAAGTACAAGAAACTGTCGCCCAACCTGCTGTGTTTGTAATCAGTACAAATGCAAAAACTACAACGAATGTCTTTTGTTGTTGTTGAGGAGTGTTCCAGTTACCATATGCTATTTGTTTTCCTTCCCTTTCCCCACTTAAGTTTGTGTTGCATAACATCAGCACCCTAATTAGCTGCATTCTTTTTTCTTTTTATCATGTTGTCAGAGAATCTTGCTGAGTAATGATGCCTTAAATGGTTGTGTGAAATTACCTAAAATAAGACCAATTGATAGTTACGGATCATTTTTTTATTTGTATTATGGGGACAAAATGAAATCTGCAGCTTTAAATTAAAAACAAAAGTGTTGAAACCATGGCCAAGTGCACATGCTCCGAAACATAACGATCCTAATCCTGTTTCTCCTCTTCTCCCGATCAATGGTTGCTCTTTTTCTTTATTGTAATAAAATTAGAATTGTTCTGAATTGCTAGACGGATGGCAACAGTTCAAAGAGGTTGTGTCCAGGCCAGGGTAAATGGAGTCTGTGAGATATTTACCTGCCCTCTTCCTCATTCTGCAAGAGTACAAATCCTTGAATGTGGGCATAGGGAGCACCAATAATCCTTTCAGAAGTCCGGACTGTCCGTTCTGATATCTGATTTGGTAGCTGAACCAAACCAACCGTTACTGAAGTGCATAGTACAGACTCAATGACTACTGAAAAAAAACTGGGTAAGCAGTTAAAAGTAATTCAAATGAAGTAAAATATATTAATACAATGATAGCATTCTAAAATAATTAATGAATTAATCATTTAAAATATATATTTTTTAATAAAATGTATTTTATAAGAAATTAAACTATTCAATAATGCATAAAAAATAAGACTACTATTGTAGAATACTATTGTTTATTACTGTGGTTACTGTTTATACTAGTAGTAGTTTATACTACTACTACAAATAATAGTAATAATAATAATAATAATAATAATAATAGCCATCAAATTATGTGTGTGTGTGTGTGTGCGTGTATGTATGCGTGTGTGTGTGCGTGTATGTATGCGTGTATGTATGTATGTATATGTGTATATATATATATATATATATATATATATATATATATATATATATATATATATATATGTATATATGTGTATATATATATATATATAAAAAAATCTTAGTTTTAATTCTAGTTATAATTATTATTATTGATGATAATGATAAATTGATAATGGTGGTGGTAATAATAATAATAATAATAATAATACACTACTAATATAGCATCAAATTGTTTACAATTTAACTCCGATTTGTATTCTTTTTATTTTTATAACAATAATACTGTTTTTAGTATAAAAAATATTACAAAAGTATATATTTTTTATATTGTATTTATATGATATAACATCTACATTTGAATGCGCAAACATGTTGCGGGTATTCAAGTCATCAGTGTCCCAGTGTTTAGTGGATCCATATTAGTGTTCTTTCTTGATAAACTGATTCACATCATATGAAACTAAGGAGCCCAAGTCCAAGTCTATGAAAGGCTAAATGTATTATGTACACTGTATATTACAACACCAGAGACTTATTGAGTGTTTATTTTATCCAGGATGTTGTTTTCGTGTCATCTACTAAAATACAGAAGAAATCTGACATGGCCTGATCTGTTCATCTTAACCTTGTCTTCTCTTTGAGGGTGCAAGGTTTATATTTGTTGTAGTTGTGGTTTGTTTGCTCTCTAGACAAGATTTTACCTCAGGCAGGGAATTAGTGACCATATCTCAGAGGCTCTTTATCATTGAGCTATCGGTTTTATTTCAAGCTACCGCTAGGCTCTGATCCTAGAGGTAATCCCACATGAATTCTTCTCTAATGGTTTGTTGTCGTATTTATCCACAGGTAGTCTCAAAGGAGCCACCATTGTGGATGCACTGGACACACTCTACATTATGGAGATGTATGACGAATTCGAGGCTGCTACTGAGTGGGTGGACAGGAACCTAGACTTTAACATGGTAAGACTCAAGCCTTTTATACTCATTTCTGATGATACATTTGATTCTTATCCGTACAAATACTTCCTTGCTCTAAAATTTCTTCTGAATAATACAACAGAATCAGAATAATGACTTTTTGATAAGGCTTTGAAAACGTGTCTGCGTCGTCTCCAGTGCTGATGGAGTGTCTACTAGCATCACCGCTTGCTAATCTGCAAATAAGACTCTGACTCACGACTCTGGTGTAAGAAAGCAAAGTTGTTATTCATTTGACATGCGATTTGTTGCAAAAAATGGGGTCAGAGAATGGAAAATTATCTTAAACTAAATTATGACTATTTTGACATCATGTTTGTATATTATATTATATTATATTATATTATATTATATTATATTATATTATATTATATTATATTATATTATATTATATATTTTTGGAACCAAAAATAAACTACTAAACCAAGCTAATGAACAAATTAAGACATGCAGGATAAAGTAGGCAAAAGAATGATGCTTTGTTTGATGTGGCTCTTTTAGGTATTTCATTAGACATTCTGCAGGGGTTTACATTTAGTTAAGCATCGGAAATTCTTCAGTACATCCTACCGCCTCAATTTAAGGCAAGAGAGAAGACTGTATCTGGGTCCAATGCTTTAATGAAGAGTGTTAAACAACTTTTAATTGAAAGGCTTTTCTTTCTACCCTCAAGCAATTCCAACAATGAAAGAGTCCACAAAAATCCCCTGTGAAACGGTTATTAATATTCAGCTTGTCTCTTGAATACTAAGCAACTCTTTTCGGATGCACAGAAGCCATTTTTTTTTTTTTTTTGGTGGAATAATTGTAGCCATTGTAAGTTTAGTCATGCTGCTTTATTTGACCTCCACTATTATCCGGTTATCTTTGAGAAGCTAAAAGGTGTTTATCTAAGTAAAGGCTATCTGCAAATCAAGCTTACAATTATCATCCAGAGTATGGTTTCAGATCGGTTCAAAGGTTTTCCCAGAGTGATCCAATCTCTTTGGCGACTCATTGATTATATTAGGAGATATGATTAATCTTGTTTATCCTTGCACATAATCTCAGCATTTTATTTGTCTAGCATTTTTTGTTAAATCAGGTCATTCCTGAATCCTCATTACCACATTCAGTTGTTTTACAAGTTCTGATCAGATTGCTTTACAGAGAAATCTGACCCTGGAACTGAACTGAGGTGGAGAGCCACTTCACTGTATCAACAGCCCTGATCTCTCATCTTTTATGCTGTGGGATTCTTTTATTCCTGTAAAAGCCAGCATCATCGAAGGTCAGATTCACAGACTGCTGTAAAAGACCGCTGTGTTGCAATGACCACAAATCCCAACTGGACTCGAACCCGAGTGAGATAACCTTTCAGACAGAGACACTATACTGCTGAGGAATCAAAAAACCTCATCAAAAGCATATAAATAGAAAATCCCTTCCCTTTTTATAAGGATTACCAATCAGAGACATGGCATTAGATTCAGCACTCAAACACAGTGTGGCTCGTTGTGTCCATCCCTCTCCGTTCTCTCTAGTGCGGGCTCATCCGAAGTATGCACTGTGCATTGCACTGTATGAACTGTACACACACCGATTCTTAATAAATCTGTTAAAGATATTCAGGCAAGAGAGCAGCTAATGATTTTCTTTCTCTTTTTTTATTAACATTAACAGCATAGACAACAGCAGGATGGCCTATAGAGGCAGAAAGACTGAGCAGCAACATTGGTTTTTAGCATGAATGCCTCGGAAAACTCCCAAAACGCATCTAAAATGGGAAAGAGCTTTGAGATTGAATGAATAAATAGATTTGACTAGAAATCTGTGGTATATTTTTAAAGATTGCCGATAGCTACAACTCATAGAAACAACTGGATCCAGACAGCGAAAGATGGATGCAGTTATCATTTTGTGTCAATATGCTGAATTTTGGAGTAAAATCATACCCTATATATTGTATTGTTATATATTGTATTGACAACTTGTCAATTAAATAATTACCATCGTATATATTCTGCATAATTGGGTGTTTTTAAATAAACTGACAAAAAAACTATACAGGTTTTAGGGCTGGACAATATGGTGATCACCTGGATTTAGACCTACCTATATTGTATTTAAAGTCAAATTTGCTTTATGTATTTCCCCAGCATCGAAATCAGGCACATATACTGTAAATGTCAGGAAACACAATAACTGTATGTCAATATTCATGGATCACTGGATCTTAGGTAAGTTGTAAGGAACACCATATGGAGTCCAACCTTTAGTTTAAACTGATAAACGTTCGTTTTACTCACGCTTCCGCAGTTTCGCCGATTAAATCCAGTCATGCAGCAGCTCTTTTGCCACTCATTCCGGCTGGAGGGGCGTGTTCCGGCGGGAAAGTGGCGTCAATGCATACCCTCTATATGAGGCTGCTTTCACTTTAAGAACATGCATGGATCCAATATAATGGTAATTTCGCTGTTGACTTTCACTTTAAACATAATTGGCTGTGTTTATGTGAATACTCACCAAGATGGTCATTTAGACACATTAATGTGTGTATTTGACCATTCAAGCACAATAAGCTGGCAAAGTGAACTGAATTCAGAACTCATGGGTTTCGGATGTGCGCTACAGAAAGCCTCCTGTCAGAACAGAATTCAGGTCCCTTTTGTAGTTTGTGCTTTTCATAACACATCATCAAGCACGTCCTGCGCTTTCTTCTTATTCATCTGTATTTTTTTGCTGCTCTGTCGCATCCTGTTAAGCAGTTCTGTGCTGCACGGATGTATTTACAAATGGATAAACTATATGGAAAAACCTCTCTTGATTGACATCACCATATTGCCCAGCCCCACTCCGTGCCTCCCCTAACATGCTCTCGCGGCCCGCTGGGGAGGTGCACCCCAAACCCCTGCATTAACATAAACAGTTTTGTTCGACATCTAGTCTGTATCATAACTGTGCTTCTGTCTGTTGCAGATGGATTTTATTTTTTAAATACCCATATCATTCTCTCTAAGGGTTTTCCACCCTTTCCTCATCAGTACCAGCGATTCGGTTGGCTTTATATTTTTCTAAGCGGAGCAAAGTCTTAGGCAGCTCTTTAATAATTGCAGAGTCTGTTGAGGTTGTGCTTCGCTGCTTTTGCCTCTTCTAACTTCTACTGATTCCCTACTGATTTTGTACATATTCATGTGTACAGGGAGAAGATTGCAGAAGTGACTCAGAAGTGAACTTCTGACATGTCTTGTGGAGGTTTTTTGGGGTATTTTTTGTTTTACACATCAGTCTATATCCCTTCTGCTGTGAATTTCTCAGGCTTTACCATTGGTTCAATAGTTACCATTGATTCACACAAAGTTCTATCCAGTTTTATCAAGAATTTTACAGTATTTACTTTTTTTCCCCCGTTTAATTTTTTTTCTCCAAGTTGACGTACAAGAAAGCCTTTGTCATGGTCTTTTTGTGCCAGTTCCTGACAGGTACCTCTATGACCTACAAAAGGGTTGAGCCATCATCCGGAAACATCTGGAGCCCTCTTGCAACTGGAACAATATAAGCATTTGAGAGGAGGCTCTCCATTGGGGCTTTTGCACCGAAGGACATTTTCATAGTTTTTATAACTATTGGTGGAAGCACAAGGTTTTTTGGCGTGTTTGCACCGCAGGAAACTGGGAACAAATTTAGTTACAGAATAGTTTACTTCAGAGTAGGGTCTAACTTAGCACAATAAGAACTACACTGATGTAAGTACGTTAATCAGCCGAACACATGCCATATGAAACATCCAGCCACCATTCTTAAAAAGCTGTGTAAATGGTTTACTTCTACTTACTCCATGAACTAACTACACAAACATGGAAAACCGCGATAGACAGCATTTACATGTCACGTTGTTTTCTGATCTCAGCCTCTGATATGTAGAACTGCAAGTTGTCATAGGAGATTTTGTCTGTTAGCCTTGCTGGTTCAATTACACAACTTGTAGGTCTACATTCCGGGCCTTATCATACACCTGGCGCAATGCAGCGGCAGGCACGACACAAGTGTTTCTTGCTAGTTTCAGCCCAACGCAGTTATCACTTTCACGTTCTGGCTATGTTGTTTAAATAGTAAATGCATTAAAAACGAGGTGTGTTCAGGCGTATTGTTGGCACGTTGCTTTTTTTTTGTTATTTAAAGGGTGCATTAGTAATGTGCCCCTATAGTGGGGTGCACAACGCACGTACATTCTGCTTATTAAACACTCAGCAGCACACAAACTAGCCAAATATAAAAAATGAAAGGATTACAATGTAAATGATTATTATTGTGAACATAAAGATATGGTGGATTCTCACTTGTCCCGTAGATGGTCTGCTTGCGTGCTTTAACCTCGCGCACAAGCTGATCTGTTTCCTCTCTGGAGAAGCGTTCAGTCTTTCCGCTTGCAAATTCTGCTAATAGTGGCCCTAGCGCAGTGGTTCTCAATTCCAGTCCTCGGGACCCGCTGCTCTGCACATTTTGTATGTCTCCCTTATTTAACACACCTGAACCAGATCATCAGCTCATTAGGAGAGACTCCATGAACTGAACTGAGTGTGTCAGATAAGAGAGACATGCAAAATGTGCAGAGCAAGGGGTCCCGAGGACTGGAATTGAGAACCACTGCCCTAGCGCAACTGGCTTTTAAAGGGAATGGGAGATGAGACTCTGGTTGGTTTATTTCACGTTACGCCCAAAACACACCCATTACTCATTAAGAGAATAGAGACAATCCTTTTAGACCATGCACAATGCACCGAACATTTTTCCTGCCGTTAAACTAGCAAAAGTGGATTCAGACACGTCCTAAGTGCATGTGCGCCGTGCGAATTAGACCATGCGCTTAGATCGTTAAAATAGGGGCCTCCATCTCTGTTATCACAAAACCTATGACACACCACAAAAACAGCTCTGATCACGCCGTCCTCCATCCTCCAGTTGTTGATGTTGTTAAATGACGTTGCTGTTGGCCATCTTACGTCACTTTAGAGTTCATTCTGGTGTTGCGAATGCAACCAGGAAAATGGTCCTCAGGGAAAATTTAGTTCTTGGCGGACCGCCCTGGTGGCTAGTTCCTATAGCTGAGTTCTTACCGGGTGCAAAATCCCCCATAACATCCCTAACCACCCCTAGACATCAGCCATTTATCTTGCCCTGAACCGGATATTTACCAATGTGACGCAAGATATGTCTTTGCTGCGCCACCTGTGCACCATTATGAAATTGTTTTGATAGCGTATGATAGCACTTTCCTATGCTAAGCAATAAGTGGGTCATTATTGTTTGGTTGCCCAGAGACGCAAATAATTCACCTCACAAACCATCAGACGAGACCACAGATGTCTTGCTGTGGTCAGACTGTTTAACATCAAATGACAAAGGCTAAATGAGAATTGTGGTTTGGTTTCATGCCACAGGTGCCAGATTGCACTGAAATAATCACAATCTGAAATATTGACGTAATATAATGTAAACCGTTCCAGCTAAAACTGCTGTTTGGTTGAGGTCAGTGGGTTTTTTTTTTTTTTTTTTTTTTTATGTTATAAAACTTTTGAAAAAAGTTGTTCTCAAACTTTTGAGGCCTAGTATCACCTTTTTTCAAATTGGCACTCTGCACCAAGAGAACATTACTTATACACAATGTAAACATGGGCTATGCATGAGCTTTAGGTGCACAAAGATATATTGCAATTAGAATGAGAAATTAGAAATGAAACAAACAAAAAAATGTATTAAGTATTTTTATTGTTTTTTATATATACTTTAATTAATTTACTATTATGTTGTTTTTAATATGTGACCCGTGCTGGCAAATTGAGTCGGAATGCGTACGGGATATGTACGTCAATTTTAGTAGAATTTTATGTTCTCAGAAAAAAAATGAGTTAATTTAAGCCCTCATCCAGCTATCCCAGTGCTCCAAATAGCAATTAAACATCTAAAAGTATCTTTATTTCTGTATATACTGTATGTTTTCTGAGAGGAGTACCTTTCCTTTGTCCATGAAAAATGCTGTTTTCTCAGCTCGCTTCTTGACGACTGGCGCTTCCCCTCAGCACAAGTTTGGTATCGTTTTTACCAAACTTGGGAAAACTCTTAAGTCAACTGTTGAAAAAAAAACAAAAAAAACATCTGATGTGTAACATTATATTAGATCCGTGCGGTACAGTAGGTCAGAATATAGGCTGTCTGTTTCATTAATGTTAATCAAACAATTGTGGTGTCATTGAAAAAAGTTGAATATTTTTTTTTTCTATAGATATTTGGTTTTGACTTGGTGACAAATTTGGTGTTATTACCAGGGATTTTAAGGTATGGTTGTTTGGTGATTTATGCTTTGAAACCTTCAGAAAACTTTAACTCGATTTTTCTCAAAATTGACAGGTGTAGCTCAGTCATCATTTTTGAAAGTTTACTAATTTCTTCTACTCATTTTGCCATAAATAATATACTGTACAAGTGAAAACTGAAAATATATGATTAAATACTGTAAATATCCAGGGTTGTACTGTTCCACCTGTCTTGAGAACCACTGGTGTAAACTATATTTAATATAATATTGTTAGAGTTGTAACAGTGGGATAAGTATTCTCTACTGCAGATAAATATGATGAAAGTATAACATCAAAGAGGTTTTCTATTGAAATATTAGATTTTATCTATTTATTTAATTTGAAGATACTGTCTGGAGCATCCTCTCTTTATAGCTCTGTATCCTGTGAGTGATGTTTTTGTTCATGTAACATGCATTACGGTACCCCTTTACCCAGCAGTCACGGTTTCTCAGATCTGCTGAAAATATCTGCACTCAGATTTCACCCTCCTGTGGGAGCTTGTTTGTATCTTCGCTCAATCCCAGCAGAGCTTTATCAGCTCTGTTGTATTGTTTCATTTCTTTGTTTTTGGTGTGTGAGGGTGAAGTGTGTTTGTAGTACACACACATTTTTTTTTTCTCCTCCTATTTTTACAGTCTGCAATTCAAGGTGAACCAGTCGCATTGTTTTTATGAGCTTAAATATTCACCTCTTTTGTTTTTCTGTGCTTTATTCCCTCAGAATGCCGAAATATCTGTCTTTGAAGTGAACATCCGTTTTGTCGGAGGCCTGCTGTCCGCCTATTATCTCTCAGGCAAAGAGGTATGTAAACCTGGAGTGTACAGATGGGTTTTTTTTTCATGTTTTACCAGACTGAATGTGTGTTTATGGCCAAAGGATTTGATAGCAAGCTGGCTATAATTGACACGCTGCCTGAAGGAAGCTTGAAGCCTGTAACTGGCATTTGTTCTCGACTCCTACGCGTTTTAAGACACAGATTTCCTAAATCTTTGTATGCAACTGTTGGAAATCAGTGACATTTATAGTTGGCAGGGCATAACAGACCACTCAGGAGAGCCACAGGGGCCTTAGGTCTGTCTTCTCCCGGTGGTCCGGCTGTTTGCCCGGTCGTTGAGCCAAGTCAAACAAATACACACACACACACACACACACACACACACACACACACACACACACACACACACACTCCGCCATCCCACTTAGAGGTCATTTGGAGATCCCAGTATATCCAGGAAGCTCTGTGCCCACTCTGATAAATTGAAAGCCTTTTTGAAACCAAAAAGATGTTGGACTCTCAAGCGTGACCTGAAGTACACACACACAAAGCCCATTTCCAAGCCTTCATTGAATCAGGCTAATGCAGAACTTTGCTCATATTTCCGATCTCCTCTCCTGTAAATTAGATTTTCCTAGTAACGTCTGGCAGAATGCGAAGGATCTGATCCAAATCAAAAGAGTGGCGTTTTCGGCTGATACTCAGGGCTTTCTCATTGCGTCCCACAGCAAATGTGCTCTCAGTGATAGTATAAGCTTTCATTTTTGCGGTGCAGAACAGAGCTTTGTCCAGAGGGCGAATGGATCATTGTGTGAGCTTCATCAGGCCTCTACTTGTGTGGTTTTGTTGATGTAAGGCAGACCCTTCAGCAGAACAGCCGTCTCTCATCTACAGAATGACTCTACTAGCACAGAATAGCTGTAGTAGTGTTGCTGAAGGAAGTTGAGCTTCATTTTTCTTCAGGATGAATGACTTGACAGACTGGTGTTTGTATGATGTTAAACAGTTGTTTTTGTATTTAATGCTTTTAAAGAGTAGAATACACTACCATTCAAAAAAAAATAAAAAAAAATAATAATAATACTTTTATTTAGCAAGGATGCATTGAATTGATCAAAAGTGACATTAAAAAAATGTTTTATAATGTTACAAAATATTTCAGTTTCAAATGTTGTTTTAACTTTCTATTCATATAAAGAGCACTGAAAAAAAAAAAGCTAATTTCTGTAATACTAATCTTTTTTTACAATGCTTTGCACAGACCAAAATTCTTTGTCAGTATTTTTGTATAATGGAAAATTGTAGGGACATAGCCAATATTTCACAAGTTAGTGGGACAGAAATGTCAAGTGTAATGGCAGGTTTTTTTTTTCTTTCTTACTTTTGTCTAATTTACTGGTTATATTTTTTCTAATATCTTACTTTTAATTGGCTAAGAAATAAAATACACTGCTGAACAATAAACTATAATTTGTATTCTATATTTGTTTGTATATTCCTTGTGAAAATTGTATAATTGGTTGCATCAAGTCATCATGGATTTTATACAATGTAAAAAAAGATCGCAGAAAATAGTGATGTGAATTAGCACTGCATTATTCATTATAATAGTCATACTTTATTATGAAAATACCCTGAGATGGCTTGAATAACACACATAAACCATATATTGCAATTGTCTTCATTTTCATTAAAATGTGTTCAGTAGTCTTTTTATTCAGCTACAGCGATAGCTGGATGCCTTTGTCCAAATAAGGGATTTCCTGGAACGGCATGAGTTATTACTTCTATGAATGTGTTTTGGACTTTCTGCAAGAGAGCGGCCTTCGGCTTCTAGTATCGCCTCATTCTGAATAAGAATAAAAGCATCAGGTCATGCATAGACTACCTTGTCTCTTTAAATTTAAATCTAGATTTATTCACATTGGCCCATGAAAACCTCTAAAGTGAACACACTTGCCCCCAAAACATTAAGGGGGACTGATTTACGTCCCCTGCATATTCTACACCCATGGTAAAAAAATTTATATAAACATGCAGTAGTTCTTAATTAAGCAAATTAGTTTATGAAATTATTTCAAATTTAAGTCATTTTTATTTAATTAAATTAATTTAATTGTAATGAAGTTGTATTATTTACTGTTGGACCATTTTTTGGAACTTTATCTAAGTCTGGAATAATGCATTTCTTTATTGCTCTCAAATGTAAATCACATCAAACCCTATAGCACAGTCTCTACAGTTGAAACATTATACTGTCACACCCCCCCAGCCCTACTGTGACCCTATTCATTTAATGAGACATGACCGCTTGTCATCCCTCACTGAGATTCAGATGTCGTATGTCGGGTTAAATAAGATGGGTGTGTCGAAATAAAATGCTCCCTGTATATAGTTCTTTGTCAAACATCGTTTCAGATAACAGCGGAGGTCTCCGCTATCTCTCTTGTTGTGAATAGTCGTAACAGTGATATAAATCTTTGAACACTACATTATTGTTCTCTCAGCAAGACGCAAGCTTGTTTCATCACTATGTACTGACTAGGGAGGCACGGCATATGAAGCGGTTGAATACAAAGTGGCCAGCGCACAGTCCGGGTTTCAAGCACAGCACTGATGAAAGTCCTTCAGAGTCGTAATCTCAGACACTCAGGATAATGAGACGCCCTCCTGCCTACCTTCATAATAATGTGTGCCCTGAACTGAGAAATGTTGATTAGAGGAGAGAGCCTTCAGGTAGCCGCTCACATTGTTAAACCACAGCAAGAGATCTTAATAAATGTGCCTGGTTTTAAATTCTTACTGGGCTTTGGAAAATGTAATCTTTTGGAGACCAAACCCATTATAGGATTCTTCTTACACCGAATGACTAAATCATCACTGGAGGAGGATGATTACATCATCGCCATTGCTAAGACGTTTAGCTTTTCTTGGGAGGCATCAGATCGATATAGTTTCCGCGTTCTGCCAGGCAACATGGCCCGTTTCTCATCACCATTTTGAATGTCCGCATGCATATAACATAAAGATTCTAAATGGGTTTGGGTGGTGGAGGTGGTGCTAAAATTGAAAAGTGGTGTGATTTCTTCTCAAGCTAGTGACGGCTCCAGCGCCTTGGCTTGCACTCAAAGCAAGTCTCGGCTCTTTGATGAATCTTTCATCGTCTTGAGAGACGGCCTTCATGCTAATATCGCACATGCTCCCCAGAACGGGCGAAGCGAATGGCCGCATTCATAGATGGCTTCACAAGCTAATGTTGTTTGCTGTGATTTAGTCCTGCTGTGGGTTTCCTCTCCTGAACGATGAGAGGATTAATCTCTGGCTGATTTATTCGTGCATTATTTACACCCGGATGGTTTTCCGTCATTGACGTGAGCAGCCTGGGACAGAGCCACCTGTCAGAACACAGCACTTAACTCCTTAATGGATCACATATCGATTTTCATCTTTTTTCCTTTTTTTTTTTTTCTTGCTCTATAATTCATTTTACATAACCCCCGGCAAGCTCCATCTGTGGTGTAGATTTTTCTATACCCTGACAGAGATCAATGGATGCACAAATACTTATTTTCAGTCCAGCTTTATTACAGCTCATGCATTTTGTATGTTAAAAATAAAAACATGAACATGTATGTCCAGGCTGCTCTATTGTGAATCCACGATTTGTAAAGAAAGACTTGAAAGAAAGATTTGTAAAGAGAATACGTGCCTGCACACATACATATTTAAACGCACGTATCTATAGACTAAACGCGTAATATGCATGTGCACTGTTTTCACAGATTCACGTTTTTGAAGTTTACGCATAGATGATAACGTTTTTCAAATGTTTTCAAAAATTGCACCTTGGAACCCATTTCAAAGTTTGCATTCTCGAGCCACCAAACAACGTTGTCGTGTAAATGAACGGTCGGAGTGCGTTGGAGGTTTTCTGTTTTCGGTTAGAACGGTGTCGTGTAAGCGGCCCGTAAGTTAATAACTAATGATCTTTGCAATGGAAGTGAATCAATCAAAAACGTACTTTAGCTGGACAATAACTTTATTCTAGAGGTGCTGTAAAGCCAAAACAATCTCTGTTATTTTAATTTCCTATTATCACTGTAAAGCTGCTTTGAAACAATCTATATTGTGAAGGTGACTTGACTCTAATTAATTTAATTAATAAAAATTTGCATAACATTTATATGATCCCACTTTTGTGGTGATTGGATTGTGCCATTTGTGAATTGGTGATTTCGGTGCACCAGTGCAACTTCTAACACATTTCAGTTGCACTAGCGGGACAGATGGTTGGAGCCTGGGCTTTGACATGGATACCCCGCTGATCTGAGGGACAAAAATAAGGTATGCGTAGGTGCTTTTATTGGTTGCGTGTTTACACTAAAACCATGTGACTAAGCCCTACTACCTCATTTTAGTTGCCAAGCAAATTCCAAACAATGGCGATCTGATAAAAGCCGCTTAAGCAACATAATTACATGAACTCTGAAGCATTCGCTTGAGCTCTGCAGGCACGGCAAGGCTGGAGAAATGATGCCGTCAGTGCTAATGATCATAACATCTGTTTCATCATAACTGCTGTCCAGACCTTCGTTCACACTCTCAGTCTTACTGCAGTAGTCTCCATAAATTCTTTCTGGAATTTGGGGTGGGAACTCGGGTATTTCTCTGTATTGTGTCTCGGAGACTCACTACTACAGCTCATTAGCATTCCTTGGGCCGATGGCTCGTTCTTGCCGTTATTTTTCCTGAATGATTAAAAATGCATTTGACTTGTTTACAGTAGGCAGATTAAATTAATCATCCTCACTCGGTCCACAGTCGTTTGTTTCTGTCAGGAGACATCTTTACTGTAAATACATGCAGCATTCTTTAGTAGTTCATTAAACAATACTGAATCCGCCGTATGCATCTTTAATGCCTGCATGCTACGCTGAGTGACACGGCTATTGTGTACCGTTCGCATAATGCAAACGCCATTCTTCCCGACAACAAAGAGCTCTCTATGAGTTGTTTAATGCGCCATTTTCAATTACACTAATTTGCCCATTTCTTGCTTTCGGATTGTTCTCGGCAGCGTTTTTTTACAGTGATGGAAGTCATATGCCTATTAACACCACGCCTGTTGCCAGCTGTGCTGAGCCACCACAACAATTTGATTGCAACGAGCAGAGAAATAAAGCTTTAGAGAGCATGACATAAAGCAACATTACTTAGCCTTAAAGGCATAATTTTTCTCTTGCTCTGGGGTAAATGACTTGTTTTCGGCTCATTCCTGTGAATACCCCAGACGCTCTGTGCACCTGTTAGTAGCGAGAGATCTTCCCTCCACTGATAGAGCATGACAAGCAATTTCCTTCGTACAGTATGGGGCCCTACAACACGGGGCCTCATGTTGGCTTACAAAACAAGTGAGCTTCCAGTCAGTGTAAATTGCGAAAGTTATTCTACCTTAGCCCAGAATAAACACAGATCCTCAGTGCAAAAATCTTTTGAAGTCTTTCTTTTGAAACTCACAAGTTTGTGAAGTCTTCGGATGGCAGCCCGTGGCCCCAGCATGCCTCTCACATTAACCTCAGAAACGTACAGTAAGCGCAGGTGGTAAGTGGTGATAAGTGCAGGTTTATGTCTGTGATCTCGATCCATCTCTCGTCGGGCTTCTTTCACAGGGTATGTTAGATGTAAAAGTGCAAAAAGCTCAGGCTGTCACTTATTTATCTCTAGGTTTCAGCACCTCCGTCTCAACCGTAGCTCCACTAGATCTCTCACCGTCCCGTCATGCACCTCTCTTCTGTTTTAGTACATCCAGTAAAATCCACTAGTCTTAAATGTTCTTTGTACTTTCTTGAAGCCGTGCACACACCGGCTAGCACCTAGACTTGATTGACATGGTGAATAAAAGGTGTATTGTGTCTTTTATTTTATTTTATTTTATTTTATTTTATTTTATTTTATTTTATTTTATTTTATTTTATTTTATTTTATTTTATTTTATTTTAATTTAATTTAATTTAATTTTAATTTATTTATATTTTATTTTATTTTATGTTTGTGTGAGTATATGTATATTTATATATTATTTTATTAATTCATAACATTTTTCTACAGCTCAAGAATTTTTATTTTAAATTTTTTTTTTTTTTTTATTTCTTATTTTAAATTTTTTTTTTATAGATTTTATTTTTTATAGATTTTTTTTTTTTTTTTTTTATATTTATTTATTTTATTTATTTATTTTATATCTGACAAGTGGGTGCTTTTGGAAATGTAGTTCACCTTTTTCCTCTAAAGAAAACTATTTCATCTAAGACTTTAAACTGACCCAGCTCTTTCTACATCTTCATAATAGATCTTAATCATTCCTGTCCATCAAGCGCTCTATCACAGCTTCCTCTGGTCTGTCAGCACTTCTGAAGTTTTCATTGCCGCATTCCCTGCTTCTTCATATCCCGTCACGTGTCTTCAGCGTGTGTTTGTTGATTTGTGATTATGGCAGAAGAGTGTGGATTGTTATCTTTAGCAATTCACACTCTTCTGCCATAATCACAAATCACAGGCAGAGTGCCACTTGAGACGTGAGGTTTAATCAGGTAATGACCAGGTACGTCTGCGTTTTTCACCCACATAATGGCCTGTTTGTGTTGTTAATGTTGTGAGCTTGGTTGAGCAGTTAATCAGTGTTATAGCAGATGCTGATGTTCTTTAGCATACCCAGCCAATTAAATTTATTTTTTTGTACATTTGCACGGATGACTCACTGCTCCCCCTCTCTCATGGCCTTCTGGTTCCCATTGGACCAGCCTTTCCTACTATTAAAAGCAAGGCCAATTTATCTCCCGTCCCTAGAGTTACTTCCTTCAAATTCAGCTCGGTGTTTTCACATTTCAGAAATATAAAACGGCAGCCATACTTAAAGAATATGACATTTCTTTCAACACACAAAGTGCTGGGAAAACATTAGACTCATATCTATTTGACAAGAATGGTCTATTTTTTATGAATTATGCTGTTCAGAACAGGCCTGGCAGAGAGAGAAGGCAAGAGAAGAAAGAACAGGCAGATGTCTCATGAGGAAGCTGCACTCAGGCGTTGTGTTTATATCCATCTTTGGTACATTTGAAGGGCTATCAGCACTGAGAGACGAGCTGCAGAACACGAGATGAAGAAAAGCCTTCACTGGCCTCCCTGGACTTGTATTAGATTGTAGTCTCATCGTGTTTCCATAGGCGACAGTTTGTCAGCCATGGGAATTCCTAATTGGGTTTTCTGTCATTGTTAATTAGCATTGATTAGATTTGGGGGTTTTTTCAAAATTTTTACTAGCTAGCCTAATATCGAAACACTGCTGATTGATTTGTTATGCTATAATATTTCTTCCACACATTTTAGAGACAAGAGTCCTGGTGATTTATTTGAAGAATCTTTCATAGCTAAAATATCTGTTTAGACAAGACATGTGGTTCTGATGGCCAATTTACAACCATACAATTCAGGTCTGATTAGCCTGTTATTGTAAAGTGTGCTAAATATAAGCTTGCTTCAGGGAAAGACACTTCATATGACACAGTAATCACAGGAAAACTGTATTGACTGATACTAGAGAAAGAAAAATGCTGCAGCTTTCTAAATAACTATGAGGAGCATCAGGAACGCTGTGTGAGTCTGTGCCTGAAAACCAAAAGTCCATTAACATGACAAATGAGTTAGTTTTGGTGAGGGGAAATGAAGGCCCACTTCATTTGGATGTTCAAAATATTCCAAGCAGTTTATATGAAATAACATTCCTTCGTTTACCCTTTCCACAAATGGCTTGTCCGTCAAGCCACTTGACCTCTGAGTCTTCACGTTGATAAGGGCAAAATTTGCATTGGCAAATCTGTTTTCGTATACGAGAAATGGCCAGCTTAGACTAGTAAATGTATCATTCCTATTGAGTGAATTGATTAAGTTATAGCCATTTGGTCCTGTATTTCAAATTTTCTCTACTACACATTTTTCTCCAGTGCTTACTGTGTTTTGCAGCATTGGGGTTTAAGGTCAGGCCCTAATGCTGAGACAGACCGTTGGAGGGATCAGCCCTCACAGTTGAGCTGGACGGAGCTCAAATAAAGCTTTGCTGAGCTTCAATTTCACACTATATCACCAGCAACACAAACGCAATCAGAAATAAGCGGCCACTTGCTGGTTTTATTGAATTCTTTTCCATCGGTTGATGTTTTTGAGGTTCGTTTTTCAAGACATTTTGAACACTGCATATATTCTGATTGCTTTTTAATATTCCCTGACTCTTCCAACCTGTTGCCATGCGAGATCGCTCGCAAATGCCCGCCTCTGCAGGTGGCCGTCTGGAGAGGTTGCATTCAGAGTGTTTGGCCTGACTCTCCTCGCTCTGCAGGTGTCTGATTGGACATGAGCTGGCGCTCATTGAAGCGGAGAAGTGAACCGTTCACAGTTGGCCAAAGCTCTAATTCGAACATGCTGAATCCGGTCCTCCGGTTTTATTGTTTTTGTCTGCCTCTTATCGCATTTTATTCATGATTCACTGCTTAGATTTGCCCCCTTAGGCTTGGCACTGCTGTCAGGGTGTTTGTTTTGGCGAGAAAAACTGAGTTTCATCACAGCAACGCCGATCCTTCCCAGACATGTTCAACAAGGCAAGTCTTAAAAGCCACCTGTGTCTGACCATTACTGTCATGCTTTGCAGTGTCAACCGTCCATCTCTAAACAACATACCTCTAATTTACGTCAAAAATACAACCTGAAAACACATGAAGGCGCTAGACAGACACATCCAGCTCTACTTCCTGTCTCCATTCAGGCATTTTATGCTGCGTTAGCTCTGGTCATTTAGTCCTGAACTAACATAATTGGATTACCGAGCCCAGGCTGTTTAGAAGCCACTTGCATAATCTCCAGCGTTAATAGGCCGTAGTATTTTCAGATGCAGCATGCTGTATTTAGGTTAAGCATGATTACTGTTGCAATCTGTTTGTTACGAGCTCTTGGAGCCTAACCCCAGTTTTTCTGTGAAATCTTGCGCATTACTTTGTATTCCTTCCTTTTGCCAGGAACGCATCCCACCGTGTTTTTCTCACTCGACTTTTCGCACAACGGGATACCCTGACAGGGCGAAAATTGGTTTATGTGAAAGGGGTCACACATCGGTGGAAGTTTTGGAAGGATTATCACAGCTTGATCTGGTTTAAGAACCAGATCTTCATAGGTTTGTTGGCAGGTCCTGTAGCTCAGTTACCAGTTGGACGTCTTAACGCCTTCACATTGATTTTTGATCCCTTATGTAATTCTTCACTTTAATGTCAGCTTGTGTTTATTCCTCCCATAAGCTTTTGCATTATTTTACTTGGCAAATCTTTTGTTTGAATAACCGAACGAGGCTGTTTTGTTTGTTACAGTTCATTGGCTGCTGTAGTTTTAGATGCATGTCACATGAGCAAATAAATGGCAGACATTGAGCCACAGCTCAGATTTCTTGTATTGGCCAGTGTTTACACCATTTAGAAACTGTGTAAAAGCACGGTACATCTTTTTTGAATCTTTTATGTACATTTGCATAGTGAGGATGTAGTTATATAGCCTACTAGCCTGACGTAGTCATACCCAGATTCTAGTCAGAATGTGAGTCTGATACTGCTCCTTTGGGCTGTGATCATGGGGCGTGTTTCAACCGAACCAGGAAAGAAAATGCCTCTGCACTCAATTGGATAGACCTACAACCAATCAGAGCAACGGAGTAAGTGACGGATGTTTTTCATTTATGTTTCCGATCGACAAATGCCTTGATCGCTGTTTTCTGTTCTTCTTTTAAAATTAATGCGCTGTCAATATCTTTTATAACAGATGGTGGAATCTACACATGATGTTTCATAAAGTTCGGGAGGAGCACGTTCAAATAATCAATCCAATCAACTTGTCATCAAACAATTACCATGTGTAGCATATATTTATTCACTCTGTCAACTCACCTAACATTCCATGACAGTTTTCAGCATCCCTCCACTCACTCTTGGCTTGTTCTTCCACAGCCAGGAATACGGGGGGAGTACTTTGGGTTCGGGCCGAATACCGAGCCCGGAGCCCTCTCCTCGGACAGCACGCCAAATATGCATTTATTCTATCTGACTTATTTGTAAGTGTGAACTCGTGAAATCTCAATTCTCCAGCGGCAGTCATCTTTGTTGTAAACGAATTCAACCCAAGCGTTCTTTGGTGACGTGGATGATTACGTTACTGTTGATCATCTGTCCATCATCGTATAAAGCCCGCCCTGACAATTTGATTGGTCCGAACAGCTTTGGTTCGAGCATAATTGCTCCACAACGGATCAAGTCCAGACCGAACTTCCCGACCTAAAAAAATGTGTGCGTGGGGCTAAATTCGGCTGGCATCCAGGCTAATAGCCTACTACTCTACTGTACAAAAATGTGAGGTCAGTAAGATTTTTTTTTTAAAGTAATTTATGCTTTTGTTTTAAAACTAAATAAAAATAAAGCCAACTCTGGTCAGTTCTGATATGTCAGTTTGGTAGTCTTTCTTTCATTTCTGTGAGAAAGCTTCATACCAATATTCCGAAGTCCTGCTCTATGGGACGAAACCGAAAACCCATTCACATTGTGTTTTTATTGTTTGTCAGGCTCATGCAGTATACTCTGCACTCAGCTTGAATGAAACTGTCAGATACCTCAAAAAACAATGTGATTATTTACATCGTACAGTAAAACCGTAGTGTATCATAGTTTTTGTTTTTTTCAGGAAGTGACTGAACTTGTTCTAAAGTGTATCCACTTGGGCACACTGACACAACATAAGCTGGCGTGATATTTCATCGGCTGATGTTTGATGGAATCACTCTGCTCCAGTTCCCTCATTTCCTTTGGCTGTTGTGGGTTCTTTAAAGGTTAAAGTCATTGCTGTAACACACTAGCGAGAGTTTCTGCTTGACAGCAGGTTTTATTTTGCCGCTCTCATTTAGAGCCGAATGCAATGGCAGTCTTTTCTGTTCTTTGTCTGCCTCTCCAGAAAGGTCACCAACTTGCATCATCAGATTTAGCATGGCTCCCGTCTTCATTTTGAATGCAACAAAGTCTATTATAAGACAAGAAATCAAGGGTTTCTTCTCCACAATATTTATTGATACTCTAGAGTTGTTCCATTTTCATCAGCCTGTTTTGAACACTGAGATGCAAAGTTGTACAGACTATTCTGAATTACGGCAAAGCAAATTGTATTTTGTGAGCTTACAGTCTGATTTATATTGCGCTAAATGGGCCATGTCCAACAGAAACATTGCGGTTTTATTTTGAAAATAAAGGGAATAGTTAAGTGTGCAGATTTTACTCGTTCATTTTCAAAAGCTGAAGTCACTGTTGGATGATTCACAAACAAATGATTCTTTTGACCTTCTTTCACACATTTATCTTGTCCAGACAGAAGAAATAGAGAGAGGAAAATGAAAATGTGTCTTTTCAGAGTGTTTTGAAAGGTGTGCATAAAGCAGCCCTTCCTTTCTTCCTGTCCCTGAGTGGCTCCTTCAATCTGATCTTGTTGGTTTCAGACCACTTTATCGTCTGGTAAGAATGATCCAAGTGTGCCTTTTGTGGCAGTCTTTGTGTAAAGGTCAGCACATGAAGGACGTGATGGTCTCTTTCATTCTGTTGTGATTGTGCTTTATCTCTTACAGGTAATACTTGATGCAGGTAACCATTCAAAAGTTTGGGGTCGTTATGATTTTTTTAAATGTTTATATTTATTAAAAAAAAATTCTTTTTTTAAATTAAAAATTAATGTTTTCTATTTTAATATATTTTGAAAAATTATTTATTCTTGTGATGGCAAAGCTGAATTTTCACCATAATTTGACCAAGATTCATTTCATCCAGCAAATACATATGCAAGTGTTCAGCAATGGTCATCTTGCAGTCAGACAGCCTGTAGGCGGACGACAAACTTAGGCCAGGTTCACACATACTCAGTTTGCAGTGCGTATGTGTTGCATATTATTTTCTGTGCCCATGTTAACAGGTTAGAGCATTCATACCGCGCACGGATGTAATCCGGGAATGCATTCTGAACAGTGCATTTCCACATGTTTGTTCTACTGCATGTGCTGAATTAAAGCAACAGCGCATTGTTTGCACAAAAATAAACATGGATTGACATAAATATTTAGTAATTTCACCATAAATGCATATATAAAAAACTCTACTGTGTTTCACAGTCAACATATGGCTTTTTGCCCAGGGTAAAGCGAGGAAAACTACACCTTACATCACATATAGATAAGCAAGTTGACAGAATGAATGGCAATCGTCTCTTCGTGGTGGTGGAAAAACAAGTTGATGACCCGCAGGATTTATGTATAAAGATTTCAATGCAAAAGTAAATGCATGAGAGTCAGCTATTTTTGTCAGTTGTAAGTTTTAATTTATTTTAACATAAGAAAAGTATGTTTAAATGTTTTGCCACTTGCTTGAGCAACATATTAGCCTATATAAAGCTATATAAAAATAATGAATTAAATAATACGTTGTTTAAATTTAGTGCGTTTAAATGTGAATGCGTCTATGAAAGATTGTTTAAATGCACTGTGAACAATGCTGAAAAAAAAAAATTCAGTAACAACTTTTGTATTTGAAATAAAAAATAATGAATAAATGTTGTGTTTGTGGTATACAGCCGCAGATCAGTTGTGCACTGCAAACGTGTTATGTGGGAAAACACAATGAGCCCGTACTGTATACGCAGTTATGTTTGAATTATGTGTGAACCTGGCGGAAGTACTACCAATATTATTTTAGTACTATGGACTTTGTGCCAAAGTACTGGAACTTGACAACCCTACTCTTGAGTTTGGCAGTAGCCTGTGAAATCACACCAGTGCTTCCTGTTCTTCCTTTTGATGTGGCGAGGGATGACTTTCAGGGTCAGTATGGCTCCACGTTCTCACTAGTTCTGCTTTATCAGTGAGCACAGGTGCGTCCCTGTGGCCTATTTCATCACAATGCTAAAAGGCTGTTCTCCATCCATCTTTCGTCCCTGTCATCTCATGCCATCCATCTTGTCTTTTCAACCAGCCCCTCATTTTCATCTGAATGGCTACGGTATGACTACACCGGTTATCATTTCCAGACATGCCCTTGACAACTAAATATTGGTGCCGACCATCACAGGGATGTGTTTTCTAGCTAATTTTAGCTTACTGGTAATGTTAAGCTTGTATTTTTTGTTGCAAGTAGAAATTTCCCCATCCACTTCTTTGATATGACATGTCACAATGTCAAGGTATGTCACCGACTCAGTGTGTCTGAACACAGAGACTTCAGTGTCCTATTGAAAAGAGCTGCAACAGGATCCGCCGCTGATAAATTCTGCTTTCATTCTGCCTGGATGCCCATTCATCCCCTTTGTATTATAAGCACAATGGCCCCATGTTACCGTATATCTGTCCTATTAAAAAGATGCCTGCTCAGCCTTGGAGGAATCAATTATTCCTCAGCTGTCTGTCACACTGCTGTACACATCTGGCAGACAAACTCTGGCATTAATGCAGAATTAATTCATTTCAGAAATGAGCACCAGCCAGCGGAAGCATAATAATGTCGGCGAATCTCTGTTGTGTTCTTATGTGTTCTAGATAGGGTAAGGAACAGAACCACATAAACATCAACATCAAAGCACAATACACATACCAAGGGCAGAAAGAATATACAGATGTTGCATACAAAATTTGGTTAAAGATGCAAACAAAGAGGGATTCAAACAAATAACATATCCAATCCATAAGGTACAATTTACAGATTGAGACCTGAAGAGTAATTTTCAGAGAATTTTAAGAGGTTTTTGAAGGAGAGAAGGGTGGATGCTTGACTGATGTCTTGAGGAAGAGCATTCCACAACCTGGGAGCCACAAGTCACCAGACTAAATTTAGAGGTGACTAACAATCCCGCACTAGAAGAGCGTAAGGAACGAACAGGAGCATAAGACTGAAGTAAGTCAGAAAAGTATGTAGGACTAAGGCTATGGAGAGCTTTGTAAGTGAGAATTAGTACCTTGAAGTTTATACATTACAGTATTAGACTCATACGTTTGCGAGACGTCAGTTAGAGATCTGAGCGTTATGCTACTCTACAGACCAGATGTGTGCAGGCTGCTCCGTTATTACAACACGTCTTGTATTGCAGCCAAAAGGAAAGCCGGCGCAGAGCAGCCTTTGGCTGGAGCTCTGGGTGTAATTTACTGACTGCGTTCATATGAGCGATCGCTCTCACACTCGGGTATCTGAATCCAACCTTGGGGAAATATCAGTGGTTTCATTATTCATTTAGTGCAGTCTTCTCTCTGTACATATCTTGAATACATCACTTTTATGATATTTTCCCTAAAGATAAAAAAGAGAGATTAGTTCCTTTCTATTATACTCATAAAGGAAGCTCTCTGACTACATTGTTTGATTAAACATAGTTCCCTGTAAGGTTTTGTTGTAACCGCCCCTGTTTAGAACAGTTAGAAATGCATTAGAATTGACTGGTAGTTGACTGAGGAAAGCCATTGGCAACATTTAGAACAAGGTGCTGAAAGCAGATATATTGCTAATACATATATTTTATGTATTACAAAAGGAGATTAGCTGTTTTTTTTGTTTTTTTTATTATTATATTTCTTACAGCACAGGTTATTACATTTGTCTGTCCATTTTATTTATTGGCAAAGCAAATTTTGGTGGCTTCTGCCAAGTGCA
This sequence comes from Abramis brama, assembly GCF_963993115.1. NCBI lineage: Eukaryota > Metazoa > Chordata > Actinopteri > Cypriniformes > Leuciscidae > Abramis > Abramis brama. The sequence continues at coordinate 28,209,613 of NC_139980.1, forward strand.
TTGGACTGTATCCTGGGCCAGAAAAATAAGCCAAGTCCAAAATGGCTAAACACTAAGCTTTTAATTGTCCTAACCACAAATTATTGGTCAGGAAATTAACTCAGTTTAAGCAAATTCTCTATAAAAAGCCATTGCTTTCTTAGAAAATCATCAAAGACAGAATGGCATAATATGGAAAGTTATGTGTGGAGTGATGAATCACAATGAAACACAAGTTGCATGGTGATGCTCTAGAGCATTGCCTTTGAAAATCTGCCGAGAAATATAATAATAAATGCTTCTCTAGCACAGTGGAGTATGGAGGAAGATGTGTCATTGTGTGGGGAGCTTTTTAACTGCTGGTATTGGTGAGATGCTTCCCTGTGAAAGATCATTTAATGCTTTGAAGCACAGGAGAATATTGCAGAATGGCTTGCTTCCCACAATTGAAAAATGATCTAAAGAGGAATGATCCGATGCTCTTTTTCAATAAGACAACACTCCTGTCCACATTGCAAGTCAACCAAGAAGCGGCTTGAGAACAAGTCCATCAGTCTCATGTTTTGACCTCCTCAGAGTCCAGATGTGAACCCTAGTCAATATTTGGTCTCACATTAAACTCAAACGAACTGGGAGCCATTTTTCAACTGCTTATGAACTGCTTGAAGCCGTTAATATTGAGTGAAACAACACTGACTCTTCTTCCTGTAAAAAGCTGTCTGCAAGTTGGGAGTGGCTATTCTGTGCTGTTGCTTTATCTATAGTATTTCTGCAATTCTTGCTCGTTTCCAGACCAGTGATTTGTAGAAGCCATGATGTATCGCTTAAATGACACATCTTTTACTTGTACTGGCCTGGGTTCAAACTGTCATGAGCTGATGGTCACTAATGTTCTGATAATGAGATGACTGTGGCACAGGTTCCTGTGGGTTTAATGGTGTCCTTCACTTTGGCTCTATACACCCTTTTTCTGTGGTCATATTTTCCCTTCCTCTGTCTTGCTCTTGCACACTGTTGGAGCTAAAGGCTGAGCCTCGTGGGCTAGAGCTGCCTCACTCTGCTGACTTAAGATAAATATGTTGAAGTGTTCAGATTAATTGCTTTCAGGTGCTACTTTCAGAAGTGTCTCCTGCTCGCTTGATGACATGATCTACTGTACCAGACCCTAAGTGATGTCAAATGATGCTTTCTGCTGTCTGTGTCAGTGGTGACAGCCATTCAGCACTGTAGTGTCATGTCACACAACTCTTTTTCTTCTGCTTTTTAAGCTTCTTAGTCTTGTTTCAGTTAATTATGAGCTTTTAATTATTAATGTGCGACTGCTTTGTATCTCTACATGCTGTTAGGCCGGAAAGATATCAAGTGTAGTTCTTCTCTTCAGACCTTACTGAAAATCGATATTTCATGCCATGTAGCACAAGTTTGCAGAGAATTCACTCATTTCATACATTTTTCAACTTTAGTTTTATGATTTGAAATGTATGAAATCTCGCTCTCTGTATTTTTGTTTGTGTGAGTGTCTGTGTACTCCTGTGTGTGCGCTCCTATATACAGCTATAGCTAAACTTACACAATGATTACAATTTTTTTCATGAAAAATAAATATGTATGCATGTAGGTATGCATGTAGGTATGCATGTAGGTATGCATGTAGGTATGCATGTAGGTATGCAGGTATGCATGTATGCATGTAGTTATGCATGTAGGTATGCATGTAGGTATGCATGTAGGTATGCATGTAGGTATGCATGTAGGTGTGTATGTAGGCATGTATGGTATGGATGTAGGCTATGAATTGTATGACTGAGCACCAGTCTCTCTTTCTCTCTCTCTCTCTCTCTCACTCACTCACTCACTCACTCACTCACTCACTCACTCTGACATTGGTTGGTAAAGAACAGCTTTGGGTGATAATTTCTGAGTGGAATGCATTCTCCGTCTCTCTCAGAATCATCTCTGTCCCTCACAGTCACACGTTCAGCACACATCCTTTCTATTCGAAATAACTGGAAACAGAAACAGCCAGAAACTCCATCAAAAGTGATGCTTTCGAACTATTATTTAGCGTCCGGCTGCTTGAGTGCTTCTGTTGAGCTCTGTTATGTAGCTTATGGCATTAATGGTTTCTGTGCCAATTTAAACAGTGTCGTAAGAACATGGCTCATAGTTGTTGTTCAATAATTTAATGCAACTTTGACAACGATCCCTTACTGAATCTACGCACTTTGTTCGTTATTCTTTCTGATGTTATTTCAGGGGAATGCTGTTAACCAGTAATCAAAGAAATATCATACCTTCTGTTCTCTTCTTCGATGAGCTTGAACCGTTCTCTTGGCCAATTTGAACATTTCACAAAATCGTATTTTATTTTAATTGATTTAATTGATTTATTAAATAATTTTTTGACTTTTTTTATTGTATATTTTATTTTATTGCACAATTGCTGCAATGATATTACCGTTCAGAGAACAAAAATAAATAAATAAATAAATCAGAGCAAAACAAGAGTTGAGGTATCTTAGCACAAACAAAGCCATTTAATGATGGCTGGCCACTGGTTCATATCACTAAAACTAAGTATGAGCAATAGTAATAATGATAATTAACAAACACCTTAGAAAACCCCACCATGGATGGTTAATAACCATTAAACATGGTGTGTTTAAAAAAAAATGTATTAAACACCTTTAATTTGGTAAATGGAGTTCAACTGGGCTACTGCTTCTGGGATTTTCATTTGGTAATGTTGACCTTGTTTCGTCTGCCCGGTTTACCTTGGATTGATCTGATAATAGATTTTCTTTCACAGCAATTAATCTTGTAGATCTAAATCTGGTTTCCAAAAGTATCTATGTGGAAAATTTACTCTGTTTAATGAAATATCAAAACTTTTATTTTTGTTTGGTAATAATAACGTTTACTGTAGTAATACATTCATCTCAACATTTCTGTCCTTGTTTGTGCAAAGCTATTCTAAAGTTAATGATAGACTTAATTTGCATTTTTCAAAAGACCTTCATTCGTGTGACCTGATTTGAAGTTGAAATTAGTTCCAAATTTGCATGCAGCACCTTTGCTGTTAGTTTAGCCGTGTTTCGTTTCTCCAAAATGCACTTTCTAGTCTCCCTTTGCGTGAGCTGTGGTCCTCACGGTGGCGTAGCCTTTGTCGAAGCTGTCTTGAGCTTTAGAGCTTTGCTTTCATTGTTTTTTTTTTTCTTGAACCTTTTTGTCCGCTCTTCTCCATACCTGGATCAGACTGATCCAGAGAGCTTTGAAAGGGTCAGCTGGCTCTCTGCCTCTGTGTGCTCCTGTCCCTGTAGTCCTAACAGTAATCTAGGTAAAGGCTTGTGAGGGTCTCCGGTCACAATCCACTGTCAAGGCAATTTATCTTATTTAGTGGACATCTAGCACTTGACCAACAGTTGCTTTGTGTCTTGTACGTGCTCATACACACTCGCACTTACACCTTGAAGTGTCACAAGACGTTTTTAAGCGACCTTCAAGTTATGAGTCTGCTTAACCTTGTTTTATTTCTCCTCAACATTACTTTTACACTATATAATCTACAATAATAATAATTATTATTATTATTATAAACAGTTGATGATAGCCATTGACTTCCATAGTAGGAGAAAATTATATGGAAGTTAATGGCATATATATATATGCATATATATACATATACATATACATATACATAAACATACCAACATTCTTCAAAATATCTTCTTTTGTGTTCAACAGAAGAAAGAAACTCATGCAGGTTTGGAACTATGCCTTTAAAAAAATTACTTTTTTATTACCAAGGCATCATGGTAAAAAGTTTTGCACAGACAAACACCACTTAATCATGCTTAATTTTGTAATTTGTTAAATTAATGTAATCAGTATAAACTCTGTACTCCACTGATAAATTGACCACATGAATATCTATAGCATGCTATGGCCATCAGTTCTCATTTATATTATAGGCTGTCTTTTTTTGATATATTAAACATTGTCATCGGTCTATTTGAAAATGTCTAGCAGAGCCGCTCTGTTCCACTTTTGCTTACTCTGACTCATGGGAGAGCCGATCAAAGTTGCATTGAATTGTTGAAAGTGAATGCAATCACAGAGGTGATAATGCACACCTGCATATGTTAGCTAAATATATGTGCATTTATTTATGTATGTAATAAAAAAACGATGAGCAGGTCACACAAGCACTCAAGCCAGCCGATAATAGTTGCTGGCTGTTTCTGTTACCAGTTATTTGGAATAGAAAGGATGCTGGCTGTACGTGACAGTTCAAGGCTCACTTCCAAACGTTCTGTAAACATTCTCCTAAAAGCATTGGATGTGGTGGAGGTGGCGGGGCCTGTTGGTGACATCCATCCAGACAACCTGCTAAGTGAATTCACATGGACAGGATAACAGCTGACCTTGTGTTTGAAGTAGCAAGGGCGAGCACACAGACTTCATCTAGGCCGGTGAGGCGCTGGGGAAAACGCTTCGACGTGTTGACCTCATCCTTGATATGCATTCCGAATAGCAGACGAATGTGAGGTAAAGACGTCCTCTTTTAGAGCTGCAGATGAGCTCAGTAGTGGGATTTATGATCAGATATGAGACTGACTCTAACATGCTTCAGTGTTACAGTTGATTTAATCCCAGTTGTGATTATTATTGTTTTACTGCTTCACACTAGTGCATTGCTTTTATTCCCCAATAAATTTTGACTTCTGTCTGTGCCGCCTCTCCTCTCTCATGTTGTGAAAGGCTCTCACTCAGCGATCTGTCCGGGCTCATGGGACCTTTGTTTTGTGGGCTTTCTGACTCTCAGGATGAATTACAAGAGGGACGAGTAAATCCGCCTCCTTGACACAGATCTGCATCTTTCGCCAAAGTAACCCTTCAAAAGAGCTAACCCCTGCAACAGATACCATACATATTTGCTTAAATGGGACATATCATGGAAAGCTGGTCATTTAAATATAAAAGTCGTAAAGGTGCAGTTGCAAAAAATAGCCTGTAGGAGTCAGAAAGAAGGTCAAAACGGATGCACAACTAACTTTTTGATGCAAGAAACCTTGATTAATATTTATTAGGATCTTAAGGTACGGGTCAGACTGTACCTTATGTTTGTTGATCATAAGCATGTGTTTTAATGACAAAAAACTACAGATCGAACATTTGTTGACCAATTATAGTAATTTACTGTATTGACGATATAATGTCTAGCTTGTTAACGTTTTATCAAAGGTTTTATTGAATTATTGGTAGTCTTGCTGTAAAAATTAGTTAAGGAATATAAATAAATTGATAATTTTTCATATCATGTGCAATTGTTTGTGGTTCAAAGTCATTAGTTTATAGTTGTCAATAAGTTTAATTTATGTGCTTATTTTTACAAATAAGTATACAAAATATATTTTTCTGACACAAATATGTTGTTAGAAATAGCTAATCATATTAGTGGGCACGCCATAGCTAGTAAAAATTAAAGCAATAAGTGGACCATATTAGTTTATTTCAATAAATACTAAAAATCTACATGGAAATTATTCATGAAATAATATATATATAGATTTATTAATTTATTTTATTTAAATATGTCTTCTACCCTTGAAAAGTTTAAGGTCGGGGTCAAAAATACAATAAAAACAGTAATGTTGTGAAATATTATTATGATTTAAAAAAAAAAAATTATATATATTTTCTATTTTAATATATTTTAAAACATCATTTATTCCTGTGATGGCAATGCTGAATTGTACTCCAGTCTTCAGTGTCACATGATCCTTCAGAAATCATTCTAATATGATGTTTTGGTGCTCAAGAAACATTTCTTATTCTTATGAATGCGTAATCTTTTTATGGAAAATAAATGTCTTTACTGTGACTTTTGATCAAAATAATGTATCCATGCTGAATAAAAGTATTGGTTTCTTTAAAAGAAGAAGAAAAAAAAACCACATTTTGAACAATAGTGTAAACACAGACAATTCTGAGTGTTGAATATGGTCCACAAATGTCAAAAGACCTCTTAGCATTTCTGGATAAAACAACTGAAGTCAGATCAGTCCACTTTGGCTCCGCACGATACCATCTCAGCGGCCGACCGATATGCAGCACATTTGCTGGTCGAGGGATTGGTGGCGGCCCCTGATGGTTTGAAATGTCAGAGGAGTAGAATGAAGGGCCAGATAGCAGACAGAAGATGACAGACAGGCAGCAGGTTTACAGCGGGCCGCGTGCCCTCATCTTATCTGCTGTTATCAGCCGTTTCCCAAATCCAGCTCTCAGCAGAATATCAATGCCTCTCTTTCTGTCAGCTGACTCTGTGTATCATGCAAATATGACTGATAAAATAAATATGGTGAGTTTATGGGAAGGCAGGGGCAGCCAGAGGTTACACGGCTCTGCTGTTGCTCTGTGTAGATGAGGTTAGACTAACCTCTGTGTGTCTGTCTGTCTTTCTTTCACTTCAGGTGTTCAGGAAAAAAGCTGTTGAACTAGGAGAGAAGCTGTTGCCGGCTTTTAAGACCCCGACTGGCATCCCCTGGGCTCTCCTCAACCTAAAGAGGTCAGTGACGCACAAACAAACACATTTCCACATGAACTCCTGAGGCTTTCTTCAGCCAAGCAGGTCAAATCTCTCCACTGCATGTCTTATTAACTCACAAGCGAACAGCGTTTCTCCGTCACCTGTGCATCCGGTCCTTCGAGATATGATAATGAGTAAACCGTCTGGTGGGATTATTTTGTTTCAGAAACCATTTTCTGCAGGAGCGATTTTCTGACTAAGTGTAAATGCTGCTTTCTTTGCTGTCAGTCGTCTTATGCTGTTATTCCTGTTTTGTAATATTTGGCATATTTCAGCCTAGCTTGGTCTCAGAAATGTCAGTTAATATAAGGACTGTTAAATGAGATGCAGATCCATTAATTAAGATCCATAAAATGAATGCTCTATTGCAATATGTAGCCAATCACCACTGAAAAGTATTTTTTGGTTAGCTATATATTGTATTATTATGGATACCTACATCATAAATTGGATACTACTTATTAACCAGCAGTGTTATTTTAGTATTATTTGCATACTTGTAAAGTATTTGTCAGTATTTTGATTTAGTTTTTATTTTTATATTTACAGTTAAAGTTTTCATCAAAGTAATTTTGTGATGTGCTTTTGTCATTTTTCATTTATTTTGTTCTGTTTAGCTTTAATTTTTAGTTCAGTTATAGTCATTTTAGTACTTAAGTTTATTTTATTTCAGTCACTTTGAAGTTTGTTTTTCATCTGATATTTATTTTATTTCAGCTTTATTTCAATTAACAATTTTTTTAGTTAACAATAGCAACACTGCTAACCAGATTTTATCACTCTAGTCTAATTTTAACATTTATATTGTTTAAGTCTTTTGGCTGTAATTTTTTTTTAATGTGTGTGTGTGTGTGTGTGTGTGTGTGTGTGTGTGTGTGTGTATATATATATATATATATATATATATATATATATATATACAGATCCGATCTTTTCAAATGCAACCCAGGCCACTTGGGTATGTGGTCCCAAATCAGATACATATCCGATCTTTTGAAATGCGACTTCAGTCTGAACGGCCAGGTCGCATGTATCCGACCCGCACGTCATTGATACGCGAAAAACGTCATAATTCTGCGTTGAAGTAGTCGTCGGTTTGAAAACGGACTGCATATTCGTCGAGCTGAGGTAAATCTGCCGAACGGGTCGACCTCGACGAGCCCGTAAAAAAAAAAAAAAAAAGCCCACGGCTACCATCATTATATATGACTAACGTTATGTTAACTTATTTGTGCTGATATTAGATAGGTCAGCGGCTGCTGTCTGGCTCTTGTGTAACGGTCGCTGCGCACGCTCGTGTGTGTGTGTGTGTGTGAGAATCACAGTTAGTTGAAGTTTAGCTACTTCCGCAAACAACAAGTGACGTCGTTGACCGTTGAGTACTCTTCTGCGCATGCGAGTCACTTCTGGGTCATTTCACGTTCACACAGGAGATCACAAAAGGTCGCATTTAATTGGAAATGTGAACGGCCTTGCAAAAAAATCAAATTTTTTCAAAAAATCGGAATTGAGCATTAAGCCCTGCAGTGTGAACGCAGCCAGTTAGACATGGTGATGTATTCATATATGCGTATGTATTCATGTATGCTATTTCATAATCAAAGACAGGTTTTGGCAGTGTAAGTGAGACTTTGATCATAAGTACATCTAAAGGCAGATATGTATGTGTGTTTGTATAGATGAATTCTAGTTTTATTTCATAATGGGTGATTTGACTATAGACCATGTGGCGGTCGAAATGTCACTGAGTAAAGATTTGTATGTATTATTTATAGTGTACCTCTGTAGATCAATTTGCAAAAGTCAAGATGAGGAGTTAAGTCGTTTGCAGTTCCTACAATAATACATGTGCGTCATATATTCAAGAGGGTTGTGTGTTTTTAGCAGCTTCAGACATAACTCCTCCAATAAGAATTGATTTTGATTTGTATTTGAGATATCTAATATTTAAGTATTTACACTGATACCAGAATTATTGTGCATCTTTTGATTTGCATCCATTACTTTCCACGAATAATAATAATAATAAAATAGATTTCATTTAAGTATTTGATTCACTGTATGTTGATAATTTGTTGATGTTTTGATAATAGACCATGACTGTAATATATACAATTACATAATATAAATGATCCAACCCGCCCCTGTTTCATACATCTATAAGTATCAGGGTCGAGCTCCCAGATGTCCTGGTGTGTGATGGATGTCTGGCCACCCGAGCTCTTCAGTCGGAGATGAGCAGGAAGTCACTGCAGAGATGCTGAGAAAGACAACCTGTCAGATAATCTGATTGGATGAGTTATCCCTCGACTGGCATACTACCTAACATTTGTCTTTATGCAGTCAGGCACCGCTGGCGAGGACAATGCAAAATGAGTGGGCGGCACATGGCAGAGAACAGAAACATAATTCAGTGTTTATCAAAGCTTTTCCTATTAGCTTGAGTGTCTAGGGTGTGTTTCCTTGTTTAAACTGCTGTAGAACTGGAGTGAAGTGCTCTGACAAATGCTCTGAATGGAGCGGCCGAGCATTTACCATTTTATAACAAGGAGCAGCTAATAACACAGCTACAGGACAAATGGTTTTCAGTTCCTGTCAGTAAATATAGCTTTCCACCATATCTGCACTTAGCACAAGTGCTCCTATCACCTCTAGCGAAGGCCCTTACGTCTCTTCATGTGGGTCACCTACATCGTTACTCCACATCGGTAATGCTGTTCGCTTCCACGCTATTGTTCGTTTTGGCTCGAGGCACCTGTGGTGCCGCGGTGTGCCTGTAATTCGTGTCGCAGACCCTTTTCAGACTGTATGTGCTAATGTAAGTGTATTCATCTAATGTGCAGAAGTATCCTAATGCATCTTCATAGAATGTTCACAGTTGAAGGCATTTCAAAGAAAGCCAATCTTTTATTTTGTAAAAGGATTTTCTGGTTTTTATGGGCTTTTAATGGCTGGATATGACAGGGCAGTGGAGAGACACAGGTAATAATCAGGGGAGAGAGAGGGGTCATGGGGAAACTCAGTTCGAAAGTAGTATTGAACTCAAACCATGCATATGTATATGTATATTAATTTCAAAATTAATATAAGATTAATTTCAAAATTAATTTAAAAAAATCAAGATTAATCTAGATTAAAAAAATTAATCTATGCCCACCTCTAATATATATATATATATACATATACATATGCATGGTTTGAGTTCAATACTACTTTCGAACTGAGTTTCCCCATGACCCCTCTCTCTCCCCTGATTATTACCTGTGTCTCTCCACTGCCCTGTCATATCCAGCCATTATGTATATATATGTGTGTGTATGTACGTATGTTTGTATGTATGTATATATATATGCATGCACTGCTACTTCTGCAGAGTGATTTACTCGAACTCTCTGCTCCTCACCATGGGGCTTCTCAGGTGCTGCGAGCAAATTACTCCGCCCAAGTAGCTGTGCTTCGCCTTCTGAGAATATAGTTCCCAGTATGTAGGCCTATACGGTTAGAAGATGGCTGTGTCTCATGTGACCTTGTTATTTGTACACGCTGTGACTATACAAATCACAACATGTAAATAGGAAAAAGTTGGTGTTATTTTGTCACTTATTGGGAGCAGTATGCTAGCTGGAGCCATTTACCTCCAGTGTTTGTGCTAAGCTAGGCTAGCGGTGTCAGACAGAGTTACGGCACGCACGGAGATGAAAAGGGTATGTATGTATGGATCTAACTCTGGGGGATACGGTGAATAAGCTAAAGTCTCAAAAAGTCGGCGTGTTCCTTTAATGATACAGCAGAGTAGTTCATGTTACACATGGGGTACTTTTGTATTCCTGTATGAACCAACCACATATGTTTGCTGCCAAAAAAAACCTTTTATTTATTTATTTATTTTTTAAGACCTGTCAGTAATCGAAAGGAGAAATTGACAAAAATGCCCATCTCCAGTTTGTGTAGTTGTGAAGTAGTCATTTATATATTTTCAGTTGCCAGTATAGAAATGCTAGCATAGTCACTAATGATACCCAATTCAAGATAATTGGAAAACCTTAGCCATAAAAAAGGTGAAAGATTGGGTAGCTGGGTCTTTTAACAGTCAGTGACGAGCAGTTGTTTGTTCTGAGGGGTCCTCGGCGGTGCTATCATCCTTGATTAGCCTTGTGTTCTTCTGTGTTGAAAGCTCTGGAGAGGGGATCATAATCATATTCAGTGTCTAATGAGAGCATGAATCACAGCGATCGTCAGTTTCTGGGCTATGAATTCATATTCTCTTCTGAATCGGTTTAATTGAGCAAATATAGAGATATCATCGAAGAGAGCAAGTAGTTGAAATCCAAGATTTGAGTAAATGAGCGAGTAAATAAAATCCACTTATTAGGAAGAGGTGATAAACAGCTCATATCTAAATTAAAACACAGTATGTTTGGACTGATGTCAGATAACTTTATGCACCCACTACTGTGAGTATTGACCCACTTGCAGCAGCAGCCTCAAGCCAACAGAAATTTGAATTTGTATGACTTATGTGGGCTTTATTATTATGCCTTCTGTCTGCTGTGAGTCCCCAGTGTTCCAGGCAGAGAATTAAAGGCGAGAAAAGACAGAAGAAGAGTCCTCTTTTTACAGACAACCTTGACCCAGATTTGGCTGGAGCAAGACTGAGGGTCTCTATGGATGACTCTCCCTTCGCATTGTCGGCTTCCGCTTGCACACCTTTGCTTCAAATCAATTGACTGCATGAGTGTAACATCCGCTCAGTGCGAACAGTCATAATGCGCAATCTCTAATTGTCGTATAAAATCGAAATGTCAACGTTTAGTGCTGCTTAGAAACTAAGCATTTGTTCAATTAACTGTAGGATGATGCGACTCCCAGCTTGTTTGAAATGAAACCAGCAGTAAAACTGTCATTATTTGCTCCTTGTTTCTTGACGCAGCTGTTCCCTTTGTTCCCTTTTCCGCTTTGAAAGATTGTTACAATGGGTTAATCCTTGATTGCTAGGTTTTATCTCTTAAACACATTTCAGTTTGCTCTTAGAAGACAAATTCTTGAACCAATCCACCCCACAGCATTTGAAAGTGTAATTCAAAACATTATTCTGTTTAAAGGAGAGAAAAAAATAGTCGATTACTTAGAGACATTGACAATTTTCATGTGTAAGCACCACTTTGTATCTCTTTATTATTGATTGTCAGGCTGATTTTATATGAAAAAGACATACATTTTACAAATTGTTAAAGTCCCCCTGTAGTCAACCATTTTATCCCTTAAAAATCCTCTTTGAGTACCAAAATGACACCAAAATTGTTTCTTTCCCATGAAAAAAAAATTCTTCATGCTTTTAAAATAGCTTGAATGCAACTCTTCACCCTTGCTCCATTTAATATACGTGGATCCATGAATATGCTAATTAGCCCCGCCTCCACTAGCTCAGAGATCCACTCGGCCAACTTACTGAGGTAAACGCTGCACAATGGTATCGCTCTTTACAATGTCGGACACATAACGGTGATTGATATGATTAGCCTTTTGCTTGATGATTTTTATCAAATAGCTAATAATGTGTTGCTAATGTTACATGAACCGTAATATACATCATACACCTGCTACATTGCTAAATCTACCCGATTTTTCATATCAACAGAAAAATATACCAGGATAACCTGGCTTCTCTTGAGACTCCTCTGCTAGTTCGCTGTTAATTATATGCTATTATTTGCACCCGCACGTGACCTGATTGGTTACAAGGTAGTTTGTGACGCAAGAAACACCAGCGATTTCAAAGCGTGTTTTTGAGACTGTCTTTTTTTCACTGCAGTTTTAAGGAGAAAATACTGAGCAATGGTGTTGACATGAATTTGCACATGGTTTGTCTTAAAGCATATTAGAAACACCACATAGACATATAAACAACATTAAAAACTTGATTTTCACCACAGGGGGACTTTAAGAAGAAGACAAAAAGATCCATACAATTCATTGACTTTCATTTCATGGAAAAACCTTTTTCAAAAACATTTATTACAAGTATTAATAAGTATTATTTTACAAAAGTTTTATAAAGTTTGTCTTTAAGATTCTCATGAATTCCGCTCCTGGAGAGTTTTATGGCGAATGTTGCATTAGATCATCCCTACAGTCTTCACTTAAATTTGCTACCAAGGACATCCAGCTCTTTAAGCTCCTGAAGTGTGTCAAACGCTCAAGCCATCATCCAGTCCCTGCCCTCATATGCTTCCTCCTGCAGACATAAATTCCTGCAAATTCCACATTTGCTCTCCGTTAACTATTCAAGAGGGGAAGTTTCCCCTCATGCATAAACATACGTCCTTTGTTACGCGTGTTTTTTTTTTTCCCTACGTTCCCCTTGGTTAAAGTCGAGCAGCCTGAAGCGTTTCTCTATTTTTACGTTTTCTTCCGTCTCTTCATACAGACACGCTCTGTGTGTGAAGAGAAATTTGTCTGCTTTCCTGCACATCCTCTTCTTTTACCCTTTCTGTCGTCAGCCCATCTAGTCGTGCACATGTGACTGTTGACCCCTGTTGCTGAGTTTTTCAACATCCTCTGCTCAGTGAATTATTTTTCATGGTCATTTTTTCCACAGCTTATCTCTCCTCTGCACTCCTTCCTGGTGCCTTTTTATGAGAGCTTGAAAGGCAGATAAAGGATTCCAAAATCAAATTTACCATGCCACCTGTCTGACATCACTTTAATTCTGTTTAACCTCATTCGCTTGAAATAAACTGAAGAGTCCTGCATGCTGCATGGCCACGAGAAGAGCGAAGTCGTTGAATACAAGCTGGTTAAGGCCTTGCTTCTAACATCGGAGCATCTAATTCTAGAAAAACCCTTTTTGAATATTGTACTCGTGCCGAAGAGCTGAAATAGGTAAAAAAATAAAAATAAAAAAATAAAAAGTTTTTTTTTTTTTTTTTTTTGAGTATTAAAATGAATTCATACTTGCGTGATTGGATGGCATTCAGGGATTTCTGGTTACTTAACAGTGTCTGTTGATTATGTAACGAAGTTCAGCAAATTTGCAGTTTTATGCAGTTAAGCTGTGAATGGGCAACTAGCAATGACAAGGAATTTTTATACTCGCCCAGTCGGGCCAGATTTCTGCTTGCCCTGCCAACATTTGCTCTGGCCCCACAAATTTAATATTATATATTTTTTTAATTATTAATTAATTTAGAATGTTGGCCTGGTTTCACAGAAAAGGCTTAGTCTAAGCCAGGGTTAAGCCTTAGTTTAATTAGGATATTTAAGTAGGTTTTATAAACGTGCCTTAGGAAAAAAACATTATTGGTATGCATCTTGAGACAAAACAATATATTTTAAGATATGTCAGTGCTTTTAAGTTGCTTTCAGTTAAAACAGCTAAAACGTGCATTTTAGTCCAGGACTAGCTTAAGCCTTGTCTGTCTGTAAATCCGGGGATTTATGGGGTTTTTTTTTATTTTTTATTATATTATAATATTATTATTATTATTATTATTATTATTATTATTATTATTGTTTAATTTAATAGTAATTTATAATTATAGTAATAGTAATTAATTAATAATTTAATAATTGTTTCATTATTATTATTATTATTATTATAACATTTTGCTGTAAGTTTTCTTTACAAAGACAATTTGCAATAATAGGTGGTCTAGATCAACTGTTTAATATTTTTGTCTAGCATGCTTATAGTGTTCTCTGCTTTAGCATGCAAACAGTTTTTTTTTTCAGTTCTCAACCACTGCCATCAATGCGGTTCAATGCGGTCAATTGTATAAATGTACAAAGTCAACAGTACAATACATTTTAAGGCAATCACTGTTCGACATCATATCGCCTGTTGAGAGCAATTTTTACATTATTATGCAGAATCCAAAGGTTTCTTTCAGAGAGACTGTAAAGAGATCTATTTCTGGTTCCTTGTAGAGTAGTACTCACTTTAGTATGTGCAATTTTTCACCTAGCGCATGATGAAATCCCTTTAATAACATTTAAGGGCTTTTTGATTTTGGACCGGAAATCAATCCCTCAGAACACCCTAGCAACCACGTAGCAACACACTAGAAACAAATCAGAACAACATCTTGGCAACCACTTTAGCATCATGACAAGTTTTGCACAAACACCAGTCACTTTCTTCCACATAAATGTGAAAATCTATTTATCCCTGATGGTAATGATGTATTTGTACATGCAGCAGTGAGTCACACCAGTGGAACAAGCATGCACGCTTGAATAAGAAACACTCAAGAAAGTTATAGAGAATCAACACTAATTTTCTATTGAGGTGGGTAAATGTGCCTTTCACATAATGAATTCGTCTCATCGGCAAGACAGTAACTGCTTTACGATTGCACCTCGCTGAGATGTTCAGTGTTGGTTGGAAGCGCAAGCGTCATAACGGCGCTTTGAATAGGCCACACGCTGCGTGCTTTTCTGCCGTCATTTTCCCCTCCAGATAATTGATGTCCTCTAAATGGTATTTTACAATTGTTCATATTTATTTCAGTTACTCATCTTTTACGGGCATACGTAGGGGTTACATAACAGGCATATTTATGCCTGATGGATGCTTTTGAGAGAGTTTGATGAGGCTATTTCGTCTGGTCTTGCCAAAAAAAAAAAAAACTAGGAGAAAGCAAGAAGTCAGATAATAATGAGACCTTACTCTCCTCTCTCCCTCCTCCGAGAGCAGCTGCTCCGTTTGATCCATTTTTAGGACTCTCATCTCACCCCCAATGAAAAAAAAATCAAACAAGATTACAATCGAACAAGAAAATTGTTCTATGGCTTAATTGAGCTTTACATTAAGCATATGTCAGGGAGTAAAGAATGGTATAAATGTTTTTTTTTTTTTTTTTTGTTTTTTTTTACTAATCTCTGTTTTATTATGACAAACGGCTGAGTCGCCACCGTGCCCCGGGTGCTTAAACTCTCGCTGGGTAATCAATTCAGAAGACTCGGGCTGTTAGGAATATGTGCGTGATGTGATTAGCCTAATTTCAGAGGTATTTTGCTGTTGCTCGGTGCTAGAGCAGTCCAAACCGTTACATCTGCTGTTTTATTGTCTGCAAAGTTAAACGTATTGCATCCTGTCAGATCGATATCACTGTTTTACGGGGTACGACAGCTTTATAGATCCCTGTAATGTATATCATGCATATGTGGCATCTGGCCTACATAATTGAATTGTTAGGTTGTGAACAAGAGATATGGAGAGAGTGTCATTGTGTGACTGGTCTGATGTCAAACATAAAGGCTAACTCCTAGCAGCCTGAGGATACATGAGCTTTGGTTCATTTGGTGGAGTTCTTATTTCACTCCAGCGCTAGTTAATTATTCAGGCTAATGGTATTTTCTCTGAGCTCTGGCAGATAATTTGTTATGTATCCCTTACTGCTCATTATTAAGTGTCCTACTGCTGGGACATAGGCCTACATAGAGAGACAGCTGGGAAAGAAATACCTTATAGGACAGTGGCGTTTTTGGAGAGGTGTGTACACTATCTAGCTAATTTCTAAAATAAACAAAAAATCAGTCAAGGACATTTTACATTACAGTCATGATACAGATTTATTTATTTATTTACATATTTACTTATTTACTTATTTATTTAGCTTAGCTGTTTTGTGCAAAAAGAAAGTGTGTGTGTGTTTGTGTGTACCACATAATATATACTACAATATATAGTATTGTAGTGAATCAGTGAGTCATTCATTCAGTCAAATCTTTCAAAAATGCTGATTCATTTAGTAAAGAAGAAACAAATGATTGTCTTTATGATTGAGTCATTGAATCATTTATTCAATTGATTTTTCAAAAACACTGATTTATTTAGGAATGAAACATGTTTTTTTATCATAATTTGTATTAACTTTGAGTCATAAACATGGATTTCTTTAGGAAATTAATTTAGGCAAGCAGCAGATGCTTATTTACTTATTAACTTTTAATTCATTGTTTATTGAACTGCTTTTTTTGTAATAAAGCAATTTTATTCCCATGTATACAAATGCATAGGTGTGGTTGTGTGTGTGATAAGACTACTGCTACAAATTGACATGAAACGCTAACAAAATTTGCAAGCGATTTTCATACCAAAATGATTTACATCAAGCGTGACCTAAATATCTGTCAGCCTCTGAGGAAAGTTTGCATACCTAAACAAAAGTGAAACACATGGTCATTCGCTTACTTTAATACAAAACCTTACTTTAATTAAGACCAATGCTCAACATCTATTTTGGGTAATTGTTTGGTAACATGACTCAAATTTACATATTGAATAGTAGACAAAAATTACTTTCTGTTAATAGTATTTAAATGAAATACAAACCCCATAAAAGTGAATGTTGTTATAATTGCCTGTACTTAATTTTACTGCACGGAACTGTAATGAAAACTTAAACTTTGTGTTAAATAGGGATGCACCGATCATGAAAATCTTATTTTTGGCCGGTTGACCGGTGCATCTCTAGTGTTAAATACCATCTTGGTCCGTTTAACTTTCTATAAAGGAATCATCTATTTCAGTGTTTCTCAACCCGTGGGTCGCACAGTGTGTAGTCAAACAAACAACTATTTAATAGCCTTACCTTATACTGTTTATTCATCACTGTTAGTGATATTCTTACAATTTAGGTGTATGTGCAGTAAAGTGGAACAGTACTTTTTTTTTTTTTTTTTTGAGAAATGCTTGGTTCAAATTCCTAAGTATTTGGGTCTCAGCTTGATGACCATGGGGAAATGTGGGTCCCATGCCCAAACCAGTTGAGAACCACTGGTCTATATTCTTCCACACTACATATGGAATATCACAAGAGGAGCAGCTAAATCTGTATTTGGAAATTTCAGTAATGAGCCTATATGTTCTTTTAGTTGTTTGCCTGGCATCACTTTTCCCTTCATTTTCCTACATTTCTGTTACATGCTTTAATCATCTGTGTAATGAAAAACAAATTGGTTTGGCACAGCTCAGGGCTCTACATTAATATTTGCTTAGGAGCGCTCTTGCCCTTATGGGTACAGTCTGCGTTTGTTTTTTTTAAGACTGCAAAACTAATGTGTGACAATACAACATATGCACAATCAGGCACTGAAAAAACTGAATATATAAAATATGTAGTACTGCAACAATTCTGAAGCATAGGATTGGTCTGGGACGAAGTACATTAGACACTTTCAAGAATAAACTTCTTTCAAATTGACAGGCGGCAGACCTGAGTGAACATCCGATAAAGAAAAATATATAGATATTTTTATAATCACCTCCACTAGTCTTAAAGGTACACTATGTAACTTTTGGCCCTCTAGCGGTTAAAAACAAAACTGCATGCGTTTTTCAGAAGAACATTGTTTTGGTTGTGCTTCGGCTCTGCGTAACAGATGAATAATGACCCTTCACTATAGATAATGCTTTACAGTGAACTCTGTTAGAGCTACTTATGGCAATTTATCTGTTCAGTAAAATACTTTACTCACCTATTGAGTAATAAAAATGCCACCTTGTTGCTTTTATAATTTTTATTTTGCAACATTTAGTTGACAGGAAGCAAAGTTGGAGATAGAGAGTGGGGTGGGATCGGGAAAGGTCCACGAGCCTGAACTCAAACACGGGACACAACCTGAAGCACAACTTCGCTATATGTCTATTGGTTATCGCTATCGCTATTGGTGCAGACTGCTTTTACCACATTAAGCCAAGCCAATGTTGATTCTTGTTTTATTACGAGATCTGACGCATCCTCTGTTTCACAGCAGAGTCTCCTCTGTTTGCCATTTGTTTAAAACGGGTGATTCCCCGGAGGTTTTGGGTTTTCCCCAAAGTGACAGTGAACACATTAATAATGTTACAAAAGATTTATATTTCAAATTGATTTATATTTCAGTTGTTCCTTCTGTTAACTCTTTATTCATCAAAGGATCAAAGGATCCTGAAAAATATTATCAAAATCTCCACAAAAATATGAAGCAGCACAACTGTTTTCAACATTAATAACAATAAGAAATGTTTCTTGAGCAGCAAATCAGCATATTAGTATGATTTGTGAAGGATCATGTGACACTGAAGACTGGAGTAATGATGCTGAAAATTCAGATTTGCCACCACAGGAATAAATTACATTTCAAAATATAATAAAATAGAAAACAGTTATTTGAAATTGTAACAATATTCCACAATGTTACAGTTTTTACTGTATTTTTGATCATAAATGCAGCCTTGTAGAGCATAAGACACTTCTTTCTAAAACATTAAATAATCTTACCGACCCCAAACTTTTGAGCGGTAGAGTATATGCTGTGATTTAAGTCCAGGCACTGAAAAACATCCTTAAACGGTTGCAAACATTTGGGATTTCTTTCTTTTGTTGACTTTGAGAAGCAGCCGATCACATTGTAATTTGAGTGATAGTGATAGTATTATATGTTAAGTTTTGTTCAATGTCAGATGTCACTGAATGCATTTTCACGATAGCACACAGCAATTTCCTCACACAAATACCTGCACTGTAGAGCCCTGCAGCATGTGTAATATGCAGAGGTCTAAAGTGCCAGAGGCAAATCAGCGTTGTGTAAAAAATGATGACATTGGTGGTAACACTCCAGAGGTGTTTGCACGCTTTTCCTGCTGTGGCCTGATATATGAGGCCATTACCTCAGTTTTTGTTAAGAATTCGCTGCCACAGGCTAGAAAATATCCTTTTATGTAGTCAAAACGATTGTTCATTAATTATACAGATGTGCCTAGAATTCATTGCTATCAAATTGTATCACACACAGAAAAACATTCACATAAAACCATCGTCCAAATTAAACCGTTAAGAGTACTTTAGCAGTACTCCGTTCCTCCTGGCCAGAGCTATTGTGGGTAATTTACTGATTTAATGATATAAATATCTTACACAGTCTGTTTTGTAGAATTAGGTTTTAAAAATAAAGTGGAGAGTGTCGTTCTTTTAAAGCTGTGATTACATGTCATTACTCAGCAGTAATTTATCTTCATAATTGGTGTAGAGTCAGAGTCCTGTGCAGAGCGGATCTGCTGTCGGGGTTGTAAAAGCTGGTGAGGAGACGTGACGTACTGGTGGTTTCCTTTTCCAGGCCGGAGTTAAAGGAACACACCACCGTTTTTTGAAATAGGGCTTATTCACCGTCTTTCCTACATTTAGATAGGTGGGCAAATGTGTTTTTGTCTCAGTGCATGCATTGTCTTAGTCTGGCAGCGCCGCCACTAGCTTAGCTTAGCATAATGAATGGAATCCTTTGTTGCCGAATAGCATGTCGTGAGTAAAAGTGATCCAAAAAAAAAAAAAAAACGAATTACTTTTTGTGGCCTGCGTATTCAAAACGAGTACAAATAGCAATGCAGATTAAGACTTGGCGATTTCCTAGGCAGATATTGACTTGGGACTATATTGAGGGGGGAGCACAGGCAAAGCACTGCTGCTTGGGCGAAGAGATATCCGATATCTTGGGCGCAGAGATAGCGGATTTCAGGTGTTGCGTGATATCTCTGATATCTCTCGCCTAGTCTTAATCTGCATTGCTATTTGTACTCGTGAATACGCAGGCCACAAGAAGTAATTATTTTTTTATCACTTTTACTCACTACATGCTATTCGGCAACAAAGGATTCCATTCATTATGCTAAGCTAAGCTAGCGGCGGCGCTGCCAGACTAAGACAATGCATCCACTGAGACAAAAATGCGTTTGCCCACCTATCTAAATGTAGGGGTGACGGTGAATAACCTCTATTTCAAAAAACAGTGGCAAGTTCCTTTAAGTTGTCAGGTTTTAAATGGAACCGTGCCAGTGAAAATCAATAAAGACGGATCTAATCACAGGCGGAGAACACGGCCCCTCTGCAAAATAAGGCTATGAAATCAACTTGGCAACTATGTCAGAAGTGGTGTGATTAATTATGTTTGAATAAACTCTAGTCAGAAATGAAATTAATTATCATTTCAGTGACATGGTAAATAAAAAGCTGGAAGGTAAAACTCGTAAACTACGGATAAGTAAACCGTAATTGTCTTGAAATAAGTATTTCATTATTTATAATTGTTTTAACATCTTCTAAGTCTAGAACTTGCATCTGTAAAGCTATAATTAATCCATATTGTGTGTGTGTGTGTGTGTGTGTGTGTGTGTGTGTGTGTGTGTGTGTGTGTGTGTGTGTGTGTGTGTGTGTGTGTGTGTGTGTGTGTGTGTGTGTGTGTGTGTGTGAAAAATACACAATATATATTCACATTTACATGTTTTTGAAAGTCTCTCACCAAGGCTGCATTTATTTGATCAAAAATACAGCAAAGCAATAATATTGTGCAATATTATTACAACTTAAAATTTCTGTTTGTTTTTGTTTTTTACAACGCAATTTATTCCTGTTATGGTATAGCTGAATTTTCAGCATCATTACTCCAGAGTTCAGTGTCACATGATCCTTCACAAATTATTCTAATATACCAATTTGCTGCTCAAGAAACATTTCTCATTATTATCAATGTTTGAATTAGTTGTGCTGTTCAATATTTTTGTGGAAACAGTGATCATTTTTTTCAAGATTCTTTGATGAATGGAAAGTTCAAAAGAACAGCATGTATTTGAAATAGACATTTTTTTATAACATTTTAATTATCTTTACTATTACTATTATTTTTTTACGTATTGACCCCAAACTTTTGAACCGTAGGGTAAACATAAATGCATGTATTTATGCCTCTGAATCAACAGAAATTCTTACCAATAATTTTGGTGTCATCAATCCAATCAAATTTGATGGTTAAAATCAAGTCCTGCCATATTTCTCACTGATATAGGTTTTTTTTTTTTTTACTTTGTTTTAAGGTGTCTGTTACAGTGTAATTATATATGTTTAAGTACTGAGTAATATTAATCAATCAATTTGGTTGAGTGTTAGTTGCATGTAATTATGCATAATTTACTGTTATTACTATACGTACATGTAACATATGTAACAAGGAAACTGTAAAATCAAGTGTTACCTGTTTTGTTTTGTTACCCAATTTTGACTGGTTGAAAGTTTTCAGAGCACAAAATGTGTACACACAGCTCATGATTGCTCAGTTACACAAATAAGCCTAATCTCTCTTCATTCCTCTTCCTGCAGTGGGATCGGCAGAAACTGGCCATGGGCGTCAGGAGGAAGCAGCATTCTCGCAGAATACGGGACGCTGCATTTGGAGTTCATGCACCTCAGTGCACTTTCTGGGAGACCAATATTTGCAGAGAAGGTGAGCAGCAGTTCAGGCGTTTCACCTCTGCAGTGCATTAAACGCTGTGCTGAACTAAATGTAAACTTGTAGGGGTCATGAACTGTTAGAAGAGCTGACCACAGTGACCCAGATTGACCTCTGCTCATAACCGTTTTATTGATGCTCGTTTCGCTGCAATTCTCAGATCTGATTTCTCACCGAATGAATCCGCTGACCTGACCTGCAATATAGACACAGACAAATGACACTATTACAAGCTCTGAATGAGGCTGTACAAACTGTGAAAGTGACCTAGTCTATAGATTTATGAGTCTGTCCCCTGGAAGACATCGGTCGCATCACAGAGTCTGTTTATGGTTTTCAGTGGCTTACTGTAGTGGATGAGTTTAGCTATGGCTTAATAATAAGATGTGGTGATATAAGCGATATGTGCTCTGGCATTGCAGGTAATGAACATCAGAAAAGTGCTGAATCGGCTGGACAAACCTCAAGGATTGTACCCGAATTACCTGAACCCTAACAGTGGACAGTGGGGCCAGCGTAAGTACAAAAACACACACACATACTGAAGAACTTCAGAAGAATTAGCTGAAATGTAATACTGTATGTTCAAGAAGTTGCCAGTTTTCCCAGATTGGAAGTGAGATAAAGTGCTGATTTGTACACAAAATACTCTCATGGTGACACTCAAAGGCAAATTCAAGACAATATTTGTAGCGGATTGACTGAGACTGAACTTTGAGAGGTGATGTGACTCAGTTGCTGTGTTGCTCGGCTTGCGCCGTCACCAAAGCTTATCATTTGAATGAGTTTTTAAAGGTGACATATCATGAAAATTTGACTTTTTCTATGTTTAAGTGCTATAATTGGGTCCCCGGTGCATCTACCAACCCTGAAAACGTGAAAAGTGAGAACACAGTAACTTTGTTTTGGTAAGCCTTTCTCTGTAGGCATGTCAAAAATGAAGTGTCATATATTAACCCTTTCACGATTAAGTTTGAAATATTCTAACTGACTCCCCAGAGTGAGTTTTTTCAAGGCGACCGTTATTTTAGAACGTTCCCCCTTAATGTTTCCATGGCGAAACGTCATATTTGTCACGTGACACACCGCAGCCACAATAACACTGTATGACAGATGTATTGCTTTTATTTCCTTTTTCCTTTTTTATTCAAAATATTCACAAACTTGCCCATGTCATCAACTATCTGATATTCCGATTCTCAAAAATGTCTAAGTGTGTGTGTGTGGTCGTTTAAAAAGTATCCTGAAACCTAAAATAAACCAATATGAGGTTGAAAACACTGCATAGTTGTGATATATGACAGCGCTGAGCTCGTCCGTCTCTGGCTCAGCACCAACCAACGCGCGAAAGCACAGTTTGAATCTGGTTGAACCCTCGTGGCGCCGGGCCTGAATCTGGATCAGACGTTTCAATGCCGTTTGAGGCCGAGGCTTGACAGCTGGCAACCCTGAAACTGTCGAGAAGTGGCACGACTCTCTCACCACATCTCATCTTCATCGTGCTTTCAGGGTTAATTATGAAACACAGACATAAATATACACACTCTTCTCCTTGCGTTCATCCTCTAGATGACACGTACATCAATAGTTTGGGCTGTTTTATGCTGGTCTCGAGGCAACCGGGACTTCAGTGAGGCCTGCTCTGCAGTGTTAGGCGGCTTTCGTGCCGTCCTCGCTCCCAGGGATTTATTGGCGGCTTAGTCTGGAGAGCAGTGCTGTCTCAACTTCATGGTCAGTGATGACGCAGGCGCTTGGTGATGAAGAGCCGGAGGAGAACAAAGATACTGCAGTGTGTGTAGTCAGGATAACACAGGAGCACAAATTCTGATGGAGGAACGTCGCCACTGAGCGAGAGGAAAAAAAGGGAGAGGCTTTTGAGCTGTCAGAATGTAGCAATCCGAAACGAGGCTTCTTTTCTGTGCATCAGAGCAAGTCCTTTTTTTCGCTTTGACAAAAGTCATTTGTTAGATGATCGTAAACAAAAATGATCTGAGATGGCAGCAGGCCGCGGGGAAGATGGGATGATAACGTACAGCTACGTTTAAAAATAGCTGTCAGTCTTTTTATTTCACACAAGTAGCCCAGAACAGTCCTGAAGGGCTTTCCATATGGGTCAGTTGTCATGTTTGGGTTTGAGCAGCTAGTTGCTCCAGGGTTGACCGTAATGAAACAACAACATGAAACAACCATCCTATATAGTCCACAATCTACCCTCCTTTTACCCTTCCTCTTTTTTCTCATACTTGTGCATTAACTTAGTTTTACATGGTCAGGAATTCTCAGAATGTTTCAAATCAGTTTGTCTTTTCCAGTTTAGCTTCATATGTGCAACTTGACAAAAGTTCCAAAACATGGTAAGCTGTTTTCTAAGGTGACATGCCAACGGAATAAAACCTAATAGGAGACTGAATTTTAGCACTCTTTTTATTATTATTATTATTATTATTATAAAGAATTTATTATTATTATTATTTATTCAAATTCTAAATATTTAAATGTATTGAAATAATAGTTGTACATTTTAAAATGGATGAAATTGTTACAATTAGTAAATAAATAAAAAAAATATTAAAATTTAATTAATTCTAATTCTAAGTATTTATCAGAATTTATTATAATATTTTTTTTTTCTTTCTTTTTTTCTTCTTTTTTTTTTGTATGTGAAAACAAAATGGATTTTTTTTTTTATCCATACAATGAAAGTCAGTGGTATCCAGTGTTTTGAATCACATTGACATCCTTCCAATTATTTTGAGTTCCACAGAAGTAAAAGTCATTCCAGTTTGGAACAAAATAAGGGTGAGTAAATAATGGTAGAATTAAATCATTTTGGTGAACTATTTCTTTAAGGCGAGACACTACAGGTGAATAGGGTAAAAATTTTAACTAGCAGATATCAGCATGAAACTTTCCCAGTTGATTACCTATATTAAGATGAGAAAAAAAATGTATTACAAGTTTTCTGTAATTTAATGTTTAAATATGCAAATTAGGCATTATCTAATTAAATATGTGCTACTTTGCATATATATATATATATATATAAAAAAAAACGAAATCTGAGTATTGGATAAAGCCAGGTTCAAAATAATTTTTTCATTGTGTTCGCATATTAGATGGGGAAAAAATTACAGAGGTATTTATGGATATCTACTTTTGTTATCCTGTAAATCAGAATATACTGTCAATAGCCTTAAAAAATAGATTTTCACCGTGTTTTTTGGAATAAAATGTTATATAAATCAGGCTAGGAATAATATATTTACAAATCCCTCTGTAAATGTCTTCATAATATAACTAGGTACAAGACTAGAAAGTTTGGTGTATATAGGTGCTACTGAAGTGGAGATTTCGGACTTGGAATATGAGAGAAAAGTCATTTTGAGAAACGGGCTTTAAAGATATAATCAGCCAATGAGATTGCGCATTTAGAGTTAAATCCCCCCATTTACTTTCACGATTGGTTGCTAATAAAAAGGAAATGACCATATTTGTATCCGACAGCATTGTACAGGAGAGAGAGAGCTTTCTAGCGGTGTATGTGATGACAGGGTGCCGGCAGCGATCGCGGAGCAGCGGGATGATTCAGAACGCCAACTTTTGTTGAATTTATGAGGAATCTACAGACGCACACAGACAAAGTGTAGTAAAATAAAGACCTAAATGTGTATTTCTGACTTTTTTTCACCACAAGTCTGAAAGAAGACATGTTATTGAAGACAAATATCCCAAAATCTCAAAATTAACCAGTAAAAAAAAAAAAAAAAACCTATGTTTTTGCCTGCCGTGTCTCGCCTTAAAGGAGTATCCAAAATTTTAAAAAAAATAAATAATAATAATTACAATCGTTCATTCACCCTCATGTCATGCTGTGAAACACAAAATCATTTTTTTCATTTTGTCGCTTCACATTTTGCTTTCAGTAAGGATTGTGGCTAAGAACAAAATGTGTGTATATTGTATATGGTCTGTTTCAGGGCTGCTCTGTGTGCTTCAGTGCTGTACAGAGAGACCTCGCACATTCTCAGTGTCTGTTGGGTAATAAGCTCAGCTGGTCTTCAGGTTTTGCTCAGGAACCCTGTCAAGAGCTGACATAAAAAAAACCGTTTCCAGCTGTCAAGCTTTTACCAACAGAACACCTCACATCTCCTTTTCACAACCAACCCCTCTTACCAACAGCGCAGGACAGTTTGGAGTTTCTATGAGATCTGTGTGTGAACTAATATTACAACAGTGGGGAAAAGCCGTCTTATGTGACTGAGAAGTTAAACCAGGTAGCGTAGAGCTGTTCAAAATCGAGCCCACGGGCAAATCCAGTCTGCCACGAGTATCAATGACCTCCTGCTAAAATCTTTAAAGACTTTCTTTTGAGAATTCAATACCTGCTTCTGTGCCTGCACTGCAAGAGAATGAAACAACCTCTCACATTAAAATAAATGAAGCACTTTGAGAGATACGGCTCTTGTCTACACTCAGACAAATGACTCAAAACAAACAATATTTTTTTTATATAGAAATGAATGCTTTTAGTCTGCAAGGCTGCATTAAATAAAAAATATAGCAAAGACATTTACATTGTTACAGAACCTGTGAATAAATGGTGTTCTTTTGAACTTTTAATACAAAAATGTGTTTCTTTTCAGCAAAAAGAATTCTGAAGGATCATGTGACACTAAAGACTGAAGTAATGATGCTGAAAATTCAGCTTTACCATCACAAAATGCCATACATTTTAAAATATATTAAAAGTAATTTTAATTGTAATAATATTTCCAAAGCCTTGGTGAACACAAGAGACTTCTTTCAGAAACATAAAAAAATCTAACTGACCCCAAACTTTTAAATGATCATTCACTTTTTCTTCAGAAGGTGTAAAAATCTACTTTAATTCAATTTATAATTGAACCTACCAATTTTGAGCTCAGATCTTTAGCTAATAAGATTCCATTTAAGCATACATTTTTCATTTATCTGCAGTGCATGCTTTTCTATCAAGCGAAATCCTAGATAAGTCAGGTCTGTGTGCGTAAGGAGGAAATGTGTGTGTTTCCAGGTGGCGCGGTGAGTGAGGCAGTCCGTTCAGTGCTGTCCAGTCCACTGTGTGTGAGAGATGAGAATCTGTGGGTCGAGGAGCAGCACTGTTGTGTGATTGTCTGATTGATGATCAAGCTCATGAATATTTATACCTCATTAAGCACTTGTTTGTGTGATAGATACGTCAAGAGAAATGGAGCCAAAGCGCAGACAGCCGTAAAAAATACACTGCTGAGCTACTGTTCAGGGTAAATGCACAGGAAGGGAAAAACAAAGCATTTTGCTTTAGTTTAAAGTCTTATTTCAAATGTCTAAGGGTTTTTGATGGTACTCACTTTGTACTCAGCTGAATTTCTGAATAAGGCTTTTGTTAATCTTCCTCAGGGATATTCAAATTATGCAGCTCATGGGCCAAATGTGCACCAGGGGCCAGTGAATAAAAATGACCCGCTAATAGCTGATACTTATGTAAAATGTGCAATAACCAACAATTACAGCTACTTGTGCTGCATCAGCCTTATATTTAAATCCATTTTAATTTATATCAGAAGTGCTGGTTAGACCCTTTGCATTTTCCAAAACAATGTAGATATATTTTAGTTACTATATATTTATTTTATTCAGATGAATTAATAATTCTAAACATTATACAATTTCATAAATGTATGCTAATGTCTCATCTTCAAATGTCTTAAACCTTCACAAATCAGTACTTAATATTCAAGAGAATGTGACTACAATTCATCTGTAAAATCAATAATAGCCCTATCTCGTGATAATTGGATGCATCAGTGCGTTTTGCTTGAATGGTATGTTTTTTTATTAATTTTTTTTGGCTACTAAATGGAATTCACACATTTGAGTATGCTGTAGTCTGTCACTTTGGGCCACTCAGTGATGACAGTATTTGCATAGTGATGCATTGCTTCATAATAATTAAAAAGGAAATGTGACTTGAAATGAATTGAGAAACTTTTTGTGAATGAATCTGATTATCAATTACAGTGTTGCAGGTGGTTGCTAGGCTTTTCTAAATGGTTTCTAGGGTGTTCTAGGTCAGGGGTCCTCAAATAGCGGACTGTGGTCCGATTCTGGACCCTGGCTGGGTTCCAACTGGACCTCGAGACATAATGATCCGGTAGCGCCATCAAAACAATGGAGCGGTTCACACCACAAGCCCTGAGGGTTGTTTATGATAATGATCTTTTTGCCGCTATATCCTCTAATATTTATATCTAGAGCAAAACCCTCTTCATTAAAGCCCTTTCCATTCCGTGCAAGTTGCTTCTCTCTCCCGTTAAAGCGCCTCATGAAGAGCTGCAGATAATGTAGTTATTTTACCATACAAACTTCCTGAGATGAGAGCGCTTCTCTTGCTCTCTCGTACTGTGTGAAAGTCTGTGTGTGTGCGCGCATATTCATGTCTAATAATTGTGTCCAATTCTATTTAATGCAGTCCCACAGCAGACTATAGATGAATGTAGGAAGGGATTTTTCACACTCTCTGCCATTTTGGATGTGTTGCAGATCACGTCTCAGTTGGAGGCTTGGGGGACAGTTTTTACGAGTACCTGCTGAAAGCCTGGCTCATGTCTGACAAAAGTGACGAAGAGGGAAAGAAGCTCTACTACGATGCCCTGCAGGTAAAGTCCATTTTTTTACAGAGAGAAAAAGACCAGAGAAACGTTACATTCTGCTGCCGATTTGATCAAATGGCCAGACCGCTGCTGACTAGACATTCATGTTTCTTGGACATAAAAAAACATGTCTCTTTGAACACATAAAAGTCTTCACCTGAATTGCAGCCCCGAAAAAAAAAAACTCTTCAAGGCTTTTTATACTAACCCTGTTCTAGGCCGCCTTCTAACTATGGGCTGTTATTATAGTACAGCTAATTCCCTTATAAGGTAAAACTTTGGACTTGTCCTAGTCCTTTATTAACATAAGTTTGCAAAAGCACATATTCAAAATATATATTTCCTTTTCACACTGATTTTATGCAGCACATACACAAAAGCTTTATTTGGTAAGTTTTACTATCGCAGCCCTTTTGACCTTTCTCTAGTTTCACACACAAACACCCACAAACATAACACTTCTAACAATGACCCTTAAGTTCGCAGGTCAAGCTCAAATTATGCTTTAAGTCATTTGAGCTTGTCCTGCAAATTCAACAGATCCTCATTTGAGCAATCTATTTAATTTTCAACCATAAAACTGTTTACAATGTGTATTATTTTCTTATTTAATCGTTCAACTCGTTTGCTAATTTTTATTAACTGATGTGCACGATGAATCAGTCCATTCCGAGGAAGTTGATCTTCTCCTGCGCCTTTCTCTCCTCCTTCTGCGTCTTGCTATAAGATCGTCCATAAAAATCTCAACCTTGTCTGTTACATTAACATTTCTTATTTCTGGGTCATCTCCATCCGTTACATTCAAAGCATGCAGATAGTCTTATACCATTTCTGGGGGTTTATCAGAAGAAGATGATTTATCAGAAGAATTCATAATCATTTGTTCTCCATTTCCAATATTTATTACAAACTAAAAGGCTTTCATTTTATTTATACTGTATGTCCTTAAATTCAATTCTGCATCTTGTTCGCTAGCTCAATTCAATTCTCATCTCTTTTTTTTTTTTTTTTTTGGTAGAGCGATCCAGATACACTTCAATAAAACAATAAACAAAAACAAAAAAAATAAAATTGAATTTCTATTCTTAAGGCTTGGTTGTCATTCACAAATTAAATTTAATATCTAGTCGGACTAAAGTTTATTTAGTGCTATTTCTGTATTGTTGAATGTTTCCCCTCAAGTTTCCATGTCCAGTTTTTCCAGGAAAGAATCTGCATTGCAAATGTTTGTTTTTATTGCCCTTAGCTTGAACATTTAGAAATTTGTCCTCTGCAGGTTTTCAGGTGTTGGAATTCCTCTTCAGTGTTCATCTGTGTAAATGTAGTGTGTGTGTGTGTGTGTGTGTGTGTGTGTGTGTGTGTGTGTGTGTGTGTGTGTGTGTGTGTGTGTGTGCGTGTGTGCGTGTGTGCGTGTGTGTGTGTGTGTGCGCCTGTGTGTGTGTGTGCGTGTGTGCGTGTGTGCGTGTGTGCGTGTGTGCGCGTGTGTGTGTGTGTGCGCCTGTGTGTGTGTGTGTAAGCTGCCACCAGCGTTCTGCTGAAGCTGTCCGCGAGAGCTTTGGAAAGCTGGTGCAGACTGATTGTTACAGACCACAAACTCAATCCTCACTTTCATTAGAGAGGACCATCTCAACCTGCCTAAGATAATGTTGTCCCTCTGGCCGTCTGTCTGGGTGCCTCCCTGGAGTGACTCAAACACACACACACACTTTGGACTTCAGGCCAATCATCCAAGAAAAGAAAAGGGCATTATTTCGGTCACCTTCAGAGAGGGCTTATAAAATTGCCATTGTGTCCACCATTTTACCCAGGCATTCATTACCACTATATAAAGCTCTTTATCAGGCCTTTAACTGTCTCTATACAGCCTGATTTCACCTAATTTATCTCACTAACCATGGATAGTGCGCTCAATCATCTCCTTTCATCCACACCTCTCAGCTGTAGCATTCAGTTATTTGCACCATTGGGAAAAATAAGCACATTACGGCAATTAGTGTTGACGTATCGCAGTAGATTGAGTTCCTGTTGTGTTCAAGGAATGCTAAATGCTAAAGTCTTCATTTTTGTGCCTAACAGTGTTGGGGGAGCTACTTTACTACTAGCATTCCAAGCTACGAACTAGTGTTATTTGAATATGGTTGTAATCAAAATTATTCAATCCCAATTGCAAATCAGGTTTATTGGCAATATTTACAGACTTTCAGCTGTTTGCAGTGAACAAATCAAACAAAAGTAATTGAAATAGCTCAACACAACAAATGTTAAAAAAAATGAAAACTAATCAAGAGCTTCATTAGTTGCACCAGGTGTGCTTGAGCTAGAACACATGAAATATCTGAACTGGCTAGGTTTGTTGTGTGTCACATTTGACTGCATGTTAGAAATATGGCTCAATAGATAAGTCAAAAGAATGCTCCAAAAAGTTGAGAGAAGAAATCGTCGCCCTTTACAAAAAAGGAACAGGATACAAAAAGATAGCAAAGGCGCTAAATGTTCCTAGAGACACAGTTGGAAGCATAGTTTGCAAGTTTAAAGTTAAAGGAACTGTGGTTACACTACCTAGACGGGGCAGAAAAAGAAAGCTGTCAATGGCTGCAGCCAGATTTCTGAGAAGGCAGGTTTAGTTGTGTTGAGCCATTTCAGTTACTTTGGAGAGCTTTTGTCTTTGTTCTGTTAGTATGTATGTATGTATGTATGTATGTATGCATGTGAAGGTCCCCTTTTTTCCTCTTAACAATAAATTTGAAACTTTTGTTTGATTTGTTTATTGTAAACAGCTGAAAGTCTGCACATTTTGCAAATAAGCCTGATTTGCAATGTGGGTTGCATCATTTCGATTATAACTGTACTTGATTCTGCTCACTTGTGGCATTCAGGTAACTGTTTTCATACACAATTTTTAAAGTTACGATGATTCTGAAAAGTGCTGGACCCCTGTCTACCAATCCTCAATGTCATGTGAATAAATATTAATAAAATAAAATATGTACATGTTATAAATATTATTACATTTTTTATGGTTTAGGTTTGACAAGCACATCTCACAGTACAGAATGTGATTTATTTCTCCATGTGCTGTGGCAGGAGAGTAGTTACTGTGGTCTACTGCGGTTTCATGTATCAATCCGCACTCTTTTTCTTTTGGATAATAAAATAATTTGAACTCAAATCAATATTTTTTTTTGTATATATTTGATTTATTTAATTAATATTTCATGTCCATCTATGCATTTAATTAGCACAGCAGTAATACACAGGATAATAAACTGCCATTCATTATCGCAGTATATCATTAGGGTGACGCAAGATCCAAAATTAAACACCTGAATCCAGCATTCTCATGCTATAGAAGAATATATAACAAATATTTGATTAATTACTCATCTTACTCTTCAATTCAATTAGACAAAAAAAACATAAAAATCTTGACAAAAATGCTATCATTACATGAACAGCTACAATACATTATTCAACGTACTTAAAAAAAGTAAGCTAGTACTGTTACTACTTTCAGTTTCTCCACAACACTGATGCCTTATCTATGATGAAATAAGATTACAAAGGGTGTGATGTAAGAAAAAGAGAGTCAGAAGCTTTACTTATTTCCTTGCGTGCCTTTGGTACCATGGTGATGAAGTCTCCAGTTTTCCATTCAAATGCACCGGAGCCCTTTTCCAGACAGATAAGAATCTCATTCCCCATGTGTGTGATGTTTCTGTAAATACAGATCGCTGGCACACAGCTGTGACCCTGATTTCTGCTATGATCTTCCTTACTCTGGGCCTTGAACTGTTCTTAGGACTCTTTTGAGAGAAATCACACCGAAGCCTTGAATGCCCTTGTTTGCATTTGTTTTGTTTGTTTGCCTAATCGCCAAAAGAGGACAAAGTTCATTTTAACCCACACAGTATAAATAACCACAGAGTGAAGAAATTGGCATTGAAAACAACTTAAAGTGACCTCTACTTTTCATTTTCTGTTCTGTTCTGTATGCAGGCGATTGAAAAGAATTTGATCCGGAAGTCAAGCGGAGGGTTGACGTATATTGCAGAATGGAAAGGTGGACTCCTGGAGCATAAGATGGGTCACCTGACCTGCTTCGCCGGTGGTATGATTGCTTTAGGAGCAGACGGAGCCCCCGATGATAAGACGGGTCACCAGATGGAGCTCGCGGCTGAGATCGCCCGCACGTGTCATGAGTCTTACACCCGAACAAGTGAGTGACAGAACTGCTTTGAAAATGCATTTCCAGCAAAAAAAAAAAAAAAAAGATACTTGATTATACAGACATTTTCTAGCTATAGTTAGAATAGTGCAGTGCAAGTGCAGACACCCTGAAATAAGAAATAATGTTTTGTGTAAAGAAAATTAAGCTTATTTTCTACCATTTTTATTTTCTATTTTTCTTGCCTACCAATTATGATTGCAAAAAAATAATTCAAATTCTCATTATTGTATTGTGAATAAATTATTGTTGTTGTTTTTGTTTTAGTAAAGTATTTATTTTGTTATATTATCTTTATTATTTAATTTTATTATTATTATTATTAATTCAAATGACTGTATAACAGTAAATCGAAAGTACTCAAAGGTAAAATGGTAATTACGGTAATGAGAATTATTGATTTATTTACTTATTTAAACTACGGTAATGAGTTTTTGTGGAAAATTGTGACATGAAAACAAAACAATGTATTTATGTAAATATTTAAATGATATATTTATGCATAGGTTTGTCTAACATACATTATATACAGATTATGTAATGTATTTTTCCACATCTGTGCAGTGGCAAGAGATTTGTTATTTTACTTGTCAAGTATTTTCTTTTGCTGACTCTGCTCAGTGCCAGTTAACCCTGAACACACACACACACACACACACTCAAATCCCTCTGGCACTTGTTAAACACACACACATACAGAGTCATAGTCATCACCGACGTGTTCATAATGCGTAGGTATTTTTATCTGACGCAGATTAACAAAGGTCCAGATTATACCACAGCCCCTAATCCACATTCTGATAGTGTTTCTCTTCATCTCAGGAACAGTGTAATCCCATAATCCCTTGTCTCCATGGACGTTTGAGCAATGAATTTGTCGGCATGCATGTTTCAGGTATGAAGCTGGGTCCCGAGGCGTTCCGTTTCGACGGTGGCGTGGAGGCCATCGCCACACGGCAAAATGAGAAGTACTTCATCCTGAGGCCGGAGGTCATCGAAACGTACATGTACATGTGGAGGTTCACCCACGACCCCAAGTACAGACAGTGGGGCTGGGAGGCGGTACAGGTGAGAACTGTGTCATGTGGATTTGACACATCACTTATTATGTAATGTCACCAGTACGTGACTGGTTAAACTGGGATGTAGGCCAGACTGTGAGTCACAGTGAGGCTTTATCCCTGCCCTCAGACGCTCCCTGCACTTCAGCATAGCAGGATTAGAGACAATGGAGACCGCCAGGATCTCACAGCCTTGTAATTGTATCATAATGACTTCAGATTGCCATTGTGATTTGTCTGTCCCTTTAGGCGATACATCACATCTCTTCCTCCCTCGCTCTCCCTCTGCCATCTATTCCCCTCTCAGTAAAAATGTGCTGGCTCAACTCTTATGGAATGAAAGGCTTGATTCTTTCTTTCCTTCAAAAACCGCTTTGTAAAATCTTCATTATCTTAAAACGTTCTTTTACACAATCTTTACACCGCCACAACGCCAATAATTTGATTGTTATTATGGCACTTTTCCCAAATAGAGCACAATTTGCTATCCCATTACTGTTTGATAAACTGTTATATGAGGTTTCTAGCATGAAAAGTGGATCATTTTAAACAAATCAGATATCTTTTGTCTATTTAACTTTGATGTTTATTTATTAAAACATTTTAATTCAATGGTTTTAAACTGTATTTACATATGTTCCAAAGTTTAAAATATCACTAATCACATGCACGTGTTTTATGGGGACTTACCATAGACATGATGATTTTTTAAGTCTTTACTGTCACACTTGATCAATTGAATGCATCTTTGCTGAATAAAAGTAATTTCTTTTAAAACTTGGTATTCAAACAAACGCCTAAATCCTGAGAATTAAACTTTGGCACATAAATTGTCCTACACAGTTGTACAGTTTTTCTGTTGTAAATCATGAGGCTCCTTGAGGTAAACTATGCTACACTATTACTTTTCTGAGTGATTGGACCTACTATGTATGCCTGATTGTCAATAAAAGGCTGAATCTCCCATAGACTTACACTGAAGGAGCAGCCTTAAATGTATATCTAGAGACCAGAATATTATAAAGCGGGGGTCTACAGGCAGGTGAGTTTGATCAGGGTCGGAGCTAAAAAGAATTGCCAAGCCCTGTTATATAGACTTTGGAGTGGGGGTCTTTTGAATGGAGCCAGTAAACACCTTTGCATCAGTGTACTGTCTCTGAAAATCAAAGGTACATGCAGTTGCTAGGAATTACATTGATACTGACAGGTGCATTTATATCTCTGTATCTCAGGCTCTGGAGAAGTACTGCAGGTTGGAAGGGGGTTACAGCGGAGTAAGAGACGTCTACGCCAGCACTCCTAACCATGATGACGTGCAGCAGAGCTTCTACCTGGCTGAAACACTCAAGTGAGTACAGCGTACACACTGGTGGCTGTGTTGCAGGGTTGAGAAAACTGCTTGCTTAAAGGGGTGGTATAATGCCCTTTTCACAAGATGTAAAATAAGTCTTTGATGTCCCCAGAGTGTGTATGTGAAGTGTAAGCTCAAAATACTCCACAGATATTTTTATACAGCATGTTAAAGTTCTCACTTTTTGAGGTTGAGCAAAAACGCACCGTTTTTGTGTCTGTTCCTTTAAATGTAAATGAGCTGCTGCTCCCGCACAGAGGGCGGAGCTTCAACAGCTTGTGTCCTTTTCTCTCACACACACATGCATTGAAAATTTCAAAAACTTTTAGCCTTTTATGTTCAAACCGGAGTCAGAAACATGGAGAGACTCAAGAAGAAGTGACATGTAGACAACATTTCTGAATGGTTAGTTGATGAATTTATGTAGCTTTTGTCTAGTTATCTTCTAGTCATTGATTAGCATATTCTGTCTTGATAATCGCGTTCCCGGGGGCGGGTTTATGTAAATTTTAGGGTT